>NW_021703772.1:73597261-73927112 GCF_005190385.1 Monodon monoceros
TCTTTTAAACTGAGAAGTTTTAAGATTTATCCAAGAGATAAACGGCATGGACAAAAAATTCACCTAAGAGAAAATCCAGAGGAAATATTTTAAAAAATTTCAACCCCATTAGGAGGGAAAAGCAGATTAAAATGAGATGCAACTTCCATCTGTCATATTATTAAGTTTTTAGTGAGAATATCTAATGCTGAAAAATGTATTGTGAAATAGGTACTTTCATAAGGGCCAATGGAAATCTTAATTAGTACAACTTTTCTGGAAGGCTGTTTGACAATTCTATCAAGAATGTCAGATGTTGTAATTTTGGGGGCTCTAGATTAGGAAATTAAATTTGGTTAAAAATTAATCCACAAAGATGTTCAACAGTGTTATTTAATTGCAAAAATTAGAAACAACTGAAACGCCTAAAAGTAAGGAAATGCTATATGCCGTCCATTTACATTAATAATAGGTCTATCAATACCATCGAATTACCATAAAGAAGATATTATAAAGCTCATGATATAATGCTGACAGACTTAAAAAGTAGCACTTAAAATTGTGTTTATAGGTAGAATTCAACTGTGAAAAACTCTTAGGGAAAAAACTAGAAGAAAATATACCACAATGAGAATATTATAGGGTTTTGAGTTGTGTTATGAATTTAGCTATCTTATATTCTTTTGTACTTTGCAGTTTTCTACAATTTTTAATTTAATACTTGTTCATTGGGTTTTTATCATATGCCATACCCTCTTCTAGTTGTTGGGGAATATGATGATAGATAAGGCAGGAAAAGATCCCTGTCTTCATGAAGTTTTCATTCTAGTGAGACTGATACAATAAATAAGCTAATTACAGATTGCAGTTAAGTACCAGAAAAGGTGGAGAGCAGATGGTCTGGCAAGAGGAGTCTGTGAAGATTTCTCTGAGGTGGTGATGTTTGAGCTGAGATCTAAAGAATTAGAAGGAAAGGAAGAGCATGACAGGCAAAGGGACCAGTCTGAGCAAAGACAATAATGTGGGAAAGAACTTGTTATTTAGAACTATAACAAGGAGACCGGTGTGTCCAGGAGGCTTAGTTATAAGAAATGAGGTTCAAGGATTGAGAAGAATCCAGACTTACTAGGCTCTTAGGTCATAATAATGATTGTGGATTTTGTTTTATCCTAAATGTAATTGGAATCCATTGAGATTCACTCTTCTAGGCAGAAGACAATACAAAATCTCAGGACTTGAAGGAACAGTTTGATAAAGAACCACTTAGGCTGCCAACGTAAGAAAACTTATCAAATTCAATAAGAAGTATATGGGAGGGTAGCAGAAGACATGTGTCCTATGATTAGGAACAGCCTTTTCTTTGACATGATGCTTTGAGATGGGAGACCCCAAACAGCATCAGTCCTTTTCTTCCTTACATGACTCCAGTCAAGGTCTAAAGTTGTAATCATGTATATACTGTGATTTAGGGATTAGTCAAGAGTCAGGATGTCAAGATCAATTCAGAGAGGCTTTGAACTTTCCTCTGCTTCCCCAAAATATCATGCTGACATCGAAAAGAACATTAGATTCTCATATGATAAATATAGAGCAAGATAAATCATCTTTAATATTGACTGGAGAAGTTTTGTTGCATTACAAACCTGTAGGATCCACTCACCCACTGAAATATGTGTGTGGATTTGGAGGTACAAACCTGTCCTTCACTGGGTGTTCATATTTCTAACCCCAGCTCTCTATCTATGATAGATAGGGTAACCCAAAAATTACTTATATTGAGAATTGTGACCTGAGCTCAGAGCAGAATAGGGCTATAAAATTGGAGGGGTCTTTAGAAATCGAATCTACTTCCTGACCTTATGATATATTGGATGAGGAGTCTAAGATGCGGAGAGGTTGAGAAATTTGTCTGAAGTCTTAGGTGGTTTATGGTAAAGGGGCTGAAACCTCAGGTTTCATTTAGTGCTGCTTTATTTTTTTAATATTTATTTATTTTATTCTATTTTATTTACTGATTGATTGATTTTGGCTGCGTCGGGTCTTACTTGCAGCATGCAGGGTCTTCGCTGAAGCGTGCGGGATCTTTCACTGCCGTGTGGGCTGTTCGTTGTGGCACGCAGGCTTCTCTCTAGTTGTGGCTCAGGCTTCAGGGCGCGTGGTCTCTGTAGTTTGCGACATGCGGCTCTCTCATTGAGGCGCGTGAGCTCGGTAGTTGTGGCACGTGGGCTTAGTTGCCCCTTGGCATGTGGGATCTTAGTTCCCTGACCAGGGATTGAACCCGTGTCCCTTACACTGAAAGGCGGATTCTTTACCACTGGACCACCAGGGAAGTCAATTTAGTGCTGCTTTTGGATTGAGGATATTCAGAATGGCTAATATTAGAATTCAAGATGTGCTGGACTTTTCCTAAATTGAGCTCTACAACTGGAAGTGAAAGTGGTTCACCTAGATAGCATCCCTCCTGTTAGGGTGGTTCTGCTCCTTCTCAGCCATGAGGATGAGGCCTCCTGGAACAGGGAATACAATTGCCACTTGCACAAAGGAATGGTTTTCCGTTGTGCTGGGTATACATTCCTATATTTTAGGAGTTATGAATTTCTTTGGATACAGCCAGGCAAATATAATTTCTAGAAGTTGAATTTCTGCTTAAAGCTCATTTAGCCAAAAAGTTTGCTTTTATATTGCCCATATTTTATTTCTTTACTTAGCATCTTTATTGTAGTATAATTGCTTTACAAGGTTGTTGTTAGTTTCTGCTGTATAACAAAGTGAATCAGCTATATGTATTCATATATCCCCGTAACCCCTCCCTCTTGCATCTCCCTCCCACCCTCCATATCCCACCCCTCTAGGTGGTCACAAAGCAGTGAGCTGATCTCCCTGTTCTATGCAGCTGCTTCCCACTAGCTATCTATTTTACATTTGGTAGTGTATATATGTCAATGCCACTCTCTCACTTCATCCCAGCTTACCCTTCCCCCTCCCTGTGTCCTCAAGTCCATTCTCTACATCTGCATCTTTATTCCTGTCCTGCCTCTAGGTTCATCAGAACCATTTTTTTTTTTTTTTTAGATTCCATATATATGTGTTAGCATACAGTATTTGCTTTTCTCTTTCTGACTTACTTCACTCTGTATGACAGACTCTAGGTCCATCCACCTCAATACAAATAACTTAGTTTCATTTCTTTTTGTGGCTGAGTAATATTCCATTGTATATATGTGCCATATCTTCTTTATCCATTCATTTATCAATTGACACTTAGGTTGCTTCCATGTCCTGGCTACTGTAAATAGTGTTGCAATGAACATTGTGGTACATGACTCTTTGAATTATGGTTTTCTCAGGGTATATGCCCAGTAGTGGGATTGCTGGGTTGTATGGTAGTTCTACTTTTAGTTTTTTAAGGAACCTCCATACTGTTCTCCGTAGTGGCTGTACCAATTCACATTCCCACCAGCAGTGCAAGAGTGTTCCCTTTTCTCCACACCCTCTCCAGCATTTATTGTTTCTAGATTTTTTGATGATGGCCATTCTGACTCGTGTGAGATGATATCTCATTGTAGTTTTGATTTGCATTTCTCTAATGATTAATGATGTTGAGCATTCTTTCATGTGTTTGTTAGCAGTCTGTATATCTTCTTTGGAGAAATGTCTGCTTAGGTCCTCTGACCATTTTTGGATTGGGTTGTTTGTTTTTTTGATATTGAGCTGCATGAGCTGCTTGTATATTTTGGAGATTAATTCTTTGTCAGTTGCTTCGTTTGCAAATATTTTCTCCCTTTCTGAGGGTTGTCTTTTCATCTTGTTTATGGTTTCCTTTGCTGTGAAAAAGCTTTTAAGTTTCATTAGGTCCCATTTGTTTATTTTTGTTTTTATTTCCATTCCTCTAGGAGGTGGGTCAAAAAGGATCTTGCTGTGGTTTATGTCATAGAGTGTTCTGCCTATGTTTTCTTCCAAGAGTTTTTATAGTGCCTGGCATAACATTTAGGTCTTTAATCCATTCTGAGTTTATTTTTGTGTAGGGTGTTAGGGAGTGTTCTAATTTCATTCTCTTACATGTAGCTGTCCAGTTTTCCCCGCACCACTTATTGAAGAGGCTGTCTTTTCTCCACAGTATATTCCTGCCTCCTTTATCAAAGATAAGGTAAACATATATGTGTGGGTTTATCTCTGAGCTTTCTACCCTGTTCCACTGATCTATATTTCTGCTTTTGTGCCAATACCATACTGTCTTGATTACTGTAGCTTTGTAATATAGTCTGAAGTCCAGGAATCTGATTCCTCCAGCTCCATTTTTCATTCTCAACATTGCTTTGGCTATTCGGGGTCTTCTGTGTTTCCATACAAATTGTGAATTTTTTTGTTCTAGTTCTCTGAAAAATGCCATTGGTAGTTTGATAGGGATTGCATTGACTCTGTAGATTGCTTTGGGTAGTATAGTAATTTTCACAATGTTGAATCCTCCAATCCAAGAACATGGTATATCTCTCCATCTATTTGTATCATCTTCAATTTCTTTCATCAGTGTCTTATAGTTTTCTGCATACAGGTCTTTTGTCTCCTTAGGTAGGTTTATTCCTAGGTATTTTATTCTTTTTGTTGCAGTGGTAAATGGGAGTGTTTCCTTAATTTCTCTTTCAGAGTTTTCATCATTAGTGTATAGGAATGCAAGAGATTTCTGTGCATTAATTTTGTATCCTGCTACTTTACCACATTCATTAATTAGCTCTAATGGTTTTCTGGTAGCATCTTTAGGATTCTCTTTGTATAGTATCATGTCATCTGCAAACAGTGACAGTTTTATTTCTTCACTTCTGATTTGGATTACTTTTATTTCTTTTTTTCTCTGATTACTGTGGCTAAAACTTCCAAAACTATTTTAAATAATAGTGGTGAGAGTGGGCAACCTTGTCTTGTTCCTGATCATAGTGGAAATGGTTTCAGTTTTTCACCATTGAGAATGATGTCGGCTGTGGGTTTGTCAACATGATCTTTATTACGTTGAGGTAAACCCCCTTTCCAGAGGGTTTTTGTCATAAATGGGTGTTGAATTTTGTCAAAATCTTTTTCTGCATCTATTGAGATGATCATGTGGTGTTTCTCCTTCAATTTGTTAATATGGTGTATCACATTGACTGATTTGCATATATTGAAAAATCCTTGCATTCCTGGGATAAACCCCACTTAATCATGGTGTATGGTCCTTTTAATGTGCTGTTGGATTCTGTTTGCTAGCATTTTGTTAAGGATTTTTGCATCTATGTTCATCAGTGATATTGGCCTGTAGTTTTCTTTTTTTGTGGCATCTTTGTCTGGTTTTGGTATCAGGGTGATGGTGGCCTTGTAGAATGAGTTTGGGAGTGTTCCTCCCTCTACTATATTTTAGAAGAGTTTGAGAAAGATAGATGTTAGCTCTTCTCTAACTGTTTGGTAGAATTTGCCTGTGAACCCATCTGGTCCTGGGCTTTTGTTTGTTGGAAGATTTTTCATCAGAGTCTCAATTTCAGTGCTTGTGATTGGTCTGTTTATATTTTCCATTTCTTCCTGGTTCAGCCTTGGAAGGTTGTGCTTTCTAAGAATTTGTTCATTTCTTCCAGGTTGTCCATTTTATTGGCATAGAGTTGCTTGTAGTAATCTCTCATTATCCTTTGTATTTCTGCAATGTGAGTTGTTACTTCCCCTTTTTCATTTCTAGTTCTATTGATTTGAGTCTTCTCCCTTTTTTTCTTGATGAGCCTGGCTAATGGTTTATCAATTTTGTTTATCTTCTCAGAGAACCAGCTTTTAGTTTTATTGATCTTTCCTATTGTTTCCTTCATTTTGTTTTCATTTATTTCTGATCTGATCTTTATGATTTCTTTCCTTCTGCTGACTTTGGGGTATTTTTGTTCTTCTTTCTCTAATTGCTTTAGGTGTAAGGTTAGGTTGTTTATTTGAGATGTTTCTTGTTTCTTGAGGTAAGATTGTATTGCTATAAACTTCCCTCTTAGAACTGTTTTTGCTGCATCCCACAGGTTTTGGGTTGTCATGTTTTCGTTGTCATTTGTTTCTAGGTATTTTTTGATTTCCTCTTCTATTTCTTCAGTGATCTCTTGGTTATTAAGTAGTGTCTTGTTTAGCCTCCATGTGTTTGTAGTTTTTGCAGGTTTTTTTCCTATAATTGCTATCTAGTCTCATAGCGTTGTGGTCAGAAAGGATACTTGATATGATTTCAATTTTCTTAAATTAACCAAGGCTTGATTTGTGACCCAAGATATGGTCTCTCCTGGAGAATGTTCCATAAGCACTTGAGAAGAAAGTGTATTCTGGTTTTTTTTGGATGGAATGTCCTATAAATATGAATTAAGTCCATCTTGTTTAATGTGTCATTTAAAGCTTGTGTTTCCTTATTTATTTTCAATTTGGGTGATCTGTCCATTGGTGAAAGTGGGTTGTTAAAGTCCCCTACTATGATTGTGTTGCTGTCAATTTCCCCTTTTATGGCTGTTAGCATTTGCCGTATGTATTGAGGTGCTCCTTTGTTGGGTGCATAAATATTTACAATTGTTATGTATTCTTCTTGGATTGATCCCTTGATCATTATGCAGTGTCCTTCTTTGTCCCTTGTAATAGTCTTTATTTTAAAGTCTATTTTGTCTGATATGAGAATTGCTACTCCAGCTTTCTTTTGATTTCCATTTGCATGGAATACCTTTTTCCATCCCCTCACTTTCAGTCTGTATGTGTCTCTAGGTCTGATGTGGGTCACTTGTAGACAGCATATATATGTGTCTTGTTTTGTATCCATTCAGCCAGTTTATGTCTTTTGGTTGTAGCATTTAATCCATTTACATATTTAAGGTAATTATCAATATGTATGTTCCTATTACCATTTTCTTAATTGGTTTGGGTTTGTTTTTGTAAGTCTCTGTTTCCTGCCTAGAGAAGTTCCTTCAGCGTTTTTGTCAAAGCTGGTTTGTTGGTGCTGAATTCCCTTAGCTTTTGCTTGTCTGTAAAAGTTTTAATTTCTCTGTTGAATCTGAATGAGATCCTTACTGGGTAGAGTATTCTTGGTTGTAGGTTTTTCCCCTTCATCACTTTAGATATGTCCTGCCAGTCCCTTCTGGCTTGCAGAGTTTCTGCTGAAAGATCAGCTGTTAATCTTATGGAGAGCCCCTTGTATGTTATTTGTTCCTTTTGTATTGCTGCTTTTAATATGTTTTCTTTGTATCTAATTTTTGATAGTTTTGTTTGTTTGTTTGTTTTGTTTTGTTTTGCGGTACTTGGGCCTCTCACTGTTGTGGCTTTTCCCGTTCTGGAGCACAGGGTCCGGATGCGCAGGCTCAGCGGCCATGGCTCACAGGCCCAGCCGCTCCACGGCATGTGGGGTCTTCCTCGACCAGGGCACGAACCCGCGTCCCCTGCATCGGCAGGCGGACTCTCAACCACTGCGCCACCAGGGAAGCCCAATAGTTTGATTAATATGTGTCTTGGCATGTTTCTCCTTGTATTTATCCTGTATGGGACTCTCTGCACTTCCTGGACTTGATTGACCATTTCCTTTCCCATATTAGGGAAGTTTTCAAGTATAATCTCCTCAAATATTTTCTCAGACTCTTTCTTTTTCTATTCCTCTTCTGGGACCCCTATAATTCAAATATTGGTGAGTTTAATGTCCCAGAGGTCTCTGAGACTGTCCTCAATTCTTTTCATTCTTTTTTCTTTATTCTTCTCTTTGTTAGTTATTTCCACTATTTTATCTTCTAGGTCACTTATCCGTTCTTCTGCCTCCGTTTTTCTGCTCTTGAGTTTTTCTAGAGAATTTTTAATTTCATTTATTGTGTTGTTCATAATTGTTTGTTTGCTCTTTCGTTCTTCTAGGTCCTTGTTAAACGTTTCTTGTATTTATTCTATTTCCAAGATTTTGGATCATCTTTACTATCCATACTCTGAATTCTTTTTCAGGTAGACAGCCTATTTCTCTTCATTTGTTTGGTCTGGTAAGTTTACCCCTTGCTCTTTCATGTACTGTGTATTTCTCTGTCTTCTCATTTTGCTTAATTTACTGTGTTTGGGGTCTCCTTTTCACAGGCTGCAGTTTCACAGTTCCCATTGTTTTTGGTGTCTTCCCCCAGTGGCTAAGTTTGGTTAAGTGGTTTGTGTAGGGTTCCTGGTGGATGGTACTGGTGCCTGTGTTCTGGTGGATGAGGCTGGATCTTGTCTTTCTGGTGGGCAGGACTGCACCTGGTGGCGTGTTTTGGAATGTTTGTGAACTTACTATGATTTTAGGCCGCCTCTCTGCTAATGGGTGGGGTTGTGTTCCTGTCTTGCTAGTTGTTTGTCATGGCATGTCCAGCACTGTAGCTTGCTTGTCATTGAGTGGAGCTGGGTCTTAGCGTTGAGGCAGGGATCTCTGGGAGAGCTCTTGCCAATTGGTATAACATGGGGTCCGGAGGTCTCTGGTGGACCAATGTCCTGAACTAGGCTCTCTCACCTCAGGGGCTCAGGCATGACACCCGGCCGGAGCATTGAAGACCCTGTCAGCCGCACGGCTCAGAATAAAAGGTAGAAAAGAAAGAAAGAAAAATAAATAAATAAATAAAGTTATTAAAATAAAAAAACTAAAAATAAGAGAGCAACCAAACCGATAAACAAATCCACCAATGATAACAAGTGCTAAAAACTATACTAAAAAGAAAAACAGACTGACAAAACCCTAGGACAAATGGTAAAAGCAACCCTATACAGACAAAATCACACAAAGAAGCATACACATACACAGTCACAAAAAGAGGAAAGGGGAAAGAAAATATATATATATATATATAAAAAGAAAGAAAGAGAGCAACCAAATCAATAAAAGAATCTATCAATGATAATAAGCTCTAAATACTTAACTAAGATAAACATAAAACCAGAAACAAATTAGATGCAGAAACCAAACCCGAAGTCCATAGTTGCTCCCAAAGTCCACCTCCTCAATTTTGGGATGATTCATTGTCTATTCAGATATTCCACAGATGCAGGGTACAACAAGTCGATTGTGGAGATTTAATCCACTGCTCCTGAGGCTGCTGGTAGAGATTTCCCTTTCTCTTCTTTTTTCGCACAGCTCCCGGGGTTCAGCTTTGGATTTGGCCCTGCCTCTGCATGTAGGTCGCCTGATGGCATCTGTTCTTTGCCCAGACAGGAGGGTGTTAAAGGAGCCACTGATTCAGGGGCTCTGGCTCAGTCAGGCCGTGGGAAGGGAGAGGTACTGAATGTGGGGCGAGCCTGCAGCGGCAGAGGCCAGCGTGACCTTGCAGCAGCCTGAGGCGCACCATGCGTTCTCCTGGGGAAGTTCTCCCTGGATCACGGGACCCTGGCAGTGGCGGGCTGCACAGGCTCCCGGGAGGGGAGGTGTGGATAGTGATCTGTGTTTGCACACAGGATTCTTGGTGGCTGCAGCAGCAGCCTTAGTGTTTTATGCCCATCTCTGGTGTCCGCACTGATAGCTGTGGCTCATGCCCGTCTCTGGAGCTCTTTTAGGTGGTGCTCTGAATCCCTTCTCCTCACGCACTCCTAAACAATGTTCTCTTGACTCTTAGGCAGTTCCAGACTTTTTCCCTGACTCCCTCCCAGCTAGCTGTGGTGCACTAGCCCCCTTCAGGTTGTGTTCATGCAGCCAACCCCAGAGATCCCAACCTCTCCCTGAGATCTGACCTCCAATGCCCGAACCTCATCTCCCAGCCCCCACCCTCCCCGGTGGGTGAGCAGACAAGCGTCTCAGGCTGATGAGTGCTGGTTGGCACCGATCCTCTGTGAAGGAATCTCTCTGCTTTGCTCTCTGCACCCCTGCTGCTGCACTCTCCTCCATGGCTCTGAAGGTTCCTCCCACCCCTCCCCAGCCCGTCTCCACCAGTGAAGGGGCTTCCTAGTGTGTGGAAACTTTTCATCCTTCACAGCTCCCTCCCAGAGGTGCAGGTCCCATCCCTATTCTTTTGTCTCTGTTTTTACTTTTTTTCTTTTGCCCTACCCAGATACGTGGGGAGTTTCTTGCCTTTGGGGAGGTCTGAGGTCTTCTGCCAGCATTCAGTAGGTTTTCTGTAAGAGTTGTTCCACATGTAGATGTTTGTTTTTTTTTTTTGCAGTACACGGGCCTCTCACTGTTGTGGCCTCTCCCATTGCGGAGCACAGGCTCTGGACGCGCAGGCTCAGCGGCCATGGCTCACCGGCCCAGCCGCTCCACGGCATGTGGGATCTTCCCGGACCGGGGCACGAACCCGTGTCCCCTGCATCAGCAGGCGGACTCTCAACCACTGCGCCACCAGGGAAGCCCTAGATGTATTTTTGTTGTATTTGTGGGGAGGCAGGTGATCTCCACATCTTACTCCTCTGCCATCTTAAGGTCCTCTGTCCATATTTTATTAAAGCTACTTTCTTTTTCTATTCTATTTTTCCTTACCATTAAGAAAGGAAAATGTTTTGAAATGACCATATGACAAGAAAATAAAATTTTGAAAAGGAATACAAAGGGTCAAAGAATTTCCATTGCCCTGTCTAGCTTTACTTCACAGACAGTAGTGCCAGTTGTCCCGGCTCCTATCCTGTTGCTGTCCTTTTCATATTCAGCACACTGATGAGCTTGAGTTGTTCTTTTTTTAACTCAGAAGTCTGCAAATGATGAAAGGCAGCAGGTCAAACCTGAGAGTTTTCTGAATTAAAAAAATATTTTGCATTTTATGTCCTGCTCCCAAACTAGGGAAATTGAATCACCTAATTTCTGGAAAAGAGGAAAAGGTATGTGTCAGAAATTTATGTAAGGCACTGGCTAATAAATGTTTTAGCATATAACCCCCAAATGTAGGAAACCAGTTTAATGAAAATAATATCTAATTCAAAACACTAATATTTCCCAACCAAATATTAGTAAGAATAGCACACAAACACAAGTGATACATTTGGTTCTTTTTTGTAGTCTTATGGTCTTTACATTTCTAGACACCAGGGTGTGCTTGCCACCACATGTAAATATGGATGAACATTTATTTTCTGGTTGATTAGAAATATGCACATCCTTTGGTTTCATGTGGGTAACAGATGTCTTGTGGGTAACAGATGTCTTGGCTTTTATAGACTAATTGGCAAAAAGGGGGAAGAAGAGGATAATTAAAAGGGTAGGAGGAGACACAAGAAAAGTGCAATCTTCCTTGTGGGGAAAATCTAATAGACCTCCTTATTACGGGTAATTACCTCCTTCTTCAACTTCATTTGCTATCCCTTTCCATATGACTCAAGTACAGTATAATGGGAAAGTATAAAATAAAGAAATGTAAGTCTGACCTGTTGTCTGCTAACAACCAGTTTTATCCTGTCATAGAATATTCTAGTGTAATTGACTCAATAACATAATTTTTTTAAAAAGACAAAATATGAATGCATGTCTCGTCTCTAATGGCAACCTATGTTTTACTTGGTAACACTAGGGATCTATGTTCAGTCTTGCATTTTTCATTTCCCACCAATCCACTATGTGCAAGACTGAATATGTTTTTAGGTTGTGTCTTAGATATACATCTTAGGTTCGTTTTAGTTTGCTGTTTGTTCTCTGTCAGTGCTACAGTACAGCCAGTTGACCTGGAATAAATGAGGACATTTAGCAATTGTTTGAAGCCATTATCATCAACAAATCCTCAGTTTTGTCAGTGTTTTCCACCATGCAAGATTTAAAGTAAATGTCTCACTTACTATGTCTTAACTGTATCACTTTGGTCTGTATTATTCTTCTGATTGGTACCTTTTACTTTAAATTGAAGGAGGTTTTTTTTTTTTTTTTTGCAGTACACAGGCCTCTCACTGTTGTGGCCTCTCCCGTTGCGGAGCACAGGCTCCGGATGCGCAGGCTCAGCGGCCATGGCTCACGGGCCAGCCGTTCCGCAGCATGTGGGATCTTCCCGGACCGGGGCACAAACCTGTGTCCCCTGCATTGGCAGGTGGACTCTCAACCACTGCGCCACCAGGGAAGCCCTGTAATCATTTTTATAAGGAGCTAGTAATGCTTCCAAGAGAAAGTATCAGATTATGTACTTAGAAACTTACACTTAATACAAAACTTAAACAAACTGAAAGGTAAGGTTATTTATACTAGATGTTAGGCACAGGATATTGACTTTTATTTGACCACTTGTCTCCTCAGAAAATATGTAGGTAGAATTTGTTTAAAAAGATAATTAGGACAATAAAGATCAAGATATCAATTGTCCATTGTTAAGTAATTATTAATGTCTTTTTGCTGTATTAGAATTAAATTTTATTCTAAAAATAAAATATTTTCTTGTATATAAAATATAAATTTTATAATAAGTTATATTTTATTCGCCATTGCTAGAAACTGGTGAGGTGTGAGGATGGTTTCTGTACCCATCTTTTTTTTTTTTTTTTATATCAGCTTTGGTAGGATAGAGACAACATTGTTTGAGTAGTCTGATGACTGCCACATAAATTCAGTCACTTGATCTTTTTGAGCCTCATTTCATTATCTGTAAAATGGAGAGAGTGGCAACTAATTCCCACGGTTGCACTGGGAATTATACGCAACATTAAGCACACATGAAACTAACATATGTTTAGTTATTGAGTACTTTATGGTTGTCTCCACTCATTGGACCCATATCCCTTAGTTACTTGCCTTGATTTCCAGGCTAGGCTTCTCATGGAAATAGAAAATTCAAGGAGACTCTGATGAAGAGTCTAGTAACAAATGGTTTGAGACTATGTGTCAGGAGAGTTATTCTTCCCAACTTCAGCCCCTTAAAATATGAGATTGAAGAATAACCACAGTGGGGTAGGTTTTTTAATTGTAAAAGAATTTTCCATATTTTTAAATTGTAAATTTCCATAAGTTGTAAATTCATAAAATTGTAAAATGTTGGCACTCTATGAGATTTCAGGATTTCTAGACCCACTGCCCTTCCCCTGGTTAATTTTCCATTTTTCAGAGGAAGGCACTGAAGCCCTATAAGGTTAAATACCTTCTCCAAAGCCAATCAACAAGTGAGTGACAGAGCCAGGACTGGAAACTTGGTCTTTTCCTGAAATCTTTATCTGTACTATCACAAGACCACCCTTCTTTGTGACCACTGGGGATCTAGCCTGGACCATTAAAAGAATAAGAGCATTCAACTCACTCAGCCATGCAGAAAGAGATGAATTTCTTTGTTATGCTTTTTATTTTTATTCTTTATTGGAGTATAATTGCTTTACAATGTTGTGTCAGTTTCTGCTGTACAATGAAGTGAATCAGCTATATGTATACCTATATCCCCTCCCTCTTGGATCTCCCTCCCACCACCTCCCCCATCCCACCCATCTAGGTCGTCACAGAGCACCAAGCTGAGCTTCCTGTTCTTTATAGCATGTTTCTGTTAGCTATCTGTTTCGTGTAAGGTAGTGTATATATGTCAATCCTAATCTCCCAATTCGTCCCACCCTCCCCTTCCCCCACTGTGTCCACTTGTCCATTCTCTACGTCTACGTCTCTAGTCCTGCCCTGCAAATAGGTTCATCTGTACCATTTTTCTAGATTCCACATATATGCATTAGTATCTGGTATTTGTTTTTCTCTTTCTGGCTTACTTCACTGTATGACAGACTCTAGGTCCATCCATATCTCTCCAAAGACCCAATTTCGTTCCTTCATATGGCTGAGTAATATTCCATTGTATATATGTACCACATCTTCTTTATCCATTCATCTATCATTGGACATTTAGGTTGTTTCCATGTCCTGGCTATTGTAAATAGTGCTGCAATGAACATTGGGTACATGTGTCATTTTTAATTATGGTTTTCTCAGGGTATATGCCCAGTAGTGGGATTGCTGGGTCATATGGTAGTTCTATTTTTAGTTTTTTAAGGAACCTCCGTACTCTTCTCCATAGTGGCTGTATCAATTTACATTCCCACCAACAGTGCAAAAGGATTCCCTTTTCTCCACACCCTCTCCAGCATTTATTGTTTGTAGATTTTTTGATGATGGCCATTCTGACCCATGTGAGGTGATACCTTATTGTAGTTTTGATTTGCATTTCTGTAACAATTAGTGATATTGAGCATCTTTTCATGTGCCTCTTGGCCAACTGTATGTCTTCTTTGGTGAAATGTCTATTTAGGTCTTCCGGCCATTTTTTAATTGGGTTGTTTGTTATTTTGATATTGAGCTCCATGAGCTGTTTGTATATTTTGGAGATTAATCCTTTGTCCATTGCTTCATTTGCAAATATTTTCTCCCATTCTGAGGGTTGTCTTTTCATCTTGTTTATGGTTTCCTTTGCTGTGCAAAAGCTTTTATGTTTCATTAGGTCCCATTTGTTTATTTTTGTTTCTATTTTCATTACTCTAGGAGGTGGGTCAAAAAAGATCTTGCTGTGGTTTATGTCAAAGAGTGTTTTTCCTATGTTTTCCTCTAAGAGTTTTAAGTCCAGAGATAAACCCACACACATGTGGTCACCTAATTTATGACAAAGGAAGCAAGAATATACAATGGAGAAAGGACAGCCTCTTCAATAAGTGGCTCTGGGAAAACTGGACAGCTGCATGTAAAAAATGAAATTATAACACTAGCTAACACCATACACAAAAGTAAGCTCAAAATGGATTAAAGACCTAAGTTTAAGACTGGACACTGTAAAACTCTTAGAGGAAAACATAGGAAAAACACTCTTTGTTATGCTTTTTAAATGGTCTGTGCACATTAGTTCATTCAGTCTTTCTTTATGGATTACAAATGTATTTTGATTGTCTCATAGGACCACCAGCTTTAACTCCTCCAGTAAAAGAAGACAGAGTCACTAATATTTACATAGTAATTCCTATGAGCCAGGCATTATTCTTAGGACTTTATGTAGATTAACTATTTTATTCTCCATAATGACACCGTGAGGAGGTATATCTCACCTTTCATATAAGGGTGTGGAAGCACAGAGGAGCTAAGTAATAGCCAAGATTATTACCAGGATTTGAAGGCTTTTGTCAGATTTGAATCAGAAGATGCTAGAGAGAGGGAGATTCCACTGTCAGAAGATGCCTGGGTGGATGGATCTTTATTATATGAGCTCTCTTTTATGCAAGGAGAGTGACTTAAAACATTTCCAAATTACCTAGATTTTATATATCTAGCTCTACTGAGTCCCAATCAGTCTACATTATTAGGTTCTACTATAGCACATTAATATCAACAAAAGATTATATTTATTTATATTGATAACCACTAGAATAAATAGAAGAGTAAGCTATTATACTTGATCCAATGTTGATTAAAAAATGGTATTTTATTTCATGATTGTAAGTCCCTTAGCATGTAGTAATAAAAATGTTTGTAGGGATGGTATTTTGCTGTTCAAGAACAATTATCAAAAGGAGAGATAATTTCTATTGATCACTATGTGGTTTGTTCTTTCTTACACATGCAGTTATATAGGAATATTATCTATATTGCTTACATTGGTATTTGAAGTTGAGTATAAAAATGGCCATTTCTGTATCAAATATTTTACAGGTATAAAATCAGCTCCAATTTGAGTAATTAGCAATTTAAAGACTTTAATTTGAGAAAAAAATGATTGTATGGAAAAATGTTGGACATTCAGAAATTGCAGGGTGCTGTTACAATTTAACAAAACCTTCATTAAAGTAATGATACAAAAGGCTTATTCAGCATTGTTCTATTGAAAAATAATTTAAATAAAATTTGAATAAATTACTCACAACCACTGGATTATTCCAGTGGTTGACGTGATGACAGATATTTAACGTCAGAACAGAAGTGCTCTACCACTTTGAACATGGGAGTTAACGTGGGGTGTGTGTGTATATGTGTGTGTGTGTTTATTAAGTAGGGAATGTTGAGAAAACTTGAGAAGAAAACAGATTAATTTAGCAAAGTCTAATTTTTGAAAGTTTTATTGATACGAATATATTAAATTCTATGATTGATTTGTTTTGCTCTACTGAATAGATGTGTTCATTAAAGAAAATTGCCTGAAGGTCATGGTCTATGTTCAAATGACTCTCATTCTGAGATGTATTCTTTAGTGAAGAGGGGGAAGTATAATGGCTCATCAATGCCTTAAAGGTAACTGTGACAATACAATAATGTTAAAGAATCACAGAATATAAATGTGAAGAGTCACACTATTTTTTAAAGCTGTAAATATCTATGGTTAGGTTTGTGTTTAGCACATTCACTTAACAGTTTAAAGGAGAAATTGTAAATGAACAGAATACACTGGACTGTACAGTTACTCAGCTCCTGTAACAACACTTATGTTCTACAAGTGATGCTGGACAGCGCCCCTAGGTTGCTGTGTTACTGTATCCTAGCATTTCATAGGAGCTATTGATTTAGGAAAGAGCTGGTTGAGCTTAAAAAGGAGGGATTTACACCATGGATTAGAAAATTGTTTCAAAATATAGTAGCAACTGAATAAATCGCTTGTAAAAATATAAGCAATAGTAAATGATGATTGGGCAACCCTTTTGATAAAACACATTGCCGAGAGGGAGTAACAGCTTTAGCATGTGTGTCTATCTAGTACTATTTAAACCCTCTCACAATCTTCATAAAGATTGAATTTCGCTATTCAAGTATTATGAAATAAATTTGCATTATAGCTTCCTAAAGCTTTTTGCCTTACCTTTTCCAGGTTTGAAGTGTGTTTGTCTTTTGTGTGACTCCTCAAACTTTACCTGCCAAACAGAAGGAGCATGTTGGGCTTCCGTTATGTTAACCAACGGAAAGGAACAGGTGATCAAGTCCTGTGTCTCTCTCCCAGAATTAAATGCGCAAGTCTTCTGTCATAGTTCCAACAATGTTACCAAAACGGAATGCTGCTTCACAGATTTTTGCAACAACATAACTCTACACCTTCCGACAGGTAAAGGGTTTATCTTTGTTCATGCCAAATTTAATTGTACTCTTGGAAAGTTATATACACATGATAGAAATCAAACTGTTTTATGTTTCTTTAAATAAGAAAATCTGTTTTACAGTTCTCTCTCTCCCTTTTTTTGTTTTTGGTAAAATTCTCTAGAGCCTAGTTGAGATTGATTTTTTAAAAATTGCACAAGACTGTCAAAACATTGACAACAGCATAACAATTTTGAAGAAATCTGTACACATGAGTTGTATTTTTTGAAGTGATTAATGAACCTAAAGTAAAATATAAATTTTTATGGATTCTCTTAAAGGAAAGAAATTAAAATGTATACCAAGAAAAAAGAAGAGAAAAAAGAGCAAAACAAAAATAGTAGATTGCCAACTTTTATGGAGACAGAATCTTTTTTTCATAGGTAACTTCTGCATATCTTCTTTGCCCACACTCAAGTGAGACCACTCATTAACAGAAGACAGATAGAATGGAATTTGACCCTTCATTATTGTGCAAATATATTCTTGCCTTTCCCCCAATTTCATGGAGTTTTATCCTAATTTACAAGGTACAAAAATCTTAATCTGGCCTTTTATCAATAATCTGGAGTCTGAAATTTTGGGGGCTAGTAAGGGGCAAGTAATTCAAATTAAAAACTAATTTATGACATGAAAATGTCCTGCTTGTAGATTTTCTTTAGTACGTTAATATCTATACACAAATACATATCTTCCTCACAAATGAACATTTACATGTACTGTTATCCAATCTCAGATGTTCATATATCACCATATTCTAATATAGTATTTTTAACCTATTATTATTATTATTTTTAATAAATTAACTGCTCTCCCCCTTTTTTACTGGAGAACATTTACTTTATGCAAAACCTTGACATTACTTCTACAAATGAAAAACCAATTTACTTGCCATAAATAAAAGGTAACTACGTAAATAAACAAACAAATGTACTGACTGCATTACAGTTAGGTATTTTGTATTTTCTTTTTGTTTAAAAGAGAAGACAGTGGTGTTAAAGACATACTAACATGCAATGAGTCCTTTTGATACATAATCAGAAAAACTAAGAGAACTAGAGGAGAAATTCTTGTATGATTCAATGTTATTTAGTATCATGTTGGTTTACCACTCCAATTAATCTCAAGAACCCTTAAAAATCATTTCATGAACCACCCCTAATACTTGTCCCATTCTTTGAGAAACACTACTCTGAAGCATTATCCTATATGTTACGACCTCAGAAGTCATACTTGGCATATTTCATCCCCCAAAGCTACTAGGAGTCTTTGATTTTAGACCACAGTTATTTTGTCTCAGATTCCATAGACTTCCTTGGTTTGATAGTGATCTGGTATCTATTCTGATACCTGAATTTTTCTTTCCTTATATATTCTCCCCTGGTTTTGGTGGACCAGAGAACCCTAAAATGAAGGTCCCCTATATTTGATGCTGGTCTTCCCATGACAAGATCCAAAAGATTAAGGAGGGGAAGGAAAGTCTCCATATTAGGCTGTGGCAATGACCTCTTTAATGTGTCTTCTTAATAAAGAATTATCCATAAGACCATGTTCTGCCAGTCAGTATGGGTACAAGACAGTACTTTGACTGCAACAAAAGGTCTTGGAGGACAAAATGGTTCACACGCAGTTGGGCAAATTAAAGGTGCTTAGCGCAGCTAGGATGTGGGTCCTTCCCAGCCCAACTCTAAACTCTAACTACTGAGATGCCTATGTTCTACCTTCAAGTCCACTTGGGAACCAGACTTTCTTTTTTAAAAATCAATTTTATTGAGGTATAATTTGGATATAATGAAATGCACACATCTTAAGTGCACAGTTTGGTGTGTCTTGACACATACATTTGTGTAACTGCCACAACATTTCCATTACCTCAAAATGTTCTCAGTCAATCGCCACTTTCACCAGGGCTGGGAAACTGATCTATTTTCTAATACCTGTAGATTAATTTTTACTGGAGTTTCACATAAAAGGAGTCCTATGGAAGATATAATTTTGCACTTGGCTTCTTTCACTCAACATGTTTTTGAGATTTATTCATGAAGTTGGATATATCAGCAGCTTGTTTCCTTTTTACTGCTGGGTAATATCCCACTGTATGTTTTGTTATTTTTACGCTTTCATCCACAATGGGTATTCAGGTTGTTTTCATTTTGGGGCTGTTATTAACAAAGCTGCAATGAACAATTGAGTACAAGTCTTTGGAGATATGTTACCTTTCTCTTGAGAAAATACCTAAGAGTGGAATTGAATGGTCAAATAATAACTATATGTTTAATTTATAAATCTAATCTCCCAAATAGTTTTCACACTGCTTATACCATTTTGTATCCCCAGCAGAAATGTATGATAGTTCCATTTGATCCATATTTTTGTCAGCACTTGGTATAATCAGTCTTTTTAATTTTGGCCATTCAAGTGATTGTATAGTGGTATTTCATTGTGGTTTTAATTTGCATTTCCCTAATGACTAATGATGGTAAATTATTTTTTTCTTGCGCACATTGGACATTTGTGTTTCTTTCTTTATAAAGTGTCAAATACTTTGCATATTAAAAAAACTGGGTTATCTTCTTATGGTTGAATTTAAGAGTTCTTTATATATTCTGAATACAAGTCCTTTATCAGATATGTATATTATGCCTATTTTCTCTCATTCTGTGGATTGACATTTTGCTTCCTTGAAGGTGTCTTTTGCAGAGTAGAAGATCAAAATTTGATGAAGTATATTTTATCTTTTTGAAAAATTATTAATGGTTCACATATTTCATGTCCTGAGAAGTCTTTATCTATCCAAAGGGCATAAATATTTTCTTTTATGTTTTCTTGTCGAAATTTTAACATTTCAGCTTTTACATTTAGGTCTATGTTCAATTTAAATTTAATTTTTGTTATTATGTGAGGTTAGGTGGAGTTTTATTTTTTCCACATGTATATGAAGTTGTTCCTAGCATCATCTGTGGAAAAATCTATCCTTTCAATTACTTTGACCCTTTGAATTAAAATAAAGTGACCATGTATATGTGGGTATATTTCTGGCCTCTATATGTCTATACTTATGTCACTATCAAACTTTCTTGATTATTGTAGCCTTACAGTAAGTATTAAAATCAGGTCGTATGACCCCTCCAACTTTGTTCTTTTTCAAAATTGATTTGGCTATTCTAAGTCCTTTGAATTTCCATTTAAATTTTGGAATTGGTTTGACAATTTTCACAAAAATATGATGATGAAATTTTTATTAGATTGAGTTGAATATGGATTATTTGGAGAAAATAGTCATGTTAATAATATTAACTCTTTTGATCCATGAACATAGTATGTTTTTCCATTTATTTAGTTTTTCTTCAGTTACTCTTAGTGTATTGTAGCTATCAGAAAACAGGTCTTATACATATTTCCTTGAATTTATCCCTAAGTATTGCATGTTTTTAGATGCTACTATAAATGGTATTTTTAATATATCAATTTCTAAATGTTAACTGCCAGTATATGAAAATAAAATTAATTTTGTATATTGACCTTATATCCTGTAAGCTTGTGAAAATAGCATATTAGTTCTAATAGCTTTTAAAAAAATTCTTTGGCATTTTCTACATACAGAATAATCTGTGAGTACAGACAGTTTTACATCTTCCATTCTGATCTCTATACATTTTATTTCTTTTTCTTGTTTTTTTTGCACTGGCTAGGATCACTAATACAGTGATGAGTAGGCGTGGTTAAAGATCCTTGCCTTTTTCCTGGTTCTAGGAGGAGTGCACTCACTCTTTTACCATTAAATATGAAGGTTTTTTTGTAGATCCCTGTTATCAACTGAGGAAATTTGCTTTTATTGCTAGTTTTGGGAAAGTCTTTTTTAAAATCATGAATGAATATTAACATTTTTCAAGTATTTTCATGGATTGATTGAGATTATAACATGACTTTTCTTCTTTAGTCTACTGATATGATGGATTATCTTAATTGGCTTTCAAAGATTACTTATAACAAGGAAGGTATGTATTATCTAGCCAGTTAATTAATATGTCTACAAAAAATGTTATGTGACATTTAATTGATATCAAATTTCTTTACATAAACTAAAAATTTGTTTCTTTTAGTGACATGGGTATGGTAAATTGACATTGAATTGAGTAGGATTGCATATGCAGTCATCTTGTGTTAGGTTGTTCTCTCTGTGAGGCAGCACTGAATGGTTATTAGCTGTGTTTGGAACAGCAGCTGTTGGAGAGGAGTTGGGAACCTCTAGGCTGAGCTGTGATATAGCCAGTGCCAAGAACTCCGCTGTTTTTGTATCATCAGGTGAGTGTGATTGATATCCCCTGCTCTGCCTAGTAGGAATTTATCAATTTCAAGTGTGATCACATGTATATGAAATATATAAAAGCACTCTGAAAAGTAGACAGTGTGATATTTCCATAGTACTTAATCCTCTGCATCACATTCACGGGTAAAATGATAGAAGAAAAGGTTGAGAGGTGACCAGAACAGGTTGGAGAAACTCTGGGACTTCCCTTTTCAGTTTCAGCTGAAAGCTAAGTGGATCCTTCCCTTTTGGCTCTTTCATTCATCATCCCAGATTGTGGTGTCATTTCTGGATAACTGACTTCATGTAGGTACAGTAACCCACTCTTGTCATGTTTCAGCTGGCTCTTTTCTGTCCTTAGGTCCTGTTTGTGATGATTGGGCTCTTGCTTTGTTTCTTTGTGACAAAATTCCTACCTTGAATACATCTCGTGACTTTTTTTCTCCCCACTTCCTCTCCCTGATGGTGTCCTAGTAACTCAGCAACTGGAGATCTGTAGGCACAAACTCTTGCCCTCCTAAAAATCCTCTTAAGTGTTTGATTCTAATTCTTAAAACCTTAGACTAGTGGCTTTCATACAGCTTTCCATTGTGGCACACAGAAAGAAACACATTTTATATAATTTCTCCCAACCCACATGCACACACATCTGAAGCAAGAATTTCACAAAATATTCTTACCCATAAAATGTACAAGGTACTCTGTGCTCTTTCATTAAGTAAAAATGCTGATCAGACCCCATAAGTTGTTTACATATTTACAGTTTAAGAGAGACTGCTTTAGTTGATATTTAAAATGTGGTAATTTTAAATGCAGCAAGGACATTTATTATTTTAATTAACTAGCTCAACAAACTATTAAGAATCTGGTTACTATTTTAACTTACAATGTTTTTCTTTTAAGTGGCCTTTTAAAACCTTCTTACCCATTCATTTATAATACTAAATTGGATTAAAGTTGAATTAATTCAGATCATTGTAAGCAGGATTTGATTTAGATCACATTAAATTTGATCACTTGCCTTTAAAAAAAAGTACTTCCTTGCTTCACATTGCATGTGGGTTTAATTTTCAGGAGTTAATTTTTTTGATAGAAGTAATTTTATAGTTTAGTAGAAATATAACATTAGAAAAATTGCTCGTTTCCCTGAAGCTTATTGTAATAGATATCTTTGATGTCACTGGAGTGACCTTCCAAGTTCAACTATTATCACAAATATTTAGAGGGCTTTTTTCTAAGTAAACTTGAAAGTCGAAAACCATTTCCAAAAACAGGCAAGTATTTGACTAGTGCTTGGAGCTCATGTCTCTACTAATAGTAAATGTTATTTTCATTATATGAACATACTGAATATTTAAATATTACAATTAATATATGCTATGCAAATCAGTTAAGCAAGAGAAACATATGTATTTTATGTAATGTAACCTAATTTCTTATTACTGTTTATTTCTAGACCAGATAAAAATAGCTCTTTTAAACTCCAAAAATATCTGCCCACCTTTCTGGATTCTACTTGTCTTGCCCTGACTCCAGTGACTTTAGATCTAGTACTCTCAGGCTTCAGTAAATTTCCTGCACAGTAACTCATGCAGATTGACCACTCACAGCTTCCTCTGAAATTAGGAGAGAAGCCACTTTGGTGGGAAAAATTCACCTCAAAAATAAATGATGGGGGCTTCCCTGGTGGCGCAGTGGTTGAGAGTCCGCCTGCCGATGCAGGGGACGCGGGTTCGTGCCCCGGTCCGGGAAGATCCCACATGCCGCGGAGCGGCTGGGCCCGTGAGCCATGGCCGCTGAGCCTGCGTGTCCGGAGCCTGTGCTCCGCAGCGGGAGAGGCCACAACCGTGAGAAGGCTGTGTACCGCAAAAAAAAAAATAAATAAAAAAATAAATGATGTTTTCTTAGCTCTTCAAGAGCATTTCCATTTCAATAAAAAAAGGACTTATTTACCCAAATTAGTGTGTACTTTTGGGGTGGAGGATGGGGATGGGGATTGTTTTCAGGGTAAACAAACACATAATAAGTGAAAAAGTTCCATTCTTTTGGAAAATGTTCCAAAAGATGTTTGGGGTGTGTGTCCCTGTAATGGGTTCTGTCTGTGAGCCCCCTAATAAGTTCTCACAGTTTCTTTACTGATTTTGTGTAAGTTGGGCCTTCTGTATCTATTCTTCAAGCTTCTTAAACTGTTTTCCCTATATTTTCTAATATTTGAGTCTCTGATAATTAATTAATAATATCTACAGCTTCTATGAGTTTGAATCTGCTGACTCATATTCTGGGTGGCTACTTTCCTTGCGTGTTTTTTAATTTTGATTGTGAGTTCATGTTTTGAGAATCATATCTGGAGGAAACTTTTGATGCCTGTATTTAAAATATGTTCCTCCAGAGGAGATTTATATTAGCTACTGCCAGGTATCTGGAAGTGCTACCAACTCCAACCCATTCAGTGTTTTGATTAGGTAGTTTTGGCCAACATATAGCATGAATTCTGGCTCTAAGCCTGCCTATATAGATGCACACTTATGGTGAGGACCTCTCAGAGAGGTTTTTTTTTTTTTTTTTGCTCTACCCAAAGTCAAGGTTGAGACAGACAAATAGATGAATATACACCCTGTCTCTCTCTGCAGAAATTTTCTATTTTGTTTTATTTTCAATGTAATGCCATTCATATTTGACTGATTTATACCAGGATCTCTGATCTGACCTTTCACAATTTCAGGAACCATGTTTTATTTCCTGATCTTGTTATACAATCTGATAAACTAAGCACTGAACTACCAAGAACTGGCAGATGCCTCCAGGGTAAATGGCAGTCCCAGTGCTCAGATACCTCCTGGGATTTGTATTTTATTTTTGGCTGCTGAGCAATTCATTTATTTTCCTACCAGGTTAATCATATAATAGAAAAAAGAGTTTTTCATTTATATTTTATTCAGCATTTTTGTGTGTGCTGTACTAAGAAGGGCTCTGTGGACATCTAAAGTGTAACTTGGCAGAAGTGGAAACTCCAGGATGGTTTATTTTTGAAATGATGCTGGCATAATTATCTATCCATCTGGAAGAAAACAGGGCTGTACCACAGTGTCATACCATATACAAAAATAAATTACAGCTTGATTAAATATCTAATTGTGAAACATAAAACAATTTAAATGTCAGAGGAAAATTTAGGAAAAAAAAGGGTTTTTATGACTTTACAGTATGGAAGCTGTTTTTAAGTAAGACAGGAAATCCAATTGCTGTAAAAGGAAAAGACAGATATAATTGACTACATGCAAACTAAAATAAAAATGAATAATAAAAGATAACATAAATAAAACCAAGATAATGAAATATGGGATAGAAATATTTGTAGCATATATGACTGGAAAAAAAATAACTATTTAAAAGATAAAGAGCCTCTGTGTGTGTGTGCACGTGCACATGCCTGTGTACATGGCAAGGGAGAGAGTGGAAAGAGAGAGAAGGAGAGGGGGTGCTAAATGAAAAAATGGGCAAAAAACACACATGGAAATTTTACAGAAGAGAATCTTCAAAGTGGTCAAGTATTGAAAAGATGTTCAACAAAACTAATAGCTGGGGAGATGCAAATTAAAACAACATACTATTATTTTCCACCCACTGGATTGGTAAAAGGTAAAGGAGGATGTTTTCAACTAAAAGTATCAGAAACTTAGATAATATCTTAACTAGTGAGGGAGTTCACAGCCTCAGCTTGACAAGAAATCTGGAAGTAGGTTCTTTCTATGATTTGTTAACAAAGAGACTCAACAGTGTCAACAGCCTACTTCCAGTTTTCTTTTTATGTGAATTGGTGAACACCATTATTGTTTAAGACATTATTATCTAACTTTCTGATACTCTTATCTGGTACATTTTTTTCCTCATGTGTATCTGCTTTTTCTAACAAGGGAAATGTTGGGTTTTGCTATTAACAATCTCAAGATTCAGGGAAGACAAAAGTAAAAAATCATGATTTGCTCAGATTGGGTCATCTAATAGAAACTGCCATGTTTAGCAGAATTATCAAAGGTCTCTTTCCTTATTGCAAGTTTAAACCAGACGTAAATACATCTCCTTCTAACCCCAGGGAGAAGGCTTGGGTTTATTACTAAGCGGAGCAGGGGAAAAAATGAAATAATGAAAAGCAACAACTTTAAAACAAACCAAAAACCTTATTCTTGAGAAGTTGTGGACATAGCATAGCCATCACATGGCTTTTAAACCTGAGTTTCCATTGTCTGAGTGGTACTCTCCAGAAGAAAAACTTTTTTAAAGTATACCCAGACTAATAGTTTCCCCAGTTGCCTGCCAGAAGAAAGTTCAAACTCTCTGGAGAAAGGCACTTTAATATTAGGTCTCAAAGAGACACAGCAAACACTTTTTCAAGGACATGAGAAGTACGTAATGAAGAACAAGCACTCCAAGCTTACAGGGGTTCAAAACAGCATGAGCATGAGCCAATAGAAGAGAGCACAAAGTTTCATATATTGGAATTATCAGACAATAATTATAGAGTAGCTATTCTATGTTTAAAGAAACAAAAGGCAAATTTGAAAACATTTGTTAGAGAATAGGAAATTATAAAACAATGACCTAGCAGATTTGAACAATATTGAAAAAAACTTTTTAAAAATTAAAGATACAATAACAAAAATTAGAAACTTAATGTATAGGTTTAACAACAATTTGTATAACAACTGAAGAGAGAATTAGGGATCTGAAATATGGGTCCGAAGAAACTATTTTGTATTCAGTAATAAAGAAAATACATAATGGAAAATATGGAAGAGAGGGTGACAAATAGAGGAAAGTATAAGAAGGTTTGATATGTGCTTTTACACATACCATGCATATATTACATTAATAAAAATGTTGACATATTACTAGCAGGCAAAATTAACTTCAATGAAAAAAAATTACTAGAGTTAAAAAGTTCACTTTTTAATGATTAAAGTTTCAATTTACCAGGGATTCTTTTTTTTAAATTTATTTTAAATTTATTTTTGGCTGCATCAGCTCTAAGTTGTGGTACACAGGATCTTCGTTGAGGCATACAGCATCTTTCGTTGTGGTGCGTGGGCTCCTCACTGTGGCACACAGGCTTCTCTCCAGTTGTGGCATGCAGCTTTTCTCTTCTCTAGTTGTGGCGCCTGGGCTCTGTGGCACAAGGGTTCCAGAGTGTGTGGGCTCTGTAGTTTGCGGCACACAGGCTCTCTAGTTGAGGTGTGTGAGCTCAGTAGTTGTGGCACGCGGGCTTAGTTGCCCCGCAGCATGTGGGATCTTAGTTCCCTCACCAGGGATCAAACCTGTGTCCCCTGCATTGCAAGGCAGATTCTTTACCACTGGACCACCAGGGAAAGTCCCTACCAGGGATTCTTAATAAATTTAAATTTCTGTGTACTGAAGAATATGGTCTCAGACTTTCCTGGTGGCACGGTGGTTAAAAATACACCTGCCAATGCAGGGGACACAGGTTTGATCCCTGGTCCAGGAAGACCCCACATGACATGGAGCAACTAAGCCTGTGCACCACAGCTACTGAACCTGCGCTCTAGAGCCTGTGAGCCACAACTACTGAGCCCATGCACCAAACTACTGAAGCCCGCATGATCTAGGGCCCGCGTGCCACAACTACTAAGCCTGCGTGCTGCAACTACTGAAGCCCATGTGCCTAGAGCCCATGCTCTGTAACAAGAGAAGCCACCACAATGAGAAGCCTGCACACCACGAGGAATAGTAGTCCCCACTCGCCGCAACTAGAGAAAGCCCGTGTGTGGCAACAAAGACCCAATGCAGCCAAAAAAAAAAGAAAAAAGAATATGGCCTCAAAAATAAAGAAAATATTTACAGATCTATAAGGAGAAATAAAGAAGTCCATGATCTCAGAAGGAGATTCACCACTGTCTTGGTAATTGATAGAATAAGTAGAT
Organism: Monodon monoceros; assembly: GCF_005190385.1. Classification (NCBI taxonomy): domain Eukaryota; kingdom Metazoa; phylum Chordata; class Mammalia; order Artiodactyla; family Monodontidae; genus Monodon; species Monodon monoceros. The sequence continues at coordinate 73,624,413 of NW_021703772.1, forward strand.
TTTTTAAAAAAACCAGTGAGACTACATAAGGTTGAAACAACATGATTTATGAGCAACCTAATTTTTAGAAAATTATAATGTAAATTATAATAGTCTTATGGCGTATCTGTAAGGAAAATTTCAAAGCCCAAGACGTTCTACCACAAAATTCTGCTAAATTTCCAGGAACAGATAACTGTGTAACTGTTACACAAACTCTTCCAAAACATGGACAAAGAGGAAACACTCCTTAACCTATTTTATGCATAACCTTGATATCAAAACCCAACAAAGACAGTATGTAAAAAAGAAATTACAAGCCATTCTCATTTATGAGCATATATGTAAGTATCCCAACTTTAACCTGTAACAATACAGGAAAAGGGATTCTGGGAAGCACAGTACAAGGAGAAATGATTATTTGCCAAATCAGGATAATGATTACCCTGGAGGTTGGGAAAGGATATGATCATGTTGGGTATCTCCGAGTGGGGGAACAGGTAGTGGGTAAGGGGGCTGGTGATCCATGGGGGTTTATAATTATTTTTATCCTCAGTGTATATGTTGTATGCACTTTTCTGTATATTTATTATATTTCACAACAAAAGGAAAACAAAACATCAAGTTTCAAAGTAACTTCTTTTGGCCACACCGCGCGGCACGAGGGATCTTAGCTCCCCGACCAAAGATCAAACCCGCACCCCGTGCATTAGAAACACAGAGTCTTAACAGCTGCACCACCAGGGAACTCCCAAAGTAACTTTTGAGTATGGGTAAATTTATGAAAATTACACATTCTCTTAACATCTGGAGTTGATATCGGAGAGCTAACCGGCTGAGGACATTATTTAATTCTTTCTTTATACATTTTTATACTGTTTGTTTTGTTGCAAATGTGTTCTTTTTCTAATGAAAAAATCTAATGGATCAAAGTTTGCTAAGACTATAAATGTTTCAAAGACATCTAGTTTCCTCCAATACCCATTTAGTAGCAGAACCTAGACTTAGCTAGGTGTATGGCTCTCCTTCCAACTGACAGTATTTTCAGCTACTCTTACTGGTAGGTGTGGCATAAGTTGTGGCTAATGAGTTGACTGGCAGTGTTTTGGAGAACTTCTGAGAAGACTCATTTAAAACAGAACTGGCACCTTATATGCCATCCTCCATCATGCTGCCTGGATGTAAAGGATGGAGTTTAGCAGTTGCCTTGGACTACATGATAGGGATGGAAACAAGGGAGATGAAAGGACCCTGACCAAAAACTACATGGAACCAACCTGCTGACTTTGGACTATCCATCTTCAAATTTCTTTTACGTGAAAGAGAAAATGAAACTTCTGTATAGTTTCCTCTGTCATTAGTAGCTAAATCTAATTCTAATGAACATAGAAACAGCAAAACAAGTCATTGAGAGTTCTACCTGCTTATTGGTTGTACCTGACCCACAGACAGGTTTCATCTGATCTACATAGTTTCTTGGAGAAAAGAGTGAGTTTCTTTATAATGTTAAACATTGAGTCAGTATAAAAATCCAGACATCTGGCTTATCTTGAAAAAATCAGAAGATTTGGCATTCTTGAAGTTGGCTGAAGCAGAAGTGACTGATTTCCTTATTGGGCATGAGCTTTCCTTGTTCATTCATTCACTCATTCAATACCTATTGAACTTATATCCACTGGCCTAGAGTTCCTACTATCAGTAGTTTAGTATATTTTCTATTTTAATATAGTTGAGTTATTCTGTTTAATATAATTTTATGTTTGACTTTCTTATTATTAAAACATGTCTTTCCTATGTGAAGGAATCACATTTTGTTGCTTGTTTCTTTCATAGTGGGTTGCATTGTGATTTGTAACAAATGATTTCTGGTGACTCTAGGTGACATCAGAGACATGCTCAGAGAAATAGTGGTGATGTCAAATAGCATCAAGGACATTCTAAAATTGTCTATGAAAATTCATCGAGGATAAGGTCAGGAAACCTGGGCTAGAGAAGCCTCTTATTTATAGGGTTAATTTTTATAGGAACTGCTATTTAGTTTATGCGTGCACTAATTACCACCCTTCACATGGAAATAGAGTATTCAACAAAAACATTCAAGTTCTGGGTATCTTTGTTCCCATTTTGCTACCAAAACATACAGTGACTGAAAGGGTAAGTGTAATAATAATTTCTGATTTTTCCTTTTGGAGTTCAATACACTATTTTAATACTATTGTATTTTTGACTAATTCAAATAATTAGTTTCAATAAAGAAAATACATGCACAACATTAAAATGTGGGTACTTTCCTAATTAACCTCAGTACAGTTTTCACCTTCCTGTTCTCAATTGTGTAAAGAAAAAAAGAACAATTTATTATTTATATCAGCTAGGGTAGATGAACAATGTATATTGTTAGGCACATGTCTAAATTAGACTTTAAGGCAAACTGAAGGATTACATTTGAAGGAAGATAAAATGTGAAAACATTAAAATTGCATTTATCAAAATTAATCATTTTAAAGCGTGCTATAATTATAAAAATTTGCAGACTCAGGTAGTGAATATTATTCTTTGGGGAGCTGAAAAGTCTTGCTATTTTAATCCCTTTAAAAAATCCATTGTTGTCTCAACTTTTATGGTTTTCTATTTTAAATGTAAATTTATTGCTCTAGGCAGTGTAAGGTGATATCAACATGCTGAGAAGTACTCATGGGACCCCTTGTGGAATTGTTCTGCCACCACATGAACAAATCCATTTGTAGCTCATTCTCTGAGGATTCCCCACATACCTGACAGGTGTGCCAGACAGGGATTTTTTTTCCCCATAAGCTGAAAGACGCTATGATTTTTACATTTTGAAAAGTCTATGAAATATAAGCATACAAAAAGTCAAACTTGTATCTTAAATGTTTAATATAGGAAGCATTTCTTGTCTCAAGGAACAAGTACACTGGTTTTAATTATGAAATTTTGTTCATAGGGATTAATAGGAAATTGAAAGTAAAATTTATACCCAATTCTAAATTGAGGATTTTACACTATGTAAGCCCTACTCTTCTCAGTTACATAAATACTATTACCTGTTTACTGAAATATTGTTTAGGTGATTATCGTATACAGGATGTTGAACTGGGTCAAAATATCATTATCTCATGTCAGTCTTTTCCAAATGGACAAGCTGCTTTGTGTGAATGTGTTAGCTGAGGGAGAAATTCTATTAGCATGAACTTTAGGACAGAGAAGTGTAACTTTTCCTTGTCACCAATATTTTTAAGTGCCTTCTTTGAACAATGCCCTCAGCTATAAGATAGGGTGCTTCTTCCAAGGAACTTTCATTTTTCTTAAGTAAAAGTTTGGCTTAAAAAAAAAATTAAAATATTCTTTGAGTAATTACTATCTACTTTCTTTATAGATATGTATCATTCAAGAATACACACTACTATATATAAAATAGATAATCAACAAAGACCTACTGTATAGCACAGGGAACTCTACTCAATACTCTGTAATAACCTGTATGGGAAAAGAATCTGAAAAAGAATAGATATATGAGTATGTATAACTAAATCACTTTGCTGTACGCCTGAAACTAACACAACATGGTAAATCAACTCTACTCCAATATAAAATAAAAAATTAAATAAATAAAAAAAAGAATATGTGCTTTGATGACAGATCAAGAAACTGATCTCTGGTGCGTGCCCTAAAATTAAGAAAAACTGCGAAGCCGATTTGAATTCTTCCTACATTGTATTAATCTCACCTCTGCTTGAGTCAGAGTTCTTCCTACCCCTTATGCCAAAGATTATACTCTTCAATCTAACATTCTTATTTCCTTAATATATAAAATCATTGTTATTTTTAAATTCAGGTGCTGGTGGACAAAAGAAGATTTGAGGCTTCTCAGTGTTCCTCCCAGAAAACTGGCAGCACAAGGGGAACTAGCCAGGAAATATTTTGATGTGGGGTGCTCTCTGCCTGTTACACATGCATGAACTCAGGCCAGATGTAGACCTTGTATACTAGTAGCCATTTATAGATTGATCACTGAATGACGGAATGGCCCATCAATACCTCATCTGATATGGTTAAAAGGCAGAAGTTATTCTCATGTTATTTCTGTCACTGTCATGGCTCAGTTGAATCTCTAGATTAGAAAATATTCTGCCATTGTTCAGTACTTGAGGTTCATGTTGATCAGAAGCAAACTGTTTGACATGATTATTCTCACTCTGTGAAGAAGTGGGACCATTTGCTTCCCCCTATAGTGAAGCACGTTGGAGGGATCTAACCAAATTAACTTCTAACTGCATTTTTCCTGGTGACATTTATAAATATAAGGGTCACTGTGAAGAAGTAGGAGGCTAGGACAAGCTCTCGTGGGTGGTGGTGGAGGGCTCCCTGTAATCAGGAGTAAAGAATTACATGGAAATGTTAGACAAATAAAACTGCGCTTGTGACTTAACTCCTTGGACCCATTCTACATCCCATGTGTGTGCTTCACACATGTAAAGTTTTAGTTACATATTCTTTATACTAGACTGATTCATCATGAATGGAACTCTTCATCATGATCTTTTTCTTATCTGCCACGTCTCTCGCTCCTACATAAAGTTTTCTCCGTATTTTTACCAGCCAAATTGCTTTGGAATTGTACCCTAGATGGGTCATGTATTCCTTAGTAGATTTTAAATTCCACAAAGATGTGGACTGTGCCCCATTCTCTGCTCCCCATCCCAGAGAGTTGTTCTCAGTGCAGTATTATACACACCAATCCATTTGGTTCCAGGTTTTGAACCAATTTAGTAAAGCAACAAGAAATCAATTAGAAAAGTATTTTCATTACCATCAGGCAAATGTTTGAGATAATGGTACCCATATTTCTGGGTGCTTTGAAATGGCAGGTAAAGGAGAAGACTTGGGAGATTTCTCATTGCTTAACATGTCACTCTGTTTTTGACAAAAGAAACCATTCCTGTTGAGCTAATTAGCAAGGTAGCTTTGAATATCTTAGAGGTAATGTATTTCTTTTTTCTGTTTCAGCTGCACGTATTATTTCCACACTTTCCCCCCAGAAACCTGTGAACTAAACAAAAAGCTCTTTAACTGAAGTCAGAGGTCATAGAAGTTTATAGGGTGGTAGATGGACTGAACATCACCATGTCATTCAGTTGTTCCTAGTGGCATTTCTTCTGGTGCCAGGACAGAAACCGACCTATCAAAAAGCATCTCGAGCAACACTGTCTTTTTGGTTGCTTTATTCTGAGAACATTTCAAAGCCACAAGCTGGAGAAACAAATGCTTCCCTTTTCCTGGGGTGGGCGGGGGGCGGGCGGGTGGTAGGGAGGCAGTTGAAGACTTGATATTTATACATTCATGGATTCAACTTTGCAATAATAGCATCTTTTCACTTGGGGAAAACTTTTGATAAAAGGAATAGGAGTGGTTCAATGCTAAATTAGTTTGTGGTTTCTTTAGGGGTGCTTTGGACCCTCTTAAATTTATGTAGCTACTTGCTATAGCAACTTTTGGGAAGGAAGCACTAACCTTGAAATGGTTCGTAAAAATTCACTTTGTCTGGATGAAGACCTCTGTTTTCTTTGCTCAGATTTGTTTTTAAACAGCTGTCCAGCCAGTATATATCTTTTCAGTCACTATATCCTCATTTTCTGTACATCGCTCCATTGTAATATATCAGTTTCTAGTCAGTTGAATGCCATTCAAATACAGTGAAGAAATATACCTTTAAGTTGAACACAAATATACTACAGGATTTTTGTGTTATTTGAAGGCACTGATCAAGTCCACATCTCTCCTCAGTTCTAAGGCATCTCCTCCTATTAGCATATACTAAAGAAATACAAATTAATTAATATGAAGGTCATATAAATCTCATAAACATCAATAATTTTTCATACTTTTAGTAAAGAAAGAGAAAAGGTCAGCAGGGGAAGAAACATGGAGATCATGCCCACATTTTCTCATCTTTTTCTTTTCATCTTGAGACGTTTGCCTCCCTAAAGCCAGAAATAGGAGGTGGCGAGGAGGTAACAGGAACTGTCCTGGGAGAAGCTGAGGCATCTAAACTGGTTCTGAACTTTATTTGGGCAGGAGTAACCACCACTGCTTTCACAATCACCAGTTCCACTCCTGTCTCTAGGGAAAGCTGCAAATTCACAAAAATAGTTTAAAAAAATTTCTCCTTTCTTTCCTTTTTACTTCCTTCCTCCCTCCCTCCTTTTCCCTCCTTTTTTCCTCTCCCTTTTTTTGTTCTTACCTTCTTACAATCTTTTGCCTTTTGTATGATTCCCTCCAGCTGCACAGAATCTTCCACCTCATACATTCCCTTCTTCCTGGCTTGTTAATACCTCCTTCTCCTGTGTCATCTTGGTTTAATGGACTGCAGAACTTATATAGGGGAGACTTTTGTAAGCTAGACTCTCATCCATGTGGGCTAGTGTTTGTCTCTTTTTTCCCAACCTCTTCTATTTAATTTACTAGAGAGTGAAATAACTAGAGTTAGCAATGCAACACTCCCAGACCTCACTTTTGGGATTAACGTATGCCACCATGGAGCTGCTTATTCCATGGAGAAATCACCTCAGTTGACATGGTCTCAAAATTTGGAAATTATCAAATAATAAAAGTTCTCCTGGGACTTCCCTGGCAGTGCAGTGGTTAAGAATCTGCCTGCCAATGTAGGGGACACGGGTTTGACCCCTGGTCCAGGAAGATCCCACATGCCACGGAGCAACTAAGCCTGTGCGCCACAACTACTAAGCCTGTGCTCTAGAGCCTGCGAGCCACAACTACTGATCACACATGCTGCAACTACTGAAACCCGCATGCCCAGAGCCCTGCTCTGCAACAAGAGTAGCCACTGCAATGAGAAGCCCGCGCACCACAATTAAGAGTAGCCCCTGCTTGCTGCAACTAGAGAAAGCCTGTGCACAGCAATAAAGACCCAATGCAGACAAAAAAATAAAAGTAAATAAAATTATAGAAATGGAAACAATATTTTAAAAAGCAAAAAACAAAGAAAAGAGTTTTCCTATGATCAAGAATGTAAAATCTGGGGCTTCCCTGGTGGCGCAGTGGTTGAGAGTCCGCCTGCCGATGCAGGGGACACGGGTTCGTGCCCCCGTCCGGGAAGATCCCACATGCCGTGGAGTGGCTGGGCCCGTGAGCCATGGCCGCTGAGCCTGCGCATCTGGAGCCTGTGCTCCGCAACGGGAGATGCCACAATAGTGAGAGGCCCGTATACCGCAAAAACAAAAACAAAAACAAACAAGCAAAACAAACAAGAATGTAAAATCTGTTGGGAAAATTAATATTTTCACCCGAGATAACTTATTAAAATGTATTCTTAACTGCACTACTGTCTTTTTCTACCATGACACCCAATAGGGTGTAGACCACAGTTTTCTTCATTTGTCTCCTGTAGAGATTACAATCAACATTTGGTTTAGAAAATAGTTTTACAAATGTTTGCCTTAAAAATTGCTCAGTGCTTAAGGAGCTCTTTCTGGATGGTGTTGCTAGCCTTTTTCTAGCCGAGTCATCTTTTTTTTCTTACTAACTCGTTTCAGTAAATTGTTCACAAAAGTAGAAACATTGCCCATCTGTAATAAACATCCGTGAGAGCAGTAGCCATCACCAGAGCCATGCACTTTTATAGATATTATTCTATTTTCAGGCTTGCTGACCTTTCACCTCTTTATTGGTTGCCATAGTGATGATCTGAGCTCTGCTTAATAGAGCTTTACTAAAATGAAGACAATAAGCTTTTTAACAGTAATGTTTATATTGATAGTTCCTAATAACATGTATCAAAATAAAATTTAGCCATATAAATGTATCCAATAGTGGAGTTTTATTTTTAAAAACATGTTTAGGTACATGTTTATGTAAGTTGCAAATGGTTAAGTACATTCTGTGGCTTTCTTAGAATTCCTGGAATACCTTTGTGAGGACATAAAAATATGGATGCAACTTGAAATGTAGATTTGAAAGGTTATTATGAAGTGGATTATAAAACTTTTTTATAACAGCAAACTTCAGAAGTGCAACTTCCATGGTTAATGATTTCTCATTCAAAGTCAAGTCTGAGATCTCTTGTAGCACCTTGTCCTAAGAACACTCAAGGCCAAGCTGTCCTCATATGCACCTGTACAACTTCTAATGATTTCAGAGGAATCCTGCAACACTCAGGAGAAGGAAAGTTGGTGATCTGCCAAAATTCACCTGGCAAAGTAGAAGAGCATGAAATATGTTTGTTTCCAAAGTTCACTTAACAGTTTTAAATATTTTACTCATTGGTAGTAGATAGACTACTATTTTTAGGCTTATAGTGAAACTTTTATGAACACATCTTTGAGGAATTTGATTCTTTTTCCTTTAGAATTAAATATTTGTTTTCAAATTATGTTCACATATTCTGGTTAACATGTTGTAAGTAAAATTCAAGTACATTTAGTATAATAAGCTCTCCTGGGTTGTCATTACCAAGAAGGAAGTCTGAGGGGTGACTTAATTCTTCCTCTCATTAAGAACTAGCATATGTTTTTTGGAAGAAATCAGATAATAAATAAGTGAATCTATGATGTGCCAGGTGGTGATAAGATCCAGGAAGTTAAATAAAACAGGACAAAGGTATAGAGAGTAAATGGGGAGTGAGAAGGAAGTACTATTTTAGATAGAGTTGTCAGCCAAAACCATCATCTCTGCCTGCATTATTGCATCAGGCTTCTAATTGGGTTGTAGGTATTTTCCAGGTAAACATCCTTGCCGCAAACATTTTTGCAGCAAACATTTTTTGCCATATAACTAATTGGCCGTAAGGTAATTTTGCCATGAAAGATGAAATAACTGGTTGACAGTTTGGTTTCATTTCTCCATTGATGGAGTACTCCTATTTTTATATTAGATAAATCTTAGCCCTCATAATGGTCTCTACAGTGATGAGTAGATGTGGCGATCTTAAAACACTGGATGATAACAATTATATCGACTTGATAGAAAAGACGGTAATAAATTACTGGAAGTGTGAAATAAGAGAATGTAAAGCCAGATTGCGTACGATACTAGAAAATGATAACATATTGGTTTGCAAATCCTTCGGTGATTTGAAGGTGCAGAGTTGAACCCACATTTCCCATGCAACTTTGGAATGTCTATCAGTAGACGTGTGACAATTTGCGAAGAACAAACAACAGCATAGAAGCTTTCGTAAAGCAATACAAAGCTCAGTTACAAGTATGCATCCTAGCATTTGGAAACTGATACCTCTCTTAATTAAGGAGTAAATTTTAGCAAAAAGGTGTGATGCTGAATGAGGAGACGAATCAACAAGCAAAAACAAAAGGCATAAAATACTATGAACGAAAGACTTGGAAGACAAGTGCTTAGGTACAACTCATTAAATAAAATTAGTTATTTATGCAGTATCACCATGAAGCTCTTACACATTTTAAATGTATTCAAATATTTTGTATTTCACTATAAAGTCTTTTAAATTTTGTTATTCATTTTTCACTGTTTCATTGTTTCCTTTTTTTTTTTTTTTTTTTGCGGTACGCGGGCCTCTCACTGTTGTGGCCTCTCCCGTTGTGGAGCAACAGGCTCCGGACGCGCAGGCTCAGCGGCCATGGCTCACGGGCCCAGCCGCTCCACGGCATGTGGGATCTTCCCGGACGGGGGCACGAACCCGTGTCCCCTGCATCGGCAGGCGGACTCTCAACCACTGCGCCACCAGGGAAGCCCCATTGTTTCCTTTTTAATGTCACTTTTATTTTTTGTTATTTTATCTTTTACAGCAGAATTGCCTTATGGCCAAGTAGTTATTCAGCAAAAATGTTTGCAGCAAAAATGCTTACCATGAAAATACCAGATACATTGTAATTGGTTTCTTAGCTTTTACTTTGTGCCCCTAGTGTCTGTTCACACAGCGGTCACTCAAGATATAAGTTAGATCCTATCTTTTGTCTGTTCAGAACCCTGTGCCAGCTTCCACTCGGAATACAATTCACAGTTCTTTTAGCCTTCAAGACCCCGTATGATCTTTTTCTTTTTGACCTCCCTGACCCCATTTCCTTCTACCTTTCTCCTCATTTACTGCACTTGAGGCAAAGATTGTTCCTGAACACTCCAAGTAGGTCTCCACCTCAGGGCACCTTGCACTTGCTTTCCTTCTGCTGGGAACATGCTTCCCTGAGATACTTCTCTTGAAGCTCCCTGCCCCCTCCTCAGAGTGGCCTTCTGTGACCAGTCTCTAAAGTAGTGTCCCACCATCACTTTGTCTCTTTGTTCTGTTTTCTTTTTCTTCATAGCACTTATGATCTCTTGCTTTTGTATTACATACCCATCTGTGGTTGTATGAGAACATAAGCACCACAGAGCAAGGATCTGGGCTCTCTCACTCACTGCTATATCTCCATCACCTGGAATAGTGGCAGCATATTGCAAGAGCTCAGTAATTATCTGTGGCTAAAAGAATGAATGTGCCTTAAGTATGGATTGCTGAAAAATGGGGAGAAAATAGTAATAAAATGTCAAATGGTTTGGAGGTTTTAAAAAGGATCGCAGGTGCTAGTGCTTTCCACGATCCTAATTCTATCTTCCATTGTCACCTAGCAGAACGGAACTGCAACTGCATCCTCGCCTCAACTCCCTTTCCCCGCCTTTGCTTTTATCATAGAGAGTCTTCACCAACTAACATGAGTGCATACTGTGTAGCTGCACATTATAGATGTAAAATTTTGGTGATTGCATTTCCAATTTCTAAAATACTTAACGTGGGTTAACATATGGTCATGTTCTTTCTTTTTTTGATTACAGCATCACCAAATGCCCCAAAACTCGGACCCATGGAGCTGACCATTATTATTACTGTGCCAGTTTGCCTCCTGTCCATAGCTTCACTGCTGACAGTATGGGCATGCCAAGGTCGACTGTGCACCTACAGAAAGAAAAAGAGACCAAACGTGGAGGAGCCCCTTTCTGAGTGCAATCTGGTCAATGCTGGGAAAACTCTAAAAGATCTGATTTACGACGTGACTGCCTCTGGCTCTGGCTCTGGTATGTGCCTATTGTTCATTTTTCAGTAAGAAAAACTCTACTTAAAAATAACACCCATTTTAAAAGAAAGGGCCCAAATATTCTTAATTCCATTGTTTAAAATGCTTGATATGGTACATTTTGGCATGGAAGCTCCTTTCAGGATTTGATGAAGAGTAAAAACTGTCCTGGCCTAAAGAATGAATTGCTTTTTGTGCCTTTAGGTGTTCAGATTCTCATTTTCACATGCCTTCAGAATTTATTTCTGAAGCCAGAAAGAGTTTTTTTTCTCTGCCCTCTCCCACATTATGGTTAGTAATAATCATGGTTGCCGTCTTGGTCATGTTTCGTGGGCACAAAATAGTTAGGGGGCTTAAGCAGTTGAGTTCTGGGGAAAACATATTAGTTAGGCAAAGTAGCGTTCTTTGCTTGTGATTATAAAGGTCTTTGGAATCGGTAGGCAACCCCTGGGATCAAGAATGTAGTCTTAAAGCATAGAAACGGAAGATGAAAGGGAACAGCACAGCATTCCTGGGCTGGCTTGTGCTCCTAAGGTTATATGACAACTCTTTCCCTCTTTAATGGAACTTCAGAACCCCTGATGAAGCAGTTCAAAATACCAGGCTGTATTATGGCTTAAATGAGCCTTTCTCATAGCACAAAGCATCTGAGGGCTTTTTGAGTTTCCGGTGACAGAAGAGCGTTGACCCCCAACCCACATCCCGTAATAACAAGCTCCCTAAAATGGCAGGGGACTCCCAACTTTCATGTATAATTCCAGAAATCCTGTCAGCATGTGGTGTTGCAGAAACATGAACGAGGGTAAGACTAATTGAGTCATTTCAGTCACCCCTGCATCCCATCTTGCTTTGGAAAGATCATTAAGGATGATTACCCCAAACAGATTTTGAGGAACTCCCTTGCCCATGGCCTTTGGGAGTGTCCAGGCAGGCACAATTAACAAGGGCAGGTGACAGAGTGTTGGTAGCATCTATGTGGGCATCCATATTTAACAAGAAGCAGCTTTGGACTCAGAAGTATTTATCAGAAATGAGAGGCTTAGGGCTTCCCTGGTGGTGCAGTGGTTGAGAGTCCACCTGCCGATGCAGGGGACACGGGTTCGTGCCCCGGTCCGGGAAGATCCCATATGCCGCAGAGCGGCTGGGCCCGTGAGCCCTGGCCGCTGAGCCTGCGCGTCCGGAGCCTGTGCTCCGCAACGGGAGAGGCCACAACAGTGAGAGCCCCGCGTACCGCAAAAGAAAAAAAAAAAAAGAAAAGAAAAGAGAGGCCTAATTATGTCATCCAGAAAGTCCAGATAGTTGGCTGCTTCTGGGGGCAAGATCGCTTGCTCGCTGACCAAAGCCTCAATGTTTACAACATCACTGCACAAATCAGGCGGCATGTTTTCAAAGGAGGAATACTGGAAAGAGTATCTCCAAATTGCGAAGTTTATAAAACTGAAATCCAGATTAAATTGTTGGATAGAAAGTTGACATTTTTTCTTTAAAAGTAAAACTTACTAGGATTTAATACTCTTTCCTTCCTTGAGTGTTACCTTTTGGGGGCCACTGCTCCCTAACTTCCTGAGCCCTGGCAACATTCTAGGCTCAGAATATAGGCACAGAAACTCTGATTTGTGCCAAATTCCTTGAAACCTTATACAATTTATTAAAAGGTTCAAGTGATTAAATAATCATCTATTTAATCCCCACCAAACCTTTCAGTTCGTATGAAGAGGTAAGGCAGAAATACGTGTTTTGGAGCTACTTCTTGACTATACTTAAGATTGACCAAGGATTTCCCTTTCAAATGAAAGTAATGAAGATTTTATAACTGGAGACTGGATATTTAGTTTAAGAAAGTGGTTGTGAGCCAGGGCATAAAATCAAAAATTAACGTTAAGTTTTTTGGTATTTTTGTGCATCTTGAAACCTAAATCTGGACTTATTGACTGCTGGACCCTTTCCTCTTTAGATTATTCTAAGTTCTCTCTTAAAAGAAAGCCGTGAATATACCCAAGCATGGATGATTTCTTTAATGATCAACTTAAAATAGTTCTAGGCACTTTTCTCCAAAGCCAGCTGCATATGTTTGCCAGTGACCACTGGCTAACAGTAATGGATGGCCATACTGCCTTTGATCATCAGGGAGAACGGGTCCATGTGTAGCAAGGCTTCTGTCACAAAAGCTCACCCATAGGAAGGAAATCAGGAGTTCTGCTTCTCTGCTTCTCTTCCCTGGACAGCGACCTTAAGCAAGAAGCAGCTTTGTCAGATGTTGAGAGACAAAAATTATGAAGCATATCCCAACCTGGTCAGGGACAGATTTCGAAGAGATATAATGTTCGCAAGAGAGGAAAATGGACTGGTGTTTGACTGGATGGTCTTTGAGAGATCATGGTGTCTCAGGTGGCTTCTAAGAGGCTTGGTAGGTTTCTGCTTTCCTGTCGTGATATAGCACTACTCATGGATGGTGACATTTCCATAAGTCAGGCATCAGCTTCTACAGTCCCTGGTAAAAAAGAGTAACATAGCAGGGAGAGCCAAAGTCCATGTGTCTTCAAAGGAAATCTCTAAGTGTGTAACACAAAAATTACTCAGATTATTTTTGGTGGTTGCTTTGAAAGATGCTGAAGCAATTTTCATTGTTTTACTGCCTCAACTTAATTGCTGTGCTGAGTACCTTAGATGAAATCCTTCTTTGTCCCCGGTCTGAGGCATTGATTATGTGCCTAATCAATTTGCAGTTTGAAAACATTGGCTTATCTAGTTCTCTAGCCAATTGTTGTTGTTGTATTGTTGGTATTGTTGTCGTTGTCATCGTTGTTGTGATTGGTCGTGGTGATGCTTTCGTGAGTTTGTGTGTGCAAGATGAGGGGAGGGAAGAGAGAGAGATTGAAATTGTACTTTGGCTTAATAATTGTTAGTACAACTTTCATTGTGTGGCAAGTAGTGAAACTGACTATGGCTTACAAAAATATCCTGGATAGTTTGCAGCTAGAAATCTTTCCAGCTGGGGAGGACTGTAGTCATATCCACTGAATGGTGAGAGCATAAGAATTTGGATTGAAAAACAGTGTCTTAGTTGTAGGTCTGACTTCCACTTATTCCTGGGCAAGTTTTTGACTACCACACAGCCCCAATTTTCTCATCTCTAAATGATAAAGTTGAACCAGATGATCTCAGAAGAACTTTCTGGCTGTGAGGCTTTGTGACTAATTGTTGAGATCCATAATAGCAAATTTATAGTCTGTGCTTATTTAGTCATGGTGGGTGGTTCTCATGAACATGAGAACATCTGAATAAACTGGCTCATTTCAGGAGTAGAGGTCGAAGCCTACAGGAGCTTACAGGGTTGTTGCTATAAGGGTTTCCCAGCCATCTGAGTACAATGACAACTAAACATGACTTTCCCAAATAAATTATACTGTGACCTCTTTAGCTATTTTCCTTCTAATTATAAGAGTAATAAATATTTATGGACTATTGTGGACATTAAGCAAATGTAAAGAATTAGAAAGGAGAATATCACAATTTACTTCACCCCGATTCCACTAAATAGAAATACCCATCATAGCATTTAGCATATATTCTTTTCAGTCTTTTTCCCGTGAATATTTTCAATAGCTAGATACACTTATTTAGATGGATAGAATTTGCTATGCTATTTGTCTTTAACAAAAGTATTTTTTCATTTAACAAGGTATGGTTTTTATTATAGCAGAAGTACTTTCCTATGTCATTAAGAAATAACTCTTCATAAACAGCATCATTATTTTTGGCTCTAAGTAATCCATCCTTAGACATAATGTTAAGCGCCAAACCATTATTGAGCATGTAATAGGCCAGATACCGTGCTAGGTGCTTACCATGCTTATTAATTCTCAAAGTATCCCTATGATATAGGTAATATTATTGCCCACAGGTTTTCAGGCAAGGAAGCTGAAGCTCCGAGAAGTTCAATAATTTGCCCATGATTACCATGTGGCACGGATGAAATCTGAACCCAAGCCTTGCTTATCTGTGGTCCCAACCTCTGCACTGTACTTAACAATTTTTCTATTATCAGACACTTTTCCTTACTTTTTCTATAAGTAATAATATATTAAATATCTTGACATAAATTTTTCTGCATTTTTCATTAAATCTTTGGAATAGAATTCTAGAGGTAAAGCTATTGGTTCAAAAGAACCTAAACATTTTACGTACATTCAGAATATATTTTCTTTGACTTTCTTTTATTCCACAGAAAATATCCATTTGATATTTTCTATGACTGCACCTTGCTTTCAGTGTAACATGATTGCCTCACTTCATCATTGAATTCGATTCTTCACTTTCCAGTTTTAACTTGGTTTTTTAAAAAATTCATAAAGCGTTCTCTGTTGTACTAGGAATCATACATTTTATTTTAGAGGCTAACTACTTATGCTTTTTAACCTTTGTGTATTTAGCAAACTGACTGGCTTCAATGTGCAAATCAGAGAGATTTGCAACAATTTTGGAAAATTAGATATCTGCAGTGGCAGGCTATATTCAAGAAATTTTTATTTGTGAATATGAGAAGAGAAATCATAGTAAGAATTTGGAGTACTTTTTGAGCATGCTTTGGCTAAATTAAAGTTTGGTATAATGGTGCTTATGTCTTCGAAATCAGTAAAATTACTAAAGTGGTTAAATGTTTGCTTTTTTATGTGAAAATAATGGTCATCATGACGGTTATTTTCTGGCAATTACTTGTTTTTAATCATCAATGTCATCTTTTCTTTGGTTAGGTCTGCCTCTGTTGGTTCAAAGAACAATTGCAAGGACGATTGTACTTCAGGAAATAGTAGGAAAAGGTAGATTTGGTGAGGTCTGGCACGGAAGATGGTGCGGGGAAGATGTGGCTGTGAAAATATTCTCCTCTAGAGATGAAAGATCTTGGTTTCGAGAGGCAGAAATTTATCAGACCGTTATGCTGAGACATGAAAACATCCTTGGTTTCATTGCTGCTGACAACAAAGGTATTTTCAATCTAATTGGGTCCAGCAAATAAGATATTATGTCTACTATCAGAGGAGAATAAATAATCTCTTTGTTTTAATAAAATCTACGTAAAAGTCTGATTTCTTTTTTGAGGAGAGAAAATGCTTTCCTCTTCTCCACAGATAAATGTGCAATAAATGTAAAATAAAGCAGGGCAGACGAGTGATATGAAGTCATGATGACACTATAGCCAGCTTGATATTTAAAATATTTGTTGACTGGTATGGCACAGGAGCTAACCAACCAGAACAGAAGCTTCAACTAGAACAGAGTTTTGGGAGAACCCTGCCATGCTAGGTTTTATCCCTTTAGTTGCTGGGTCATAAAAAGTTCTGGAGGCATCTTGAGGGTTCAGGAGTTGCTTTGGGTGTCTAGGGCAAAGGAATACCATTGGACGTTTTGAATAGCAGCTGTTAATTAAACAGGATAGAAATATTTCAATATTTTGATAACTGGTACAAAGATACCAGTGAATGATAGTTGAATATTCATCTTTGTTAGGACTATACTTTCATCTGTACAACAGACCTCAACTCCAGGACTCTAGTTTTCTATGAACATTATTAGAATGGTGGCAAGCAAGATAATTTTAGTGAAATTAATGTACTTTGAGTATGATTTATATCGTGAGGTTTAACATTAACAACCCCAAATAACACTGCTTTATGAGATTTGTGGAATAAGACAGACCATCAACTTTTTGGTATTTAAATCAATAGTCATAAAATTTTGTGCATATGCCCAGTAATCAGGAACTAGATAATAGAGTTTGTGGATTACCTATGCTCTCTTTCTTCTTTTTGCATAGCTTTTACTCATTTAGCTGTGCAACAATTCCCTTAAAGGGAAACAGGGAACAAAGGTGAGCAAAACTTGATCCAGTCAATTATTTTTTTATTTGTATCAGTTATACTCATGAAGAACTTGGGAGAGGTGGAGATTATAACATCTATCTAGCCACAAATTATCTGTGGCTATCAGAAACCTACCATTACCTAGGAAAATTTTAAATCTATGGTTATTTCTATTTAATATAAGCTTGATCATGAAAGCATTTATGATTAATTAGATGGCCAAAGAGAAGTTTAGCGCTATTATACATTCTGGCCGTAGTTATGTTTGCTGATGATTTGTCTTTTCTGATTTGCCAGGGAGAAACTGAGCTTAAAAAAGGAAAAGGTTCTTTCCAAATTCTTAACTATACTATTGAAAATGAAACATTTCTTATTAAGCTGTTACGAACTTTTACTTTTTCTTCGTAACATTGAGCTAAACTATCTACTGGTTAGCTTCATTCGCAATGTTATGAAAGCAGTAATGACTGCAGTTATATGGGTCATCCTGATAGAGCTAATTTAATCATGACATTTATTGGATTATAAAACAATATGCACAGCAAAGATCACCCTTGATTGTCTCTTCTTCAGTTTAACTGGTCTACCTGTGTCAATGGCTTACTTGTCAGTGGCTTTGATTCCAAGTGGTCTGTAACGTCACTTTCATTTTCATGCATTTCTATATCTTTTGCAACATTTACAGTTTCACTCTTTAGTTTAGTCAACTGTCTGACAAAGACATTGATACGAGAGGGCAAAGATAGCCACTGGTGTTAAGCAGGGAGAGAGGTGTAAGTGTTAGTTTTATATGTGATCAGTTTATTAGTGAACTTTATCATGTTATGTTGATTTTTGCATTCCTAGGAAATGTTATCACTACCTGGATTTGGAAATTAAATACTTGGATAACCAGGAGCTCTTGCACATAAAGCACTAGGTACAAAAATTCCTTAGCAAATGTTCTTTAATTATAGTTCCCTTTCACTGAGGATCAAAACTGGTCAGGACTTCCCAGGGCTATTGTAGACATCTGATTCTGAAAGCTAAAGCTAAGTCTAGGGACTCTAATACCTAGAGAAATTTTAGGCTAATTTCTCGTCTGCTAAAAATCTTTTATAAACTGGATTAGCTTTGGTTAAATAAGGCAAATTATTTGAAAAGGTCTAGTAATTGTGTTTGGCACTTATATTAAGCTTTGAGGGAAATCATAAATTTCATATTTTGAAAGATGAATAATATGACCATCCTTGGAATGTTAGAGCTTTTATGATAGTAATAATACTTTGTGTAAATTTGTTATATTTCTGTTTTTTATTGGTACAATCTTTCTTAAAAGCTCAAGAATAATTTATAACACAACGCTGAGCCTAAATGCATCTCTCAGTAGTTTCTGCCATAATGTGGTTGCTATTACCAGCAGGTATTGATATAGAGGGAATAAGAAAGGAGTAGTTCAGTTGGTAGAATCACTGCCTCACAGCTTCCTATAGCGATGGTGGGTACATGTAACAGGTTCTAATATATCAGTAGGAATTCGTTGAGAATTTTCACCCTACCAACTTGGACTGTAAGTATTATCACGGAAGGAGTTAACTTTGCTTTGTTAACAACACAAATTTGCTTTAAACACTGACATTTGTTAAAAGCTTTTGGCTTCTTTCTCAACATAAACTTACAGCAACAAAATAACTTTTTCCTGTTAGATAATGGAACTTGGACTCAACTTTGGCTTGTCTCTGAATATCATGAACAGGGCTCCTTATATGACTATTTGAATAGAAACATAGTGACAGTGGCTGGAATGATCAAACTGGCACTTTCAATAGCTAGTGGTCTGGCCCACCTTCATATGGAGATTGTTGGTACACAAGGTATGTATTTTCTTTCCAATTTTTTTTCTCCTTGAATATGAGGATAGAAACACTAAGTTGTATTTTAGTGTTCAGCTGTGTTTTAGTTTATTACAAACAATTATCAAATGTAAAGAAACACTAAAGGTATTTTATAAAGCTGAAGGTTTTGTCATGATATAGCCAACTCTCATCTACATACTTGTCATTTTGTATACTATCCATAATAATATTTTTATTCCTAGTGGCTCTATCTTTGCTATTTACAATATGTACCTGAGAGATCTTGCTTTAGTGGCAAATGCTCTATTTTCAGAGAATACAAATGATTTAACTGTTTACCTTTGATAATTAAAATAATTAGAAAGAGTTATTCTGACCTTAAAAAAATACTTATATATCATGTACTTGAACTCCAAATAATACACACTGTCTCGTCTGTTTATTGAGTTAATAGAGAATTGGCTCTAGAAAGTCAGTCTAGCCACCATAGTGCTTCTCAGATTTGGATTCATGATCCCTTTAAACTCTTAAAGATTATTGAGGACCCCAAAAGTTTGTATATATGGGTTATATCTATTAATATTTACTATATTAGAAACTAAAATTGAGAAATTTTAAAGTATGTATTAATTTACTTAAAGTATAATAATTAACCAATTAAATATTAAAATAAATAACATAATTTTTAAAAGTTACATAATTTTTGTAGTACAAAAGCCAATCTAGCTAAAATAATGCCATTTTACACTTTTGCAAATCTCCTTAATGTCTGGATTTTCATACCTGTTCTTCATTCAGTCTGTCCCAGTATGTTGTTTTTGGTTGAAGTATGTGAAGAAAATGTGACATCACACAGATATGTAGTTGGAAAAGAGCCTTAAGGACCCCCAGGGATCTTTGGGCCCCATTTGAGAACTGCCGGTGTAGGGTAGTAGAAGTTTGAAACATGTTTTGTAAGAGAATATTTGCTGTGTTCTTATGTGGACGTAGCAATGCTAATACTTTCCCTACTTATTCAGCGAATATTTACTAGTGGTTACTAAATGTCACCTAGTGTTCTAAGCATTGGAGGCATGGTGATGAGTAAGACATAGCCACTGCCCTTATGTAGCCTACAGTCTAGTTGGGAGGGACAGATAATGCATGTGAATGAGTAAGATAATTTAGATAGTGATAAGGGCTATGAAGAAGACAAAGTGGGATAGTCTGATGGAGAATGACTTGGAATGTAGAATGGGGGTCAGGGAAGACCTTTCTTAGAAGATAACATTTGAGCCAAGTCTTCAAGATGACTCCTTTCAGAGAGGTTCAATCTCCAGTAATGAAAAAAGTGAATATGTTTACCTTATGCTTCATAGGTAAACCTGCTATTGCTCATCGAGATATAAAATCAAAGAATATCTTAGTGAAAAAATGTGAAACTTGTGCCATAGCAGACTTAGGGTTGGCTGTGAAGCATGATTCAATACTGAACACTATTGACATACCTCAGAATCCTAAAGTAGGAACCAAAAGGTAAGATAACTTACTTTGGTAGCATACTGAGACTTATGACTGCCCCATAAACATGAATGCCTGGGATATGTGTATAGGGAGGTGGGTGCAAATCCAAAGTGGGAAACCATTAGGCCCAAGAAAGCAAGAAGTCTTCTCTGGGTCACCGAGAAATCAGTGGCACAATGGTTATAAATCAAGAAGAGTTAGCATTTGGTCATATAGGAAGTAGCTATTTGTGTGGGGAGTCCAGTGGAAAGGAATGGTGGAAGTGATGGTGATATATTATTTTTAGCATGCCACATCTGAGAATAGTTTTCCTACAGAGAGGAGGAAAAAAATGTTAGCAGTGTATAGCTCCTCCAAAGCCTTTATATCAATACTTCAATACCTCGTAAATGAACTGAAACTCAGGGCTAGTTCTATACGTTCAGGTCCTAACAACAGATATAGAATCAATACACTGAACTAGATAGGTGATATAATATATATATCTATATAATATAGGTGATATATATATATATATAATATTCTCTCAATATTTAAAAATATTATGTAACATATTTACCTATAGTTGTACTTATCCATAAGTCTGCCCAGTTGATGTGTATTAAGGTAATATGAGTTTGGACACAATTCCCACTTTCAAGGAACAGAATCTCTGAAAGTTAAGAACAAGCATGATTTATATAGAGCATACCACACGTATGTCAGGACAGACCCATTAGTAATGGGATTCCTGTTGTTTTCTTATTATAGCCAGACTGTGGCCATATGGCCAGCATACTTCTGTTTCCTTTCATTTGAATTTCAGGATCTGTGCTACTTTGGCATAATTCCAGGTTTCTTGACCTTGAAATCAGAAATAACCAAAACACTTTCCTGGAGTTGTTAAAGGCCCTTGAGAGTAGAGAATTTCTAAGCTGTTATAGTTAGCCTACAAGCCATATTTGAGATTCCAGGCCAGTCCCTCTGAGTCCTTCACTTTGTTCCCTGGGAGACTTTAATGGGGCCCCAGAAACACTTCAGGACAATTTATTCAGACTGGGCAGCCCTAAGGGACCTCTTCTTTTTTCCCTTTAAAAAGCAAGTCTTAACTTGTCCGTCAGGGAAGTCTGGGATGCTGGATTCCTTCAGAGAATCTAAAGCTTTTAAAATATTGGGGAGAGTGTTGCATCCTCACCTCAATATTCTGAGAAATCCTCGAAATAGCCCTAAGACAGCTAGGCTCAGTCAGGTCCCAGGGACTGTAGAATTTTTGATTTAGTCCTATTCAAGCAAGGCTGTAATTTTATTGGAGCCAATATATAATATGAATATATGTTTTGGAGCCAATGTATAATAACATTGTTCATTCAGAGCAGGTATTTGTGGAATGATGCTGAGCACTGTGTTGGAGTACTGGGCCCACCATGATGAATAGAACATACTCCTTGCCCTCAAGGAGCTTTCTTGGCTACAAACTACTGGGAATTGAGTCCCATCTTTCCTACTGAGTGCTTTCCAAGTATTTGGCTCCTGGCCCACAGGCTTTAACACTAGGATGATCTCTAGTTCTATTTAAAATGTTTTTAAAATTATCGTTCAATAATTAAATAAATTTATAAATATATAAAACACACAATTATGTCAATAGATGCAGTAAAAACATTTAAATAAATTTAATCTCCATTATTGATAAACACTCCCAACAAACTAGAAATGAAAGGAAACTTTCTTAATCTTATAAAGGACTCCTACAAAAAACTTACAGTTAGCATCACACTTAGTGAACCCTGGCCCCCTGCATTGGGAACGCGGAGTCTAAACCACTGTGTCACCAGGGAAGTCCAGTTAGCATCATACTTAATTTTATTCTATTATAGTGGCGCAGATCAACCTGTAAATTTGATGTAAACTGCCTTAACATATCGTATATCAGGATTTATTAACATTGTGTGTTACTGGACTGCTATAAAATCATACACAGAATCTGAAGTGTGCATGTTTTTGAAGGTACATGGCTCCTGAAATGCTTGATGATACAATAAATGTGAATATCTTTGAGTCCTTCAAACGAGCTGACATCTATTCTGTTGGTCTGGTTTACTGGGAAATAGCCCGGAGGTGTTCAGTTGGAGGTAAGATTTTGGAAATATTCTTTGTGTCTGCCTTTCCTTGATGCGCTAATTCAATGCACTATATTGAATCGTTTCTAAATATTTAAGAGATTACCTTTTGGCGATATCTTTCCAGTGGCAAAAGTGGAGCATTTTGAACAGAATGGAGATTTTAGGTTGTGATTACCGCTTAGTTCTCCTGATAATTCTGATTTCCATAATAATACTTTGCAAAGCACTTGAAAATTTTCTTCTTTGAGCTGTATTCCTATTTTATATCAGAAATTAAACCCAAGGAAGCTAAATGACTTGCCAAGGCCGCAGGACTTAAATTGAAGTCTTCTGGTTCTCGGGCTTTTCTTGTTCATTTCTTTCCGGTGATGATGTATGTGTGGGCATTAAAGTGGAGGACAGAGGTAAGCAAAAACTAACTTCCTGACTCTACTGCTCCCAGCAGTTTAGAGATTAATAATGAGAGGAAGAATTTGGGAAGATGAAACCCTGTAAATGCAGTCTGATGAAGTTGTTTCATCAGTGGAGAAAAGTTAAATCCTGGTAGAAAATGATTTAGATTTTTCAGTTTCAAGTGAGACAGACTTAGTCCTAAACCTTGGTTTAGCAACTTCCTGAATGTCTGACTTTAGGTGAGTTATATGGTCTCACTTTCCTCATCTGTAAAACGAAGATAATAAAACTGACCTCTTGGGCTTTAAGGATTTAATGGACTAATTCAATTAATTCATGTGAAGCTTTTTGTATAGAGCCTGCTCATAGTAAACATTCAATGAAAGAACTGTCATTATTAAACCACTGTCAGTTTTTGCATTTTGTATTGATGTCATTTTGCCTTACATAAATCTCATATTTAAAAAAATGAAAAGCTTAAAATTATATTTGAATGAGAAAACATGCTTTCCCCCTTTTATTCCTAGGTTAAATAATAAAATATTCAGGAAGATGAAACTATTCACAGAAGCAATAGACTTAGAGTGGTGCAGAAACAGAACATGGACACTGGAATCCCCAAGCCTGGGATCGAGTTCCAGATCTGCCACTTACTAGCTATGTGACCTTGAGAAAATTCATGACACTCTTTGTGCCTCAGTTTCCTGATTCTGTAAAAATGGGATAATATGGTACTTTCTTTAGTCAGTGCTTTCGAGGAATAATTAGTTAAAACATGTAAAGGGCTTAGGAAGGTGCTTGGTAAATAGCAAGATTCAAACATGTTATTATTTTTTTTAATTTCATACTGATATTTGTCTAGATTTGCTTTTAGATTTTTGTCCTTAAATTTTCTTCAACAGTTGAAATGGTAATTTAGTTAACATGATTTGAATTTCATTTTCTAAATTATGCCAATCTTAAATATTTAAATTAAAAGAACTATAGTTTAATTCAATTGATTCTGTAAGGAAATTCTTGAACTCAGGTAACATTCTGATAATTAAAGTCAAATCTTTGTCTATTATTTGAGACTCTTTAAATATTAACCTTCACGTTGAACTGTTCATCTTCAAATACCTTCGGCCATTTCTCTGGAACATTCTCAGATCTAGTAGCTGTAAAATCCAAATGTAAAAAACTCAGCTCTTAAAAGACTGCCTAACAATTTTCAAAAAGAGAAAGCTATTGTGTTTTGAAAAGGAGAAGTATACTTCATTCATGGAGAAATATACGTCATTCACAGATCAGTGAGGCTTGCTGTAAATTTTGTAATTAGATATTACTCCTGAATTGCACAATGGCATTTTACGAAAATCAAAATTTACATAATTTTCATAATATAAAATTATATTTTTATAATTATTAAGTTATGTAAATGTAACATGACATTTTATTTAAAATTATATATGTATAATTATATAAAATTATATATTTTATACAGTAATTACATATACTTTTGTCTCATATAACTTGTTTAATTATCAAAATTATATAAATTTTCATAGTATAAAATTTCATAAACTTATATAACTATTCAACTTAGTGCTTTAAACTTATATCTTTGGTTTTACAATGATACATAATTTTAATAAGCCTGATTTTCCAGTTTTCCAGGGTACCACTAGTGCCTAGAAAACTTAATTGGTATTATTTTGAAGTAAACATCTTTGTTTATTATTCACACTGGGCAATTTATTACGCAACTTTTTTATAGGAATTGTTGAGGACTACCAGTTGCCTTATTATGACATGGTGCCTTCAGATCCCTCAATAGAGGAAATGAGGAAGGTTGTCTGTGACCAGAAGTTCCGACCAAGTATTCCGAACCAGTGGCAAAGCTGTGAAGTAAGGCTATGTTCTTATGTATATTTTTCCCATTATAATTTTGAGGTAAGTATCAGGGTGGATTTTCAGAGGCCATAGTCCTCTTTATCTAGGCATCCAATTCATTTCATGTATGTAGGTATATGTCTTCATATAAGCTTCAGAAGGATTTTATTCCCTTTAGCTGTCAGTATCATAAGGCTAAGTTATGTGGCAGGAACAACCTTGACATCCCAGTGACTTCACACAAGACTTTATTTCTTGCTATGCCAAGTCCCCTATAGGTTAGGCAGCTTTCATTGGAATCTGTGCTCCCTGTGGTGATTCAGTAATCCAGGTGACTTTGATCTTGCGATGCTGCTATCTAAACACACAGTTTCCAGAGGTCTAGGTCAGGAGAAGAGAGGAGCTGGAGGGTCACACACTGGCTCTCTAATACTTTGGCTCAAGTGACACATTTCATTTCCACTCATGGTTCATAGACCAGAACGAGTCACACAGTCCCATCCAGCTGGAAGGGAGCTGGGAATGTCGGGAACACAGGCATATTCGGTGCGTAGTCAATGTCTGTGCTACACAGAGTATTACAATTTCAGTCATCCTTAGAGTCAATAAATTATTCCTAATCCCTAACTTGCTGAAGTTTGAGTTTATTCTCTTCCATCAGAAAAGCTTCCCCATGGCAGGGACCATTGTTGTTTATCTCCTCATCTTGTACCACGCATGTAGTAACCATCATAGAGCAGACATATTGCAATGCTTGTTCTGCCTGTGTGAAGAGAGAGACTTCTCTAGCTCCCACAGGAAGTAAAAGGGAAGGTGGAGGAAAGACTATAAATCATCTAACTAGTTCCACAACTATTTTAATGCTTTAATCTCCCCCATCCCAATTATGACTGTTTGTCTTCTGCCATATTTAAATGTAATGCTTGAGGTGATTTTTTTGGTGACATCTTTTAGTTTTGGCTCTGTCATATGTCATATCTTATACTGTTACGTTTTTCCGCATTTTTCCTCTCCTTCATGTTTTGCTCAACTCATTTCCTATTTAAGGCAAGATTTATGTCCTGATATTTCTATTTTGTGTAGATAGCTTACCTATATACTCATTTGAGAAGAGAATTTGAGGCATTTATAAGCAAATTGAAATTAAATTAAAATTTTTTCTGATATTAACCATTTCATGCATATGAGAGGATATTAACATATATGTAAAGTTATATGTAAAGATAATAGAATTCATGACCAAGTTTAAAAAATAGAACACTTCCAATACCTTTGAAGATTCCTCACCCCTCTGAGAGGCTACTATTATAACTAATCATTTTATTATTGCCTTGCTTTGCTTTAAAATTTAGCCATACATATATATATATATGTACGTGTATATGGCTAACTTTTGTTTATTTGTGAAATATATTAATGACACTATAGATATTCTTCTTAATTTTTTTTACTTTATATATGTATAGCTATAATCTGTTTATTTTCATATCTGTGTAGTATTCCATTGTATGTATCTAATTTCTTTTTTTCACTCTACTGTTGATTGTCACATGTGTGATTTTTAGTTTCTTTTAAAACAATACTGCTGTGTGTGTGTGTAAAAATTATTTCTTTAGGGTATAAAACTATAGATTCTTTTGGGGTGCCTACATAGATGATCATATCCCCAAATAATGAGAGTCTGGGGACTCATACCTTTCTTATTGCAGTTTCTAGGATTTCCAGTATAATGTTGTGTGAAAGTTATGATAGTTTTGCCCCTTAAAACTTTGCATGTCTTACCTTTGACACCTTTTTTTATATTAGTTTTGTTTTTTATTGTTTGTTTTGGAGTTTTTGTTTTCTTTTTAAAATTTTCTTTGTTTTTTGTTCTGATTCTGTGAAAAATGCCATTTATTTGTTTTGTTTTAAATATACTTTCACTTTTTACTTATGTTTAGACTTTTCTCTTTGCTTTTTAAAATGTACTTTATTTTTAAAATATTTTATATCATTTAATTCTAGCATCTAATGTTTTGATAGGTTTGATTTTCCTGTTTGTTGTTTTGACTAACTCTTGCTTATGATACTTTATTTCCTCATCTTCTTGTGAATTTTCACTATGAGCTCAGGCTTACTGCAACGTTTTAAGGCTAAGGTTTGATTTTTTCTTTACCAAGATCAAAGATTTAGACAATTTTCTTCACAAAGTTCCTTCTAAGACCAATTCATCCTTACAGTCTGGACTTTGTAAATGTCTTGATCTGACACCTCCTGTGTGCTTTGGGCTGTATTTCCTGTCTTTCACATATGGTCCATCAATTCTGAAATTCTAGACTGTGAGATCAGCAAATGCCATCAGAGCAACGCCTTGCTTCAGTGATTTCTTATACCTCTCTAGATTCATGCATTCTCATTGTTTTCCCCTCTGAGTATTTATCTTATTTATTTACCAGTTCACTTATACTGATTTTTTTTAATTCAAAATTTTTGATATTAGTATTTAGATCATTATTTTATTGTGGCATAATTTACATATGATAAAATGAATAAATCTTAGTATATAGTTTGATGACTTAAAAAAAAATGTATATGTGTGTACTTACCATCCAGAGCAACACAGGGAATTTCCAACCCATCCCTTATCCATTTTTGTCTTTCATGCCCTTTCTTAGAATATTTTAAAAGATAGTCATTCTACCATATTCCCAGAATTTTCAATTAAAAGAGGATTAATAGCCTCCCTCTATAGGATTAATATCTGTGTTTTGACAGGATTTTTAAAAATATTTTAATTCCACTACAAAGATTTTAAAGAAAGTTTACATATTCTGAAAGCCCAAGGGCAGAAATTGTTAGCTTTTTTATACATAACATATATAATTTCTTAATTGAAAGCATTTTATTTTCATGCAGCTTGAAAGAAGAGGAAAATTTTCATAA
This sequence comes from Monodon monoceros, assembly GCF_005190385.1. Classification (NCBI taxonomy): domain Eukaryota; kingdom Metazoa; phylum Chordata; class Mammalia; order Artiodactyla; family Monodontidae; genus Monodon; species Monodon monoceros. The sequence continues at coordinate 73,651,940 of NW_021703772.1, forward strand.
AATGCATACATAAAATGCATAAAAAGATTAATTGTTTCAAAGATTATTGATCATCTCAAGAAGATAAAGCTATTCAATTGATTTCACTTACTCTAAAAGGATGTTGTGTAAGGTGGCCATATTCTCTTTCCTAAAATTACATTCAACAGAGTAGGTGGAAGACAAATAAACAACTAATCACTAAACAGAAAAGACTAAAACAAATGAAACTGGTCCATCATTTCACATTATGCTAATCAAACATGACCTTAAAAATGATAGTGTAATTCCATAAACCAAAATGCCACTGAGCAAAGGCTCCCTATCATCTCCTATAGCTACCTTCAAGGTCCACAAATGATGGCTTCAAATCATCTAGCAGATCAGTGGGCCCTGTGCCTTTGCCTGAAGCCAGAGGAGATCCCCTGGCCCCTTTCTGAGAGGAGACACCTGGCCTGTCTGAGAGAAGACACCCTGGTCTCCCTAGGAGAGGAGGTGCCCTGATCTCTGTTTGAGCGGAGACAGCCTGGGCTCTGTCTGAGGGGAGAGCCCTGGTCTTTCTATGCTAGAAGTTGACCTGGTCTCTGTCTGAGGGGAGAAACTTTTTTCTCTGTTTGAGGGGAGAGCCCGGTCTTTTTCTGAGAGAAGTCACCTTTGTCTCTGTCCATGGGGAGACACTCTGGTCCCTCTCAGGGGAGATGCCTTAGTCCTTGTCTGAGGGGAGACAGTCTGGTCCCTTTCTGAGAGGAAATGTCCTAGTCCTGGTCTGAGGGTAGATGTCCTGGTCTCTGAGAAGAGACACTCTAGTCTTTTTCTGAGAGAAGTCACCTTGGTCTCTTTCTGTGGGGAGATGCTCTGGTCCCTCTGAGGGGAGATGACCTGGTCTCTGTCAGTGGGGAAATACCCTGGTCCCTTTCTGAGAGAAGTCACCCTGGTCTCTGAGAGGAGACGCTCTGGTCTTTTTCTGAGAGAAGTCACCCTTGTCTCTGTCTGGGAGGAGAAGCCACGGTCCTTGCCTGAGGGTTGATGCTCTGGTCCTTGTCTGAGGGGAGATGCTCTGGTCCTTGTCTGAGTGGAGATGCCCTGGTCTGTGTCTGGGGGGAGATGCCCTGTTCCTTGTCTTAGGGGAGACACTCTTGACAGGATTTTTGAAGTGATTTGGCCCTGATCTCCTTCTCATATTGATTTAAGTTTACTATTTCTGTATCAGAGCTTAGCATCGATTCCTGTGTTTGTGGCTTTTCTTCTCTCGTACTGTGTTTTGTGCTAAAGACTTTGATATTTTCTCTCTTAAAGGCACTCCGAGTCATGGGGAGAATAATGCGCGAGTGTTGGTATGCCAATGGGGCAGCCCGCCTAACCGCCCTCCGGATTAAGAAGACTATTTCTCAACTTTGTGTCAAAGAAGACTGCAAAGCCTGATGATGAGAATTGTGTTAAAAAGAAACCTCTCACATCTTTCTTTCTCATTTTTCCTTTTTATGTGAATTTTTTGGCCTTTGTTTTGTCATCGTTGCTGTTGTTCTACCTCAAAGATAATGCAGTGCAGTATTTAAGTGCCCAAAGGCACCATGAAAAAATAACTAAAGTCAAGTATGGGCTGCAGTTGACTTCATCCACTCCCCATGTTGTCTTTAATTTTATTTTGAAAAGCAACACATCAACTCATCTTTTTATTTAAGAAACATATTACAAAAGTGTAAAATAAGCTATATGAAATAATGAAAGTTATTAAGGTTTTATTTTACTTGAATCAGGAGCACATGAATGAATAGAAAAGAAAATATAAAAGCCCATTGTTTTTTCCTGAGATGAAAACACGTTTATTAAAAATGTGGCCTGGAGGATGTTATATCTAAACAAAACTTTAGATCATAGAATCTGTGGTTTTCTCTTTAAACAGGATCTTTTAAAAATTAAATATTGCTCTGAACTTTAGTATACAAAACATGTAAAAGTAGTGCTGCTCAGGTGGAAGATGGAAGGGAGATCAGATCACTTCCTTGGTTTCTCCTTCCCTGTTCTCTTCATAATCCACCACCACAGCAGCCCCTGAGGCAAACAGTTGGGAAGTCACAAGGTTGTTACTTTCTCTTATTTTCAAATGAGACACCTGACACCTTGAGACATTGACAGATGTCCCAAAGTCACATAGCTAGTGATAGAGCTGGCACTAGGTCCAAATCTTATGATAATCCACATGATAGTTAGCTAGCTTCCTACTTTCCCTTTAATTCCTATAGCATTTTCTCTCCCTATGGAGAAACAACATCTTTCATGATGGAATTTGTGGTTGGTTTAGTCAAACGGAAGACAAATTAAGTTATTTTGCAGAATCATAACGGATCTGTATGAACTCTTAGGACAATATCCACTGACATTTTCCTCATAGAAATTGCATAGTCACCCTATTTGTTAGATGAGTTTTAATGTTCTCTGAATACTTCCAGACATTAATCAGTCATAAGGTCATAAATTGTCAGAGATGTCTTTAAGATGTATTGCAGAGGTCCCTACTACTTTTGTACATATACATTTAGAAAGAGAAGAACAGAAAAGGAAGAGGCTACTAGGGGATATTTTGAGGAAAAATTAAGAAAACTCTTAAATGAAATATGATAACCAAACCCAAGCAAGGGTTATCAGTAAAGAGATATTCCCTTACCCTTTCAAAATGAGCAATGGGTACAGAAGGCTCATGATAATTTTGCTTTTATTCTATTTCCTGTGGAGACAAAAGTGATGCATTCTGAATAATACATGGAACATTAAATATTTCCTTCAAATCTATAATTCTGCTTTGGTGAAGGAAGATTTAACATGGTATCGTTTATTGTTCTAAAACATTGTTTCCTAAACTCTGTTCCTTAGAATGCTCTTCTGAGATGATCAAAGACCAAAAGTGTTCTTTGATAGATTTTTAGAAAGTGATACCGCATATTAGTATATTATGTGCTTTGAGGAGTCTAGCAGTAAAAAAATGTTACTTGAATTTCTTTAACTGGATTTTCCAAATTATTTGACCAATGGAACTCTTTTATAAAAAACGGGAAACCTTTTACTAGCCCACATTTTAGTTTCTACAAAGCATGACTTGGGTAACAATGTTCTAAAGGATATACCTGTGTATTATCACATAGAGCACAATCTAGTGACTACACTTCATTCCACTATGGAAATGTGTTACTAAACCCATCTTCATTTGACTAGGATGAGATATCAAAGGCAAAAATCTGACAGCTGTGGTTTACATATACCTTCATTCTCATTCATGCAATTATCCATTCATTAAAAAATGTGGGGCACTGCATATCTTCCTTGCCACAATTTTGGGTTCAACAGGGAAATTAAAAGGTGGATAGGTTCTGCCCTCAGGGATTTTAAAGTCTAATTTGGGAATGGGAACAGGGATGTGGGTGTGTAGGGGAAGTAAATTGACAAATGTGAGGATGTCTTGAATTCTATATGACTGTGGGTTTCAAAAATTGCTCTCAATTTGCAGCACATGTAGGAAGTATCTTTATTGGTTATTCGAGACAATCTAAATTATGTAATCAATTTTTAAAAGTGCATATGGGAAAGAATTCTAAAAAGAGATTCTGTGAAGGAGTAATCTTGCTTGTGCTTGTTACCTTGGTTTCTCATAGATTGTTTCTGCATATATGAGAATGAAATTATTTATTTACTATGATTGTACTATAGTTTCATAAAAACAAGAGTAATATTTCCTCTTTTATTCACATATGATGGGTGAATATACTTATTTAATTTTTGAGAGAAGGTGTTTTATAATCTCCCATTTTCCTTGACATTATGTTTTATAATCTATTTGAAGGTGTCCAAATATAATTCCATATTTTTATTGAGTCAACTTCCACTGTAGAGAAATCTGTACATTTTGAGATATTTTTCTTGTTTTTGTGTTTGTTAACTATAACTCCTAAATGAATAGTCTTATATTTCAATTTCCAAATGCATTTTTAAAGAAAGAGGGTAGGTTAACATAAATTATAAGAAAAAGTTAAAAGTTTTAATTTTTCCTTAACTTTCAGAATGATTATAAATAGAAAATGCTCATTTACAGAAATATGATACAGTTTAGAGCATTAGGCAAATTTACTGTATATAACCTATGCTGTTAAACTTTACATTATTTCTTTTTAATGGAGTCATTGTGTAATATTTATTTCTTTTGAATTGTGTTACAAGCAAAAAATATTCTTCTTAGGCTCAAAGTGTCAGTGTTCTTTGCTCCTTTCAAATATTTTGGCTTTGGGTATAACGTGAAGCTTGGGAAAATGCTATTTATGAAATTTCAGTACTGTATAAAGTGGTGATGGGATTTATATGCAGCATCACTTCCTTAAACTAAGGGAAACATCATTTGTTGTCAATATTTCAGCATGAACTTGTTGCCTTATAAGCTAAGCATTTAAGTGTGTAATTGGTACAGATTCTGTTGTGTGCTTTCTTCTGTCTAAAATATTTGGCATGTCACATCTAGAATTCTTAATTTATGTTCTGACTTGAAAGTTAAGTGAAACATGACTGTGTCGTGCACTATTTTAGGTATAGCACTTGCTTCTCATCTTTATACTTTCAATTAACTTTGCATTTTAAATTTCCATGATTATATGAAAATAGTAACCTGATTGCAGTGTCTGAAGACTTCAAAATCAGCTTTTATTTTAAAATGAAAATCTACAATAGATTCACTAGGTTAGACGTTCCATAAAAATTTATTATTTGTAATATTTCTACCTTAGTAGAATTATTAAATAAAACAAAAGAAAACTACTTCTACTATGCTGGATTTTTGCCACCATGTGACTTATTGGGGCAGAGAAAACTCAGGGCTGTCTTAGAATTTACGCAAAAGTACCAGGGAAACTACTTAGCAAATCATCTGAAGGCAGGGAGCTCACATTTGCCATTATATAAAGTTCAACTTAAAATTAGTTAGCAGGGAATAGTTTCTGATTAATTATTTAAAATAAATACGGAAATGTAATTCATTTACAAAAATTTATTTAAAGTCTGGACATTTTATTTCCCACCAGGAAATTAAGAAAGTAAAAATAGCAAATGAGCAAAGGCAGTTGATGTCTTCAATAATTGTTCCTTTAAATAAATTTACAAGTACAACATTTTAAGTTATTTGGAAATGTTTAAGAATTAGTATCTTAAAATGGTGTCATTGTGGTTTCTGAAGAGATTCTAAATATTTTTTCTTTTGTGAAACATATTCTTCTGTGTTTGATAATGTTTTGTATTAGCTCCCTCCACAAGCTAATACCTACATCGACTTGATGCATTATTTAGTGAAGACAGTAATCCCTTTGCTCCTGAGGACTTCTTCTAAACGGAAAAAATGTCAGTTGGAATACAAAAATTTCATTAAAATGTTAATATTAAATAGAATTTCTATAGTATAGACAATTTTTCAAAGTGTTTTAATACAAATTTTCAGATATTTGGCTTTCTTTTCTCCCTCTAGCTTTTCTTTTATGCTTCATTATTTTTCTCGCATCCTTTTAAAATATTCCCTCACTGTCTCCCAAAATTATCTTTAGTCTCTAATTAAAAAAAAAAAACTAGCTACTATTTACCTTAATCATTTTACTATTTAGCCTTCTAATAAAGGGAGAATCCCTTGGTGGTCTAAATTAGTTTAGTGGTGTCACAGACAAAAACCAAACCCAGTATTTGGGAACTGTAAAGGATGTAAGGGATTTTATAATTCAATTCCCATATTTTGTTAGATGAAGAAACTGAAGATCAGAGATTAAATGACCGCTAGTTATTAGCAGAACTAATGTGAGAAACCAGTGGTGACACCTACCACACTGCCCTGCCACATCCAACATTTACTAATTAAAAAATAATTAGCATCCATGTACACCTACGTTGAATGTAAACTAACATGCCATTTGATGGTGATGACCAAATCCCCCTTCTCTTTTTATTTCTGCTAAAATATTCTGCTCACTCATGGTGAGATCAGTGAGTAAAACTAAAATAATCTAAGGAAGAGTTGTAAAATAGTTGTCCAGCTAGGTAGGTGACCACTGGAGTGCTGAATAAAATTTAGAAATTGTGAGAATATAGAATTTCTTAGTGCAAGTAGTGCAAGAGATGCTTCATGACTTCTTTCTATAAGGATTGTTCTTTATATGCACTGGAGTGGGAGTGAAAGATGATTTGGTAGTTGAACGTGGGACCACGTGTAGTAGCACATTATCTTACTTCTTTCTTAGTTTCTCATTAGTTCATCCTCGGCATTCACATTCTTTCAGTGCATTAAAAAATATCTTTGCTAGATTTCATCAATTCCAATCACTGTTCTTTTAGTATTCTAGCTCCTGTCCAGATTACTACACACTGAACCTCTTAACAAGATTTTAATTTCCCGTATCCACATATGAGAGCTTTCATCTCATGCCTTCTCTGGTACTTTTTCATTAGCATTATGAAGAGTGTATTTGTTAATGGCAGAGAAGACTTTCTTTTAAATTTTAAAAAGACTAAGCAGTCTAGGTATATTCTAGCTTTTAGCTAACATACAAGGGATGTCTACTTTTGCCTTAATGATAAATTCCACCTAAGACGTAGATTGGACAGAGAATGTGAAATATATGTCCCATAATGTGATTGCTAAATTTCTTTCTGCTATATTTCATACTATTGCTTTGTTTTGCTTTGACTATCTTAAAATTAAGCCATTATGCTATATGGTTTGGAATATATTATATTGATGTTAGGTAATAATCCCCATTTAAAAAGTCCCTCTATTAATATAACTTCCAGGATACTTCTTTTTTTCTTTTTGCGGTACGCGGGCCTCTCACTGCTGTGGCCTCTCCCGTTGTGGAGCACAGGCTCCGGACGCGCAGGCTCAGCGGCCGTGGCTCACGGGCCCAGCTGCTCCGCGGCATGTGGGATCTTCCCGGACCGGGGCACGAACCCGTGTCCGCTGCATCGGCAGGTGGACGCTCAACCACTGCGCCACCAGGGAAGCCCTAGGATACTTCTTAATTAAGTTGTAGATTAATACAACATTTGGGAGAATATGAGCTCTATCTAATCCTAGATTTTAATATTTTCAGATATGACTAATTTTTTTTTAATCATTGGTCAGTGTTATCCTACAAGAAGTTTTTCTCTCATAACTAACAGTTTTAACTGCTAGATTTTTACTCTGGGCTACATGAACATGAATACTAGCATAGCCACTAAGAATCCAACTGTATTAGGGAAATTAACCTTATGCTGAGTGTCACCAGATCCAGCTGGGTGTGTGCTTTGCTAGAATCCTCTCAGGTGAGGGGTAGGTAGGGGCTGAACTCCAACCTGCAATTGCAGAAATATTTTTATAGTTTGCAGAAAAGCACCGTATTAGCTTATATAGCTTTAGAAACGGGCCTGCTTACACATCTTCAGAAAATGAGAACTAAAACTTCAAAATGGTTCCTGATATCTGCAAGTTGAGAACTTGGAAAAAAAAATACTTTAGATTTTCATCCTACATTCCCAAGAGAGCAAAAGAGATTGCATGTTTATCTTGTTGATTTAATTTTTCAACCCAGACAATAGGTAGCAAGACACATGGACCCTAATTTTGATATCTCCATTGAGTTTTTAATTCCACACCCAAACCTATTTGCTGACTTCGCCTTTAAAAAGGCAATTACGTGCCTAAATTCTAACTAATGCAGGATTAAAGTGATATTTACCAATATCTCCATTTCCTCCAGTAGGCTAAATACAAGTAGTTAAATATTTTTGAAAATCCAACTCTTTTTTCTCTTTATATAAAGGAAGGTTATTTTAGCTAACATACTAAATTCTAGTTCATTTCCACAATGACTAGTGTTCAGCTTTTGTACTCTTCTGATCCTAGACTGGAGAAAATCATTCAAACTTAATCTGTGTTTCAGGTTTTAAAATATCCTAAAAACAGAAAATTAGATTCAGATCTCAAAAAAAGTAATTTTGAATTGACTTTCAAAGTACTAATACTAATTATACTTTTCTTTTGGTAGTGTGACTTTTCTTATACCTAAGAACATATTACAAATGTCAAAACCATTGCATTTTGACATTGCAAAGCATGCCTTGAACTCTTGAACTACTGTGAAAAGAATCACTGTTGTAAAGACATTGTAAGCTAGCTGAAATTCTTAAGAATGTAAAAAGATATTACCTTTCAACAGACAGGCACAAATGAATGTATATAAGAAATATGAAGAAATAAATTAGGTTTTAAAATGAGAAATAGGCAATAAATTGTATAAAATATATGTAGATGGAAATTTTAGTAGTTGCAATTTAATCATTGATGCTGAAGAGAATTCCAAATTCCAAAGAGAAATGAATGATATTCAGAGGTTTCATTAATTTCTAGCCGATGGAAATATGCATTTTATAGTAATATATGTATACTTATTTTGTTTAAAAATAACAGTATTTTAGAATTTAGTATGAACTCAGTGATAGCCTTCATACCAAATGTTTAACTTTACCAAAAGCAAGTCATAAAAGTATTTATTTTAAAGCTTTTAAAAATATTATTGCATAACTTTCAGTTGCCTCCAGATGTAAATATGTATCTGCCTAAATGTTATATTTTTATGTATGCATTTTCCAAAAAAGTATTGTTTTGTAAAGTGGCAAAAATAATAAATTAAGCACTCCTTGAACTTGTTTCTGTGAAGCATATAGAGCTCTATTTTAAATAAAAAGAAAAAGTGTCATATTCCAGTTTCTATACAATTATGTTCTATTATTTTAAAATCGTATTTATATTTGCATGCAGTATATGGAGGGGGTTTTGGGAATTTAAATGCTGGCTCCATGGGCACTGGAATTTTCCTTCCTTCCTTCCTGGAAGTGACACTTGCTTCTTCTACAGCTATTTCTCTACATGAGACTTAGGACAATAGCCTTTGTTTTATTTTTCCTGTAGAGTAACAGGAAAAATATTTGAGCTGGGTTGTCCTGCTTTCAAGCCTAAAATAGCTTCCTTCACACTTAAAATAAAAGCCTAACACTCATGAGGTCTACAAGCACCTTGGGGATATGGACTCTGACAACGTCTCTGCCTTTATTTCCGGTATCCTCTTATCTCCAGCACCAGCTGTTCTGGAGATGCCTGATCTGGCTGTTCCTTGAACTTGCCCTACACATACCTGTCCAAGGGATTTGCTCTATTTCCTCTGCCTGTTCCTTCTCTAGACATTTGTATGGCTTAAGTTTCTGTGCGAAAACCATCACACCAAACAGACCTTTCTTGTCACCCTTTCTAGAGCAGCACCCTTTGTCATTCTATCCACTCGGTCTGTTTTATTTTTCTTTATGGCATTCTGCATTAGCTGGCATTATATTATATCATGTGTCTTGTAGTATATAGAACCATGGTGACTAAATCCTTGAGCACTAGAATTAGGGGTAATTTCAGCTAAGTTTGAAGATGTAGGTTTTTTAAATTTATTTTTTATTTTAAAAATTTTTTATACAGCAGGTTCTTATTAGTTATCCATTTTATACATATTAGTGTATATATGTCAATCACAACCTCCCAATTCATCGCATACTTTAGATGGACATTTAATTCCTGAGTGGTTACCTTAAGCTATCATTTTTCTCTCTCAAATTGTTTGATAGAGAACACTTGGTAGCACGTGTGACTCTTGGAAATAAGAACCTTAAAACACGAAATTTTGTATTACAGATTTTTTTTTAAACATCTTTATTGGAGTATAATTGCTTTCCAATGGTGTGTTACTTTCTGCTTTATAACAAAGTGAATCACTTATACATATACATATGTTCCCATATCTCTTCCCTCTTGCGTCTCCCTCCCTCCCACCCTCCCTATCCCACCCCTCCAGGCGGTCACAAAGCACCGAGCTCACCTCCCTGTGCTATGTTGCTGCTTCCCACTAGCTATCTACCTTACATTTGGTAGTATATATATGTCCATGCCTCTCTCTCGCTTTGTCACAGCTTACCCTTCCCCCTCCCCATATCTTCAGGTCCATTCTCTAGTAGGTCTGTGTCTTTATTCCTGTCTTACCCCTAGGTTCTTCATGACATTTTTTTTTCTTAAATTCCATATATATGTGTTAGCATACGGTATTTGTCTTTCTCTTTCTGACTTACTTCACTCTGTATGACAGACTGTAGGTCTATCCACCTCATTACAAATAGCTCAATTTCGTTTCTTTTTAAGGCTGAGTAATATTCCATTGTATATATGTGCCACATCTTCTTTATCCATTCATCCGATGATGGACACTTAGGTTGTTTCCATCTCTGGGCTATTGTAAACAGAGCTGCAATGAACATTTTGGTACATGACTCTTTTTGAATTATGGTTTTCTCAGGGTATATGCCCAGTAGTGGGATTGTTGGGTCATATGGTAGTTCTATTTGTAGTATTTTAAGGAACCTCCATACTGTTCTCCATAGTGGCTGTACCAATTCACATTCCCACCAGCAGTGCAAGAGTGTTCCCTTTTCTCCACACCCTCTCCAGCATTTATTGTTTCTAGATTTTTTGATGATGGCCATTCTGACTCGTGTGAGATGATATCTCATTGTAGTTTTGATTTGCATTTCTCTAATGATTAATGATGTTGAGCATTCTTTCATGTGTTTGTTGGCAGTCTGTATATCTTCTTTGGAGAAATGTCTATTTAGGTCTTCTGCCCATTTTTGGATTGGGTTGTTTGGTTTTTTGTTATTAAGCTGCATGAGTTGCTTATAAATTTTGGAGATGAATCCTTTGTCAGTTGTTTCATTTGCAAATATTGTCTCGCATTCTGAGGGTTGTCTTTTCGTCTTGTTTATGGTTTCCTTTCTGTGCAAAAGCTTTTAAGTTTCATTAGGTCCCATTTGTTTATTTTTGTTTTTATTTCCATTTCTCTAGGAGGTGGGTCAAAAAGGATCTTGCTGTGATTTATGTCATAGAGTGTTTTGCCTATGTTTTCCTCTAAGAGTTTGATAGTTTCTGGCCTAACATTTAGGTCTTTAATCCATTTTGAACTTATTTTTGTGTATGGTGTTAGGGAGTGATCTAATCTCATACTTTTACATGTACCTGTCCAGTTTTCCCAGCACCACTTATTGAAGAAGCTGTCATTTCTCCACTCTACATTCCTGCCTCCTTTATCAAAGATAAGGTGATCATATGTGCGTGGGTTTATCTCTGGGCTTTCTATCCTGTTCCATTGATCTATCTTTCTCTTTTTGTGCCAGTACCATACTGTCTTGATTACTGTAGCTTTGTGGTATAGTCTGAAGTTAGGGAGCCTGATTCCTTCAGCTCCATTTTTCGTTCTCAAGATTGCTTTGGCTATTCGGGATCTTTTGTGTTTCCATACAAATTGTGAAATTTTTTGTTCTAGTTCTGTGAAAAATGCCAGTGGTCATTTGATAGTGACTGCATTGAATCTGTAGATTGCTTTGGGTAGTAGAGTCATTTTCACAATGTTGATTCTTCCAATCCAAGACCATGGTATATCTCTCCATTTTTTTTTTTTTTTTTTTTTGCGGTACGCAGGCCTCTCACCACTGTGGCCTCTCCCATTGTGGAGCACAGGCTCCGGACGCGCAGGCTCAGCGGCCTTGGCTCACGGGCCCAGCCGCTCCGCGGCATGTGGGATCTTCCCAGGCCAGGGAACGAGCCCGTGTCCCCTGCATCGGCAGGTGGACTCCCAACCACTGCGCCACCAGGGAAGCCCCCTCGCCATCTATTTGTATCATCTTTAATTTCTTTCATCAGTGTCTTATAATTTTCTGTATACAGGTCTTTTGTCTCCTTAGGTAGGTTTATTCCTAGATATTTTATTCTTTTTGTTGCAGTGGTAAATGGGAGTGTTTTCTTGATTTCACTTTCAGATTTTTCATCATTAGTGTATAGGAATGCCAGAGATCTCTGTGCATTAATTTTGAATCCTGCTACTTTACCAAATTCATTGATTAGCTCTAGCAGTTTTCTGGTAGCATCTTTAGGATTCTCTATGTATAGTATCATGTCATCTTCAAGCAGTGACAGCTTTACTTCTTCTTTTCCGATTTGGATTCCTTTTCTTCTCTGATTGCTGTGGCTAAAACTTCCAAAACTATGTTGAATAAGAGTGGTGAGAGTGGGCAACCTTGTCTTATTCCTGATCTTAGTGGAAATGCTTTCAGTTTTTCACCATTGAGGACAATGTTGGCTGTGGGTTTGTCATATATGGCCTTTATTATGTTGAGGAAAGTTCCCTCTATGCCTACTTTCTGCAGGGTTTTTATCAAAAATGGGTGCTGAATTTTGTCAAAAGCTTTCTCTGCATCTATTGAGATGACCCTATGGTTTTTCTCCTTCAATTTGTTAATATGGTGTATCACATTGATTGATTTGCGTATATTGAAGAATCCTTGCATTCCTGGGATAAACCCCACTTGATCATGGTGTATGATCCTTTTAATGTGCTGTTGGATTCTGTTTGCTAGTATTTTGTTGAGGATTTTTGCATCTATGTTCATCAGTGATATTGGCCTGTAGTTTTCTTTCTTTGTGACATCCTTGTCTGGTCTTGGTATCAAGCTGACGGTGGCCTCGTAGAATGAGTTTGGGAGTGTTCCTCCCTCTGCTATATTTTGGAAGAGTTTGAGAAGGATAGGTGTTAGCTCTTCTCTAAATGTTTGATAGAATTTGCCTGTGAATCCAACTGGTCCTGGGCTTTTGTTTGTTGGAAGATTATTAACCACAGTTTCAATTTCAGTGCTTGTGATTGGTCTGTTCATATTTTCTATTTCTTCCTGATTCAGTTTTGGCAGGTTGTGCATTTCTAAGAATTTGTCCATTTCTTTCAGGTTGTCCATTTTATTGGCATAGAGTTGCTTGTAGTAATCTCTCATGATCTTTTTTATTTCTGCAATGTCAGTTGTTACTTCTCCTTTTTCATTTCTAGTTCTATTGATTTGACTGTTCTCCCTTTTTTTCTTGATGAGTCTGGCTAATGGTTGATCAATTTTGTTTATCTTCTCAAAGAACCAGCTTTTAGTTTTATTGATCTTTGCTATTGTTTCCTTCATTTCTTTTTCATTTATTTCTGATCTGATTTTTATGATTTCTTTCCTTCTGCTAACTTCGGGGTTTTTTTGTTCTTATTTCTCTAATTGCTTTAGGTGCAAGGTTAGGTTGTTTATTCGAGATGTTTCCTGTTTCTTAAGGTAGGATTGTATTGCTATAAACTTCCCTCTTAGAACTGTTTTTGCTGCATCCCATATGTTTGGGGTCGTCATGTCTCCATTGTCATTTGTTTCTAGGTATTTTTTAATTTCCTCTTTGATTTCTTCAGTGATCACTTCATTATTAAGTAGTGTATTGTTTAGCCTCCATGTGTTTGTATTTTTTACAGATCTTTTCCTGTAATTGATATCTAGTCTCATAGCATTGTGGTCGGAAAACATACTTGATACAATTTCAATTTTCTTAAATTTACCAAGGCTTGTTTTGTGACCCAAGATATGATCTATCCTGGAGAATGTTCCATTAGCACTTGACAAAAATGTGCATTCTGTTGTTTTTGGATGGAATGTCCTACAAATATCAATTAAGTCCATCTTGTTTAATGTATCATTTAAAGCTTCTGTTTCCTTATTTATTTTCATTTTGGATGATCTGTCCATTGGTGAAAGTGGGGTGTTAAAGTCCCCTACTATGAATGTGTTACTGTCGATTTCCCCTTTTATGGCTGTTAGTATTTGCCTTATTGAGGTGCTCCTATGTTGGATGCATAAATATTTACAATTGTTTTATCTTCTTCTTGGACTGACCCCTTGATCATTATGTAGTGTCCTTCTTTGTCTCTTCTAATAGTCTTTATTTTAAAGTCTATTTTGTCTGATATGAGAATTGCTACTCCAGCTTTGTTTTGGTTTCCATTTGCATGAAATATCTTTTTCCATCCCCTTACTTTCATTCTGTATGTGTTTCTAGGTCTGAAGTGGGTCTCTTGTAGACAGCATATATATGGGTCTTGTTTTTGTATCCATTCAGCCAATCTGTGTCTTTTGGTGGGAGCATTTAGTCCATTTACATTTAAGGTAATTATCGATATGTATGTTCCTATTCCCATTTTCTATATTGTTTTGGGTTCGTTATTATAGGTCTTTTCCTTCTCTTGTGTTTCTTGCCTAGAGAAGTTCCTTTAGCATTTGTTGTAAAGCTGGTTTGGTGGTGCTGAACTCTCTCAGCTTTTGCTTGTCTGTAAAGGTTTTAATTTCTCCATCAAATCTGAATGAGATTCTTGCTGGGTAGAGTAATCTTTGTTGCAGGTTTTTCTCCTTCATCACTTTAAGTATCTCCTGCCAGTCCCTTCTCGCTTGCAGAGTTTCTGCTGAAAGATCAGCTGTTAACCTTATGGGGATTCCCTTGTGTGTTATTTGTCATTTTTCCCTTGCTGCTTTTAATATGTTTTCTTTGTATTTAATTTTTGACAGTTTGATTAATATGTGTCTTGGCGTATTTATCCTTGGATTTATCCTGTATGGGACCCTCTGTGCTTCCTGGACTTGATTAACTATTTCCTTTCCCATATTAGGGAAGTTTTCAACTATAATCTCTTCAAATATTTTCTCAGTCCCTTTCTTTTTCTCTTCTTCTTCTGGAACCCCTATAATTCGAATGTTGGTGCGTTTAATGTTGTCCCAGAGGTCTCTGAGACTGTTCTCAGTTCTTTTCATTCTTTTTTCTTTATTCCGCTCTGCAGTAGTTATTTCCACTACTTTATCTTCCAGGTCACTTATCCGTTCTTCTGCCTCAGTTATTCTGCTATTGATCCCATCTAGAGTATTTTTCATTTCATTTATTGTGTTGTTCATCATTGTTTGTTTCATGTTTAGTTCTTCTAGGTCCTTGTTAATGTTTCTTGCATTTTGTCTTCTATTTCCAAGATTTTGGATCATCTTTACTATCATTATTCTGAATTCTTTTTCAGGTAGACTCCCTATTTCCTCTTCATTTGTTAGGTCTGGTGGGTTTTTATCTTGCTCCTTCATCTGCTGTGTGTTTTTCTGTCTTCTCATTTTGCTTATCTTACTGTGTTTGGGGTCTCCTTTTTGCAGGCTGCAGGTTCATAGTTCCTGTTGTTTTTGGTGTCTATCCCCAGTGGCTAAGGTTGGTTCAGTGGGTTGTGTAGGCTTCCTGGTGGAGGGGACTAGTGCCTGTGTTCTGGTGGATGAGGCTGGATCTTGTCTTTCTGATGGGCAGGTCCACGTCTGGTGGTGTGTTTTGGGGTGTCTGTGGCCTTATTATGATTTTAGGCCGCCTCTCTGCTAATGGGTGTTGTTGTGTTCCTGTCTTGCTAGTTATTTGGCATAGGGTGTCCAGCACTGTAGCTTGCTGGTCACTGAGTGAAGCTGGGTGCTGGTGTTGAGATGGAGATCTCTGGGAGATTTTCACCGTTTGATATTATGTGGAGCTTGGAGGTCTCTTGTAGACCAGTGTCCTGAAGTTGGCTCTCCCACCTCAGAGGCACAGCACTGACTCCTGGCTGTAGCACCAAGAGCCTTTCATCAACACGGCTCAGAATAAAAGGGAGAAAAAGTAGAAAGAAAGAATTAGTAGAAGAAAGAAAGAAGGAAGGAAGGAAAGAAAGAAGGGAGGGAGGGAGGAAGGAAGGAAAAAAAGAAAGAAGATAAAGTAAAATAAAATAAGATAAAATATATTAAAGTTATTAAAAGTAATTATTAAGGAAAAAACAAAACAAAAGAAAACAACCCGGACAGATAGAACCCTAGGACAAATGGTGGAAGCAAAGCTATACAGACAAAATCTCACACAGAAGCATACACATACACACTCACAAAAAGAGGAAAAGGGGAAAAAAATCATAAATCTTGCTCTCAAAGTCCACCTCCTCAATTTGGGATGATTCGTTGTCTATTCATGTATTCCACAGATGCAGGGTACATCAAGTTGATTGTGGAGCTTTAATCCGCTGCTTCTGAGGCTGCTGGGAGAGATTTCCCTTTCTCTTCTTTGTTCGCACAGCTCCCAGGGGCTCAGCTTTGGATTGGGCCCCGCCTCTGCGTGTAGGTCGGCGGAGGGCGTCTGTTCTTCGCTCAGACAGGACGGGGTTAAAGGAGCCACTGATTCAGGGGCTCTGGCTCACTCAGGCCGGGGGGGAGGGAGGGGCACGGAGTGCGGGGCGAGCCTGCGGCGGCAGAGGCCTGTGACGTTGCACCAGCCTGAGGCGCGCCGTGCGTTCTCCCGGGGTAATTGTTCCTGGATCCCGGGACCCTGGCAGTGGCGGGCTGCACAGGCTTCCCGGAAGGGGTATGTGGATAGTGACCTGTGCTCGCACACAGGCTTCTTGGTGGCGGCAGCAGCTGCCTTAGCGTCTCATTCCCGTCTCTGGGGTCCGCGCTTTTAGCCGCGGCTCGCGCCCGTCTCTGGAGCTCCTTTAAGCAGCGCTCTTAATCCCCTCTCCTCGTGCACCAGGAAACAAAGAGGGAAGAAAAAGTCTCTTGCCTCTTCGGCAGGTCCAGACTTTTTCCCGGACTCCCTCCCGGCTAGCCGTGGCGCACTAACCCCCTGCAGGCTGTGTTCACGCCGCCAACGCCAGTCCTCTCCCTGCCTCTGACCGAAGCCCGAGCCTCAGCTCCCAGCCCCGCCCGCCCCGGCGGGTGAGCAGACAAGCCTCTCGGGCTGCTGAGTGCCGGTCGGCCCTGATCCTCTGTGCGGGAATCTCCCTGCTTTGCCCTCTGCACCCCAGTTGCTGTGCTGTCCTCCGCGTCCCCGAAGCTTTCCCCCTCCGCCACCCGCAGTCTCCGCCCGCGAAGGGGCTTCCTACCTTTCCTCCTGCTCAGCGGCCTCCCACTGGTGCAGGTCCCGTCCCTATCCTTTTGTCTCTGTTTATTGTTTTTTCTTTTGCTCTACCCACGTATGTGGGGGGTTTCTTGCTTTTTGGGAGGTCTGAGGTCTTATGCCAGCGTTCAGTAGGTGTTCTGTAGGAGTTGTTCCACGTGTAGATGTGTTTCTGGTGTATCTGTGGGGAGGAAGGTGATCTCCGCGTCTTACTCTTCCGCCATGGGGTGTTTTTTGAAGATGTAGTTTTAAAACATTAAGACTAATACATTGTTTTGCACAGTGAGTAATACTTTATGGAATGCATTAACTCCCCCCTCCCCCAGAAATGTCTGTAGTAAAACCCAGTCAAGAATAGTTTAGCCAAAGTCATAGTGGCTGTTCCAGACTGACATTATGAGAAAATTAGGTTGTTTGGTTTATATTTCCAACCCTACAAAGATTTTTCTAGGACTTAGCATAAGAGAAGCAGAACCCTGCGTGGGTTTTATTTTTGGTGTGGGTTCTGAAGTTTTTTGCTTCTTCATTTTTTTTCCATTTGGGGGGCAGTTTTGTTGATGTGTCCTCGTCTTGCATTAAGTGGGTACTAGCCAGATTTACAAGCCAAATATTCTTGCTCAACAATCATTAAATCAGGTTCTCATCTGGCTTCATCATTAGCTTCTTCTTGGAGTTGAGAAAGGCAAAATATGTTTATTTTACATCAACCTAGGTTGTGAAACCTATGCAATAAATAAAACAAGTGGTTTAGTTTCAGCAGCACTAGTGTTAGTATTTTATCCTCAGCTCTAATTTTGTAATAACTTTTTAGCATTTGATTTTTTAGCACTAATGTGTGCAAAAGTTGAACATTCATGCTGATGAAATGATTTACCTAATGAGTGAACTTAACAAATGAAGAGTTACCTTCCTTCCCTTAGGATGGATTCCTGGAGATCAGGGAATTACTAAATCAAGGCTGTTTTATGGGATGTTCTAGAAGAGACTGATGACTTTTATGACTTTTAGAGGAAATAAATGTATGTTCAGTTAAGGAGGGTTATGAAAACTTTAATTTGAATAGTTTCTTTAAAATTATTTAATGAGAAACATTTTTCTATAGTTTTTTTAATGCTATATCTAACAATGTTGTAATTACAATCGCTTCTATAATTAAAAGGTAAAATTATTTTCCTCTCATATATTAGTCAGCAAACCTTTGTCAAATATTGCTGCTCCATAGTATCATAAGAGTCATTGTAGGTGGTGCTAAGAAACCAGTAAGCCCCTGCACTTAATAAGATAATCTATTAAGGAAGACAAAGCATGTACATGAATTGCTATCTAGCCTTAGAAGCTAGTAATACAGAGATGTCATAAGGAAGAAAATTGTTAAGGCTGAGTGTGGGTACAGGTAAAAAATGATAACAAAGACAAAGAAATGAAGTATGAGTTAAGCTGTAAGAGGCAAGAAAATTACTGAGTTGATACTGTAAGATGGGAACGATCTGTATAAGTGGAATAAACAGAGAAGTCCTTGGTAGGAAAAAATATCTGAAAGTCAGGAATGCTCATGGCAGTGAGTAACCACGGAACTAGAATGGAGGGTCTGATGAGGTTCAACATTTAAACTTGATTCTGCCTTTGAGGGAGACTGAAGGGTTTAAAGCAGCAAAGATAATGGGACGTTGGTATTTAATAAAGGCAGTAAAAGAGTTATCTTCTTAGGAGATTTATCAAAGTAACCTGAAAATCCTGCCATTACCTTTCTTCCCTAATTGGTCAATATTTAGAGAGAGCAGACAGGTGAAGAATTTCAAGATAAGCTGTACGGTTGGTGTCATGTAGGTGTCTTTATATGGTACTTTTTTCCTACTTTTTACTGTGCCTTAAAAGAAAAGCAAATTTTATTCACAAGGAAGAGAAAAATTAAATGAAAAATTATTAAAGATAATTGAAGATTTCATCTTTAGTAATTTAGTTTTATCACAAATATGACCCAGGGTATTTTAAAACACACACACACACACACACACACACACACACACACAGAAACAATCATCTTAAATAGTCTTTCTTGTAATTTTATCTATGCATGAAGAAATTTCCAGGTGCCACTGAACTGTGTGCAGTAAATTTCAAATATAATCAAATTTGGTTTAGAA
Source organism: Monodon monoceros (assembly GCF_005190385.1). NCBI lineage: Eukaryota > Metazoa > Chordata > Mammalia > Artiodactyla > Monodontidae > Monodon > Monodon monoceros. The sequence continues at coordinate 73,670,924 of NW_021703772.1, forward strand.
ATACTAATGGTGATTTCATAGAAGAACACTTGCTTCAACAACTTAGGAAATTACACTTGATTTTCTTTTGAGTGTTACTCAATTGTGCTTGAAATTGTTCATTTGAACTCTTCTAAACAAGAAGCAGGTGGTTAAATGTGGGCACTGTTTAACATTTACACAAAACATTCCAAGCACAATGCACTTTTGCCATTTGAATCTCAACCAGCTCTTGCTTCTCTCTCACAACCTGTCCTTCCTAGGCCATTTGATTTGACCTCACTACATCCCTGAAAGGAGAGTTTGTTCAAAAGTAGTTACCTGCTAGGAAGCATTAGACTATTTTTACAATCTTCCAGCTAAAGCTTTTAATGTGGCAACTGCTGGTTACTGAAGCAGTTTAGGAAAAAAAGAACTGCTGAGTTTGCCTTTTATTTTCAAATGGAGAAACACAAGGTGACACAATCACGAGATACAAGTGAACCAGAAACAAGGAAATACAGCCTAGTTTTCTTCACAGAGCAAAAACAAGACTTTCAATTCTATACCACAATCTGGATCTTTGCTTTTATATAATATGTGAACTAGTTTATAAAATGTGCTTTTCTCTAAGTCAGCTTTTCCTTTATCAGAAAATGCATGGGTGATATCATGAACCTCTTACTGAGAAGCCATTTGCTGAAGAATACTTATTAAATAGCCCAAATTTATAATCAGGTAGGAAGATTACATTCACAGAAATTCATAGAAATACATAGACGTAGCTATTTCTTTATTTCTTCCTTCCTTTCTGAAACAAACTTCTGTAGGATATATTCTCTGTCCCCATCTCCCCTCTCATCCATTCCTCAGTCCACTGTAATAGACCTTTTTTCTCATTGCTCCTCTAAAATATCCTTCTCTATGCTCAGGAATGACCGTATATAGCCTAGTGCAGAAAACACTTTACCCTTTTCTTTCTTAGTGCTTCTAGGATCTTTGACACAGAATGTCCTCTCCCAGAATTATTTTTCCTTATTTTCTGAAATATCATTTTCTTCTGGTTCTCCTCCTACTACCTCTTTTTCTCTTTTTCAGTGTTCTCCACAAAGTTTCTTTTCTCTGTGTATCCCTAAAATGCTAATATTTACCCAGGATTCTGGCTTTGGTTCTTTTCAGCCTAAAAATTCCCTTTTGGTGATCTCATCTGCTCTTTTTCTTTAACAAACCTACGTGTTCGTTCCAGACTTCTCTTCTAAGATCCAGTCCTAATTTTTAGTTGCTTCCTGATGTATCCACTCTGATGTGCTACAGTTACTTGACTCAAATGTCCTTTTTGTATCTGACTTCCTCTGCTTAGCATAATGTATTTGAGAATCGTTCATGTTGTTAGATGTATCTGCAGCTTGTTCTTTTGTATTGCTGGATACAATTCTGTTGTATTAACATATCACAATTTGTTTATCCAGTTACCTTTGGGCGTTTGGGTTTTCCAGTTTGGAGCTATTATGAATAAGTCTGCTATGAACATTCATGCAAAAGTTTTATTGTGGATATGTATTTTCATTTCTCTTGGGTAAATACCTAGGAGTGTAATTTCTGGATCAAATGATAAGTGAAAACCATTGTCCAAAGTATTTGTACCATTTTATACTCTCACTGTCAATGTATGAGGTAATAGTTGCTCCCAACTTTTTCATTTTAGCCTTTCTAGTGACAATGCAGTAGTATCTCCTTGTTATTTTTAAAAATTTAATTATTTTATTTTTGGCTGCATTGGGTCTTCGTTGCTGGGCACGGGCTTTCTCTAGTTGTGGTGAGCGGGGGCTACTCTTCGTTGCGGTGCGCGGGCTTCTCATTGCAGTGGCTTCTCTTGTTGCGGAGCACGGGCTCTAGGCGCACGGGCTTCAGTAGTTGTGGCACATGGGCTTAGTTGTTCTGCAGCATGTGGGATCTTCCCCGGCCAGAGCTTGAACCCGTAACCCCTGCATTGGCAGGCGGATTCTTAACCACTGCACCACCAGGGAAGCCCTCTTTGTTATTTTAAATTGCAATTTTGTGATGGCTAATGATATTTAGCTTCATTTCCTGTGAGTATTGACTCCTATATTGGGAGGTATGTTAAAATAGTTTGCCCATTTTAAAATCGGTTGTTTGTTTTCTTATTGTTGAGTTGTGAATGTTCTTTATATAGACTAGATACAAATATTTTGTCAAAATGAACTCATTTTCTTCATGACAAACCTGTGCTCTTGACTATGATTCTCTTGTTCCACCCAGTAACCAAGTCCTATTGTTTCTAGTTCCTTAGTGTGACTATTCCTCCTCTTCATCTTTATGCCACTACTGTTTTAGCTCATTTCTACTCTTTATGTTTCCTCCTTTTCAGATAACATTAGCAATAGTTCTAAAACATAAGTATGATGGCTCTAAGTCATAAAAAATAGGGGGCAAAATCTCATTCTCCTTCTTTCTACTTATCAAATAGGAATAAGCATGTTCTACATACTTTGACCAACAGATTCTTGGCAAAAAGAACATCTTTCCAGAAGTTGGCAGTATTCCCCCTTTGCAGATGACATGTTGTCCTTGCTAGTGGAATCAGTCTTCTGAGCCCAAATCTAGTTTACTGATAGTTTTGTCCTGAGTTGTCCATACTCCAAATGGTTTCTATCCTTTTTAACTTATTATTCAATGTATAGTTTTATGGTCTGGAATATGGTTTATCTTGGTGAGTACTCTGTGTGCACTTGAAAACAATATGAATTCTGTAGTTTTGTGTATAGTGTTCTATAATAGTAAATAAAGACACATTATTTGATAGAGTTTTCAAGTCTTTTTAAACTATCTGACTTCTATTTTCTATCAGTTACTGAAAGAAAGATGTTGAAAACTCCAAATATAATTGTGGATTTGTTGGTTTCTGCTTTCACTCAGTTTTTGTTTATGTATCTTGAAGCTGGTTTTAGGTGCATTCACATTTAGTTTTATGTCTTCTTGTTAATGAATCCCTTTATTATTATGAGATATCTCTTTTGAAATCTCATAATATTCTGAAATATGCTTTGTATGATATTAATATAGCCAATGCAGCTTTCCTGTAGACTGTATTTAAAGTGGATTTCTTGTAGACAGCATATAGTTGGGTCTTACATTTTTAGCCAGTCTGATAACCTCTGACTTTACAAAATTGGAGTGTGTAGACCATTTATATTTAATATAATTATCAATATATTTAATTTTAATTTATTACCTTGCTATATTTTTGTAGTTTTCTCATCTTTTTTTAATTTTACTTTTATTCTTCTTATTTTATTTTGAACTAGTTCACTACTTTTACTGTTCTAATTTATTTCCTCTATAACTTAGCGACCTCTCTTTTTTTTAAAGGGATCACTGTAGGTTTTACAATATGCAACTTTAATTAATTTATCCTAATCTTCCTTCAAATACTGTCATATCAGTTTACATATAATGTAAGAATTTTACAAAATATATTTCCATTTTCTTCCTCCTTTGTGTTTTTACTGTTGTACAATTTACTTCTCTGTATGTTATAATTTCACAATATATTGACTTAATTTTCACTTTAAATGGTCGGTTTTGTTTTAAATAAATGAAAAATCCTTAAATGAGCACTATTTTTTCATCATATTTACTATATCTGATGCTCTTGATTTCTTTGTGTAGATTTGAGTTTTAATCTGAGGTTATTTTCTTCAGTCAGAAGATTTTCCTTTAACATTTCTTATATAGCACCAAGTTCTCTCAGCTTTTGTTAATCTGAAAATACCTTTCATTTTTGAAGAATATTTTCACTGGACATAGAAATCTAAATTGCTTTGTTTTGTTTGTCAGCACTTTAAAGATGTTGTTGTGTTATCTTCTAGTTTGCATTATTTCTGATACAAAGGTCAGTGGTAATTCTTGTCTTCTTCTGTATTATGATCTTTTTTTGCTTTTTTCTTCAAATAGGAGGCTTCAAGTATGTTTATGTTAGACAACCTCATGTTGTTCCATTGGTAGCTGAGGTTCTAATCATCTTTTTTTCTGCTGCTGCTTTTCTGTGCTTCAGTTTGATTCATTTCTATTGCTTATGAGTTAAAGTTTATTGTCTCTTTCTTTTGCATTTTCCAATCTGCTTATATACCTTTCTAGTGAAATTTTCATTTCTGATATTATGCTTGTTTCAGCTCTAGAAGTATTGTTTGGATTTTTTATACACCTTTTCTTTTCTCACTATTTTCATGTGTACTTTTATGTGTCCTTGAGCATATTTATAGTAGCTGTTTAAAAATCTTTGTCTTCCTTTGGGTCTATTTCTTTTAACTGCTTTTTCTCTTGTTTGTAGATTATATTTTTCTTCCTCTTTGCATGTCTAGTAATTTTTTATTAGAAGCTGAACATTGTAAAGGCTACATTTAGTGAGTGTCTGGATTTTACTGTCATCCTTTTAGGAGAGTTGAAGTTTGATTTAGAAGGCATTTAAGGGGCTTGGAGAATAGTTTTATCCTTTCAAATCTTATTTTCAAGATTGTTTTGTTAATCTAGCTACTTTTGTTAAAGTAGCCTAACTCTAGGGCTAGTTTAACACTATTAACAAAGGTGTGACCCTCCTGGGGTTTCAACTGAATGCCCCAGGTTTCAGTAAGCTCTCTATACACTGCCTGGTCAGTACTCAAACATTTCCCAGTCCTGTGTGAGCTCTGGGAATTGTTCAGTTTACAACTTCTCGATAATTGTTCTTTGCCTTTTCTCATTAAGATTCACCTAAGCATGCACTGTACTATATTTGGCAAAAGACTCAAGGGTACCTCACTGCAGACATTTGAAGCTATTTCTCTGTGAAGCTCCCTCCTGTTCTGCCAGTATGAGTTATCTTAGCCTTCTCAAACTCCAAACTCCATCTCCTCAATTTAATGAGCTTGGTTCCTCCTCTCTCCTCACAATCCTCCGGGAAGTGCCTCTAGGAAAATATCCTGGGCAACGGTGGGGCTGCCTGTTTCATGTGTTTCCCTCATTTTAGCAATTATAATCCTGTGCTTCCTATTGTTGGATGTCTGAAATATATATATGTAAATATATTATATATAATATAAAATATATAATACTGCATGTATAGTTGACCCTTGAGCAATGTTGGGGTTAGGGGTGCCAACTTTTCATGCAGTTGAAAATCCACATATAACTTATAATCACTCCTTCATATATGCAGTTCCTCCCTATCTGCTGTTTGGCATTCAGGGATTCCAACAACCACAGATGGTGTAGTCCTGTAATATTTACTAGTGAAAAAAATCCTCATCTAATGAAGCCACACAGTTAAAACCAGTGTTGTTCAAGGGTCAACTGTATATTACACAAGTATATTTGCATATCTATTTCACATATATATTGTGCATATATTTCATTCATTTCAGATTTTTAACTCTTTATGGCAGGGAGGCAATTATAGCACCAGATGGTCTGTCATGGATGGAAGCAGAAGTATCTACTTTTATTTTTTAAGTTTTTGATGTATTAAATGTGTTTTTCAAATTACTTATCAATAAGCTTGTCTATTCTGTGGACTAGGTCTTTTGAAACTGAATCAAGTAGAGTAACTACAATAAAATTTTGGACAGGTACAATTCATTAAGCCGTGTTTATACTAAAGGGGGCAGGAACAGGGAATGAGAGAGAGAGAGAAAGATCACAAAGGCTTCACAATCATTTGTTCATATTGAGGAGTTAGTATAGACAGATGGTGGGAGGTGGCGAATAATAACTTTGAGGTACAGACTACTTGTAAGCAGGCAAGCATTTCCAAAATTGTCTCTGCAATGTTCAATTTCGTTGTAGAAATAGCTTGAAAATAATATTTTCTAGCATGCCTATGTTACTTGGATCTTTAGTTTTAGATCGCTATGAAATTTGCAGTTTTTACAGAACGCTAGAACAAAACCATTGATTATTATTCTAAATGAATGTAGGTAATTATATATACTTTTGACACTTCCATCTTATTTCTGACAGTTACAAGTTTTTCTTCTCTGGAATTGGGGGTTGGAGTGGCAAGTGCCTGACATCCTTCCTAATATAACACTTATATTCCTCTTTCTTACTACCATTTTTTCTTCTTTTCCTTTCTGATTATGTGTATTTTTCCATTTCCCACTCTAGTTACTCAAGAAGCAGTAGATAATAGGAATTATAGTGGTGAGGACTGGTTTAGAAGGGGAAAAGAATTTTGCTTAATTACTTCCTCCTTCACATGGCTTGGTCACCTTTGAATCATGACCCATGTGAATCTAACTTAATGTCTTTTGAGGCTAGATTCATGAAACCAGAGCTTGTTATCGAAATTTGAGAACAAACAACTCTAGGGGCAGGTTGACACAGTCCCCAGTGACTTTCAGTACTATCATAATGTATGTTCTTTGATGCCCTCTCTAAAGAAATAGTAATGCTGAATTACTGCAAATTGATTCTGGTTTCAGTTGAGAGAGCTTATTTAACACATAAAGAGATAATATGTGTTTGCTTAAAACTATATAATACATATCATTTAGATATAAAAATGATAGGAAATTTAACTTTTTTGTACCAATGCTCCTTTTTCCTTCTGTTAATTTCTCTGAATGAAACACCTGTAAAACTGACTTCAGCATTACAGGAAATAGGTCCCTTTTCCAAAAATGCAATTTTAAAATATTATACTCTATAATACAGATCATAGCAATAGTTCTTAATTGTATTTGTTTCTGGTCAATGATATTTTAAGAATGTGATGTGTTCTCCCCATATAAAAATTTTTACACACACAAACACTCACAAGATTGTGCGTTCAATCCAAGGTGTCTTTAAAGACCATGAATATATCCCATGTTAAGGCAGTATTCTGCATGAAGGTAGAAGAGAAATGTATGTTTTGCTTGAGACAGAGAATTGATATGTGTTGAACATTTACTTTTTTAATGTAAATTATTTCATTTATCTCCTTTGAGGCAGACGGTATTTTCCGAAAATGGCAATAATATTTTTTTGGTCTCACGTACCCTTCCAGAACATTGCTACTGTCCCTTCTATGGAAGCTATTTCTCTTCCACTTGAACTTATGGGGCCTGTGTGACTGTCTCAATGAAAAGAATGCAGCAGAAGTGACATCCATGACATCCATCTATGTCATACAAGGTAATACATCTTCTTATTGGCTCACTATTTCTCTAAAAATGTTCACTCTTGCAATCCAACCACCTTGTTGTAATGAAGCTCAGGACACATGGAAAGATTACATGTAGGTGTTCTGGCTAACAGCCCCAGTAAAGATTTAAGCCAACAGTCAATATCAACCAGCAGGCATGTGAGTTAACAAGCCTTAAGGTTATTCCAGGCCCCAGCCTACAAATCATTTGCAAGATTTTAGTCTACCAGCTGACGTCCCAAACATCATGGAGCAGAGATAAAATGTGAATTCAGTCATCAGCCTTTAAGCTGCCCCTGCTAAGGCTGAGTTGAGCAGAGATGAGCAATCCCCACAGAGTTTTTCTCTAATTGCAGATTCCTGAGCAAAATAAATGTCATTCTTTTAGGTCATTGAGTTTTAGGGTGGTTTTACAGGCAGGAGTAAACAGTTGGAACACATTTGGGTTTCAGGAAGTAACATACAGCCAAAACTAAAGCAAATATGTGTGGAAATAGCTTTAGGACTAGGACTCAGGCAGAAATGAGAAGCATCTTTAAGACAGTGTTAGTGCAATCTTAAAGGGGTCAAGGAAATGAGTAAAGGAAGCCTCATGGATCTTAAAAAGGCTTTCAGTGAAGACTTAAAGGAAGAGGGAAATGCTGGAAGCTGGAGGAAAAGATACTCTTGTTATGTAGTGAAAGAAAGTTTAGCAACAATGTCTCCTGCAATAAGGTGGAAAATAAGAAGTATACCTATTTTCTAGCTAAGAAGAATTGCTGAAAGAGGGTTGAATGTACTTTGCCTCTTGTCTGCTTCTAGCTGCCTGCAGTAAAATGCAAGGAAGGAAGATGAGCTAAAGAAAGAACTGTTATATATAAAGTCTCTAGGACTTGCTGGGTTGGAAAAGAAAACTGTTTCTCATTCCCAGCCTCTCCAGATGGCAAATGATGCTAAAATTAAGATGTGGCTTCTGAGCAGAGATCAAATCCAGGGTGCTGTCAGGAAAATGTGGTCTAAATATAAAACCTTTTGTTAAAGCCTCATAAAGGTTTTAGATAGCGCCTTATAGACCATTTCAAACAGACAAAAGGCCCTCTAGGGATCTTGGTAGGTGCTTCACAGATTCATTCTATAAAAACAATAAGCTTTTTAAGAATCTTAAAGGAGGTGGCCTTAAAGAGAGCTCAAGTCAGAAAAAGGCTTATCCCAGTGAGATTTGGACATATTTCTGTTCTCTAATGGGGTGGATTATAAATTGATTCATAAGAAACCCACAGAGTGTTTAAAGGAATTTTATCTCCTTGTACTGAAAATGATAGAGATAGAACAACATGAAAAGATATATTTGGACCCCTCAAAATCTATGGACAGGAAACGGATTAAAAAACCACTCAACTGTAAAGGTAACCTATATTTTAGGGAATAGAAAGATGAGTCAGGGTTTGGAAAGAGCCCAAAAAGCAGAGCAAAGAGTCATGGAGAATTCCTGGTAGTAGGACTGAGCACTAATCAGGGAACTGGTAACATGTACCTGGCTGTATTTCAGAATTGTTATGAACCAGTGACTACTGTGTTTCATCTATTTTACCTTTTTTGACTGTGAGTACATTTAATGGTTTTCCTCTGTCTAACACATCATTGTATCTCAGGTGTATGTGGAGTTGATGAATCATGTGTTTAGTTCACAGATCTGAAGATCAAGAGGAATGGCACTCAAGGTGCTTAACCCAAGGAACCACACCCAAAACACTTGATCAAATTTAGATGACAAGGTCCTAAACCTCAAGTCTAAGCTTGATGAGCTTGGGAGAGAGGTCTTGGGGAAGAAAGTGAGTGTATTTTGCTTGTGGAAGAGATGTGAATTGGTATGGCCTGAAAGTTAATCATGGCATATTTTAGTTTTCAAGAGCAGCCTCTACTCTATTTTTGGCCCCAAGTGATCTTCCAGAACATTGCCACTCCCCCATTAATGGACTGTATATCCCATTCCCTAAAACCTGGCAGACCTTAGTGGCTACCTCAAAGAATAGATTGCTATAAAAAGTGATGCTGTGTGGCTTCTGAGGCTAGAGCACAAAAAGAAACAGAGCTTCCACCTGACAGCTCTTTCTCTTGGAATGCTTATCTTTGGAACCCCACGTTGTGAGTCATTTTTAAGCCACTAAATTGTGAGGTGGTTTGTTATGCAGCAATAGGTAACTCAAATAACCACCAAGAATACTGTAAACTAGGTGTGATCATCAATTTTTACAGTCAAGGATATACGCTGACAGCCACATAGCACATAAATGGAAGAGCTGAGTTGTGGAACCCAGGGTGCCTAAATCCACAGTTTGAGTTCCTTCCACTCTTTGAAACCCTTCTGTAAAAGGACATAGGTTGACCAGAAAGACATTGAGTTGAACTAGATTGAGCTCTAGACTGAGAAGATTGAGCCCAGCGGAAGGAAGATGAGATTTGTAGCCTGCTAAATGTAGAGGCCTTCCTTGAAGACAGGATACATTTTGCTGTCAAAAAAATTATAGTCAAATTCTGTTCTTACATTTATGAGTTTTTGTGTGACCGCAAACATGCTATATAACTTCCCTGTGTGCAAGTTTCCTCAATCAGGAAACGATGATATAATATCTGTCTTGTAAAATTGTTGTAAGAATTATTATTTTTATATGAAAATAAGAGAAACTATTATTATTAGTCTGACTATCTTACTGTAGTCATCTGAAAGTTCTGTGGGAATATGAGTGTCATACATCCACTGCTCATTGACCTTTGATCAAAATGTCAACACTGAACCTGGCCATTGTCCCTTTCTCTTTGGAAACACTGCCATCTCTTTCCCTAGTTTCAGATACTCACTGCCTTCTGGGGCTCTAGCTATCAGAAGTCTGCCACTTCCCCTAATCCTCAGAAAGTTTCTTCATATCTCCTTCCCCTACCACAAACTTTTCTGCCTTGAATTTTAGCTAAAATAGATTATTTATTTAATGACATTCAGGTGCAAGTGAGGCTTAACCCTATAAGACCTTTGCACTTTAAAAGAACAGCTCATTAACTACTATGAGTCTCTACTTGGTAGAATTAGTGGGAGAGACAATTTTTGTTCCCAGAGCTCTTGGCCTACTCTCTCTTTCCTCCCACAATAAGCAAAAAATATTCCTGAAAGTTACTTTGTAACCTCTCTGCACTCCTTTTGTAAAACACTTTATATCCCAACAGGGCCCAATAGAAATGAATTTGTTGCCAACAGGGCCCAAGAGAAATAAATCTGTTGCCTGAGGAGGGAATTGAGGTTGGCAGTAAGAACACAAATGAACTTTATTTTAAAATTACAATTTCTTTACTACCTTTCACCCTCCTCACATAGTGGATGGAGTTGGTTGGGGGAGGAGGCTACCATTTATTGACCGCCTTGAAGTACTTGATGTAGCTCTCAGTTTATTCCATTGTTTGCTTGTGTATTTACTGTCTGGATTAGCCAAACCTTATTTTCTTAAAAATATGTTCATTATTAGTGATTATTTGAATCCTATGGGGGGGCAGGAGAAAGGGAGATTTATGTTGTTCCTATGACTCTGGAAAGGTGACTTCACTCCATTTTGTTTGACACTGAGCACAAAGCACTACTGTATGCGATGCTGTAGAGGCTCATGAGGTAGACATTACAGAGAACAGAGTGTATAACTAGAAGTTCTTTGGAACAGGCATTTGGTTCATTCTTTAGGAAATATGCAAGAGAGGTTTTTACAGTTCAGGCCAATGAGGGAGATGAAGAAAGAGAATAAGAGTAGATAGAGCTTGTATTATATCATACATATTTTTATCAATTCATACTCTCCCCAATATACATAAAATAAAACTTGTAATTCATTATAATTTAATCAAGATATAAAAAAATTTGTCCTAAACAGTATTGAACAGCCCCCATCAAAATCTCTAGCTTCATTTCTAGTCAGTGTAAAGTTGTCCACTTCATTACATTCCCTTTGGATTTATTACTTTGAGGTTTCATTTTGTTCAAGTGCTCTGTCTTATAATAATTAAACCCACAATTTTATTATGGTAACCTTCCACTTTCTTTAGCATCAATCTTGTTCCCTTTGATCATGGATTCCTCTGTCCAGGGCTCTTGCTCCATTAATGCCACTATATGGTGCTGGTACCTCTTCTAGTCTCAAAGGCTGGCTGTGTATCAGACTTTCCTGAGGAGTTTTGAAAATTATAGATTTCTAGGGCCCATCCAGAGCTACTGCATCATAATGCTTTTCATATCTGTTCCTTCTTTTTCATTCTCATTACCACCCAAGTCCAAATCTTCATTTGCTGGGTTGTTGCAATTATTTATGAATTGTTGCCTCCAACTAGTCTCTTGTCTCCCCAAGAATGCCTTTGCCAGATTAATCTTCCTAAAATAGTGCATCACACATATTGTCCCAATGTTCAATAATTGTTAATGTATCCCTCAGGAATATAATCAATTATCTTTAGGGTGGCCTTGAAAACTGCTATAATTTAGCTTCTACATACCTTTTCAATGTACTTCAGTCCTTATCTGACTTGACTTCCCACCAGTACATGTCTGATGAATCTTTCTGTCTTAGTTTAGACTCCTATAACACAATACCATAGAGTGAGTAGCTTCTTAAAAAACAAATATGTATTTTTCACAGTTCTGGATGCTGGGGAGTCTAATATCAAGGTGCTGGCAGATTCAGTGTCTGGCGGGATCCCTCTTCCTTGTTTGTAGGCGGCTGCCTTCTTGCTGTATCCTCACATGGCAGAGAAGGGAGCTCTGGTTTCCCCTCCTCTTCTTATAATGGTGCTGATCCCATCATTGGAGCTCTACTCTCATGACCTTATCTAAACCTTCCCAAAGGCCCCACCTCCTAAGACCATCACATTGGGTGTTAGGGCTTCAACATATGAATTTTGGGAACATAAAAAGATTCAGTCCAGGAATTCCCTGGTGGTCCAGTGGTTAGGACTCAGTGCTTTCACTGTCATGGCCCTAGGTTTGATTCTTGGTCAGGGAACTAAGACCTTGCAAGTCATGTGGCATGGCCAAAAAACATTCAGTCCATAACACCTTCCTTCTTACTAAAAGACTTTCTTCCTATGATTTCTTTCATATCATAAATTCTTTCTTAAATTTTATGTTGAAATAATTTCAGACTTTCAGAAAAGTTGCTAGTATAAACACTTCCTTATTACCCTTCACTCAGATTCTCCGTGTTAACATTTCACTATATTTGCTATAACATTTTCTGTCTCTCTTTCATCCATATATATATAGCAGACATGATGCTTCTTTACCTCTACCTGCTTCAGTATGTATCTCCTAAACACAAGGGCATTCTCTTAGATAACCACAGTAATATAATGATCAAAATAGGAAATTAACATTGATACACTATTATTATCTGATCTACAGAAAATGTGGATTAAGCAAGGCACAAATGAAAGAACATTTTTCAAAATATATGTATATGAAAAAGTCTTACCTTGAGAATATAAAAAGAACTCTTATAATTCAATTATAAAAAGATAAATGCTCCCTTCCCCACTGGGACAAAGGCTGGGACCTCCCAAAAGAAGACTGACAAATGGTGAAAAAGCACATGAGCAGGCGCTCAGTATTAGAATGCAAGTTAAAACCACAATGAGAGACTACCGCACACTGAGTAAAATGCCTAAAAACATAAAAACAATAGAAAACCCCAAATGTTATGAAAACATGGAGCAACTGGAGCCATCATGCATTACTTATGGATATAAAATTATTCAATCACTTTGAAAAACTTTGGCAATTTCTTATAAAGGTAAACAGGTTTTCCTTATGACTCATCACTTCCACTCCTCTTTAATTATCTAAGAAAAATGAAAACATATGCCCACAAAAATACTGTAGAGGAATACTCATAATATCTTTATGTATAAAAACCAATAATTAGAAACCACTTAAATGTCTATGACTAGAAGAAGAGATCATTAATAGTATATTTATACAATGGAATAACATTCACAGTAAAAGGAGACATACCACAGATAAAACTATGTGATGAATCTCATAGATGTGATGTTGAGAGCAAAAAGCAAGAATAAAAATTAAAAATTTAATTTACAGAAGTTCAAAATATATGGTGACAGAAATCAGAACAGTGTCTGCTGTGGCAGAGAATGTACCGACTGGAAAGGGTCATGAGAAAACGTTCTGATGTGATGGAAATGTTCTATGTTTTAATTCGAATGTGGGATTTTTAGGGGTATACATTTGTCAAAGTTGATTGGCTCATGTACATTTCACTGTGTCTCACTTATATTTTAATAATAAATGTAAAACAGAACTTGTGAGTGGGGTGCAGTCAAACTACAGGGATATGCTGGAACACAGGTCTACTAGCAGTGGAGCTACTAACATCTCTAGATAGAAGGCCTGGGTGAAAGCAGAGATTTCCAAAATTCAGAAGAAGAGTGAATTCCCTACAACAGGCCAGTGAACTGACTTCAGTTAGGGACATGGACAAACTTTGGTGAATTGCAGGGATGGAACCAGTGAAATAAATAATCAGAACTCTATTATTCTCTATCCCTTCTATTTCCTGCTAGGACTTTCCATTGGTTGTACATCTGAAAGCAGAGGGCATGAGAACACTGTAGATATAGTACTTACAGGTCAGCTTCCCAGGGGATCGAGTGGGGAGGAGAAGGAAAGAGATTAAATCTTAAGGAAAAAACAGAAGATACCTGGCATATGGCTTATTTTTACACAACTTCAAAGGGCATCATTTAATTATCATAATGGTGGCTTGGCCAAGAGGTTCTACAGATTGAGAGACATCTGAGTGAGTTGAGAGTATATGAAAGAGAGTAATTGCAACAATTGATTCTGGAACTTAATCTTTTTAGTAATGAAAGTGAGCATACGATGGGATGAGGGACAGTGCAACCATGGTAGAATCAATGGAATACGGGACCATGTAGGGTAAAAAAATTATTGGAGTTGTAGTACTACGAGGAGTTTTTGCTAATGAGACTATGGAGGGATTTCAGTTAATAGTGGTGAAAGGTCAGGTATATGTCTATGGAAATCTGTGGCTAAGGTAACAGAATACAAAATGATTGAAGGAGAGGAAATCAAGGAACTAAGCCACCAGGAAAATGGAAGGATTTTCTGCACATATATTGAAATAATCAAGAATTATCACAGGATGGAGAAAATGACAGAGAGCTAGGAGCTAAAAGTTTAAAAAGAATGATGAGGACCAGAGATGATTGCAATAAGGAGAAGTGGGTGGTATAGTCTGTTAGCCTGAGTCATCCTCAATGCTTTTCTCTCAGCCCCCAGAGTCAACCAGTCATTAAATCCTGTCAGTCTATTGCTTTTCTCAATATTAGCACCACTCTAGTCACCCACTGGGTTTTTTAAAAAATCATTTCTCCCTGTTTCAAAGCATTAGTTTTCTAAATGAGGTTCCACTAGCTACTTTGGCCGGTCTGTTTTCTTTGCTGCAATCAGTGAACTTTTCTTAGTAAATATTGTCATGTCATGCAATTCCCCCCTATCTTCCTCTAATCCAGAACGTATATTTTTTTCAGTGGGACTCCACTGCTTTTAAGATTAGGAGCAAATTCTTTCAGGTTTCTAATGAGCCCAGATGATCTGGCTTCAGGTCTATTTGTCTAGTCTTATCTAGCAACATATTCCCCCATCATCTCTCTGTGCACCAGTCACACTAGCCTTCCTGTTCTATCCTCCTGCAGGGTCTTTGCATATATATGCATCTTGCTTTGCCTGGGGTGTGTCCTCCTTCACCTCCCTGTGTTTCACCAGGTTAATTAGCAGTCTTCAGTTAAAGCTCTGTTCAAATATCACCTACCTAAGGAAACCATTTCAACATCTGCCAGACTGAGTCTGTAGCTACACCCTTTATATAAGGAACAGTATGAGTGCTTCTTAAGGGAGACGTTCAAAGGAGTATCTCATATGGGAGACATTTAAAATTTATGTTGGCTTCTCCTTTGTTAGGGTTGTACTCAGCTAGTTGCTGAGATAGAAGGAACAGATTGACGTGAAAAAGAGAATATCCTTAAAGAAGTCACAAATGAAGTCTGGTTTAATGAAATGGTTTCGGCATATGAGTCTTGTGGAGAACTGGTTTGGACAGGTGTGTAACTTTTGCTGGAAACTCCCTCAAATGCAGCCTTTGTAGCTTAGGGATTTTGATTCCACTTTGAAGAAGGAAAATGGATCTTGAGCTGCAGTTTGTTCAATGTGAAACAGGTTCCATTGGATCTAAACTAGCAGGGACACTGTAGTGTAGGAAAAGCCTGGTGCCTCCAAGTAACAGATGGGTCTTTAATAGCGACACTCTGTGGTAGCAAAAAGCACCAACAGTAGTGGGCCTGTTTAGTGGTCTTAAATTCTTGATTGTCATTAGAATCATTAGGAAGCTTTGAAAAGATACCAACAGTAGTGATGTTTGAACAAATCTATAAATTTACTTTAAAAATTATTTAATTGTGCACTTAGAGTATGTGGATTTATAGTGTAAATTATGCCTTGATAAAGTGGTAGAAAGTATTAAAAAATGATACTGTTGCTTGGCTGCACTCTTCAATTATACAAGAACCTCTGTGGGTAGGGCTTGGACATTATTAGGTATTAAAACTCCCCAGGAAAATTTAGCAATCTTTAACAAAGGTACATATGCTTTTACTTTTTGACTCAGTTCTGTTGCTAGGAATTTATTTTGGAGACCTATCTCTAGCAATACAATTCACAATATTATTCATTTGAGCATTGTGTATAAAGGCAAAATATGGGAAACCATCTAAATGTACTACAAGACATTCACACAATAGAGAGCATTATGCAGCTATAAAAAAAGAATGAGGAATACCACTTCGAACCAACATGTAGTGATATCCAGGATATGTTTTCATATGAAAAAAAGCAAAGTGCCAAAATATATCTAGAGTATGATACCCTTCAAGTAAACATGAAGGAGACAGAAGAAATTATACATATATCTGCTCATTTGTGCAAAAAGGAATATGGCAAGGATAAATTAAAAACTTTAGGGCTTCCCTGGTGGCGCAGTGGTTGAGAGTCCGCCTGCCGATGCAGGGAATGCGGGTTCGTGCCCTGGTCCGGGAGGATCCCACATGTCGCGGAGCGCCTGGGCCCGTGAGCCGTGGCCGCTGAGCCTGTGTGTCCGGAGCCTGTACTCCGCAACGGGAGAGGCCACAACAGTGAGAAGCCCGCGTACCGCAAAACAAACAAACAAAAAAACCAAAAAACTTTAATGTGATTGGTTACCTACAGAGGTGACTGGGAATGGAGCAGGAAGAATGCGGGAGAGGGAATGGGTAGAAGGGATGAGTGGGGACACTTCTGTAAACACACCTTCTTGTACAGTTCTGACTTTGAGAACCAAGTAGTGGCTCACATATTAACAAACAGATAATTAATATTAACCAGGATGTGTGAGAATCCAAACAGAATACAAATGATTACTAATAAATGTACTAGAAATGAATACCACAACCATAACAAATGGGATAAAAAAGAAAATAACAAACCTAAGTAATATTGAAAAACAGTATTTTGAATATATTCTACAAGGCCAAAGTCAAAAGCGCTGCACACAAATACTGTACTCTTTTTAGTAAATTTGTTTTTCACAGAGATATATATATTAGTAATTCTGAAACTATGTGTATTCCGAAAGTGAGTAAATAAGTAAATACATTTTGTAGAATGAGAGCCGAATACAACTGAGGAAAGGGAGAAGACTAGAGTGAACTTCAGGTATTAGCATCGTAGGTATCAGTTTCACTACTAGTTATATATATATACATAATATATTATGTAATATAGATATATTTATTTATAATAATTTTCTATAATAATTATGTATATATAATATATATAGGGGGAGAGAGAGAGAAAAAGGGAGATATAAAAATAGATACAGATGTACATGTAATTGTATGTGTATACATGTATGTACTTCCTTGCTCTGTTCACTTAGAAAACCTAGAAGCAATGACACCCCAGCAGTAATGAGTATACCTAGTACCCAGAACTTGGTTTTTAAGTGCCATTTTTCAATAAAATGACTGAATCCAGGGCTGGGTGCAGAAAGCATACGGTAATCCTTGATCATCTTGTGGTACCAGAAAGTAAGTGTTCAATAAATGATGGGAGCATATTGAAAAGCTTGGACACCAACCTGAAGTAGCTCAGTTGCCAAAGCTGGGATAATTTGGGTAACAAAATAAATAATGACAATATTGGATTATAACACACTGAATAAAATAAATATCTGTGCGTCTGTTGATTAATACAGATGATTGACTACATAAATAAATACAGCAGAAAAGACTGCTCTTCATTACAGTAAAATTCCAATCAGTAAATGTAGAAGGAATGGTGGAAATGTAAAATCACCATTTCGCAAATGCCCAGTAATAGTTGTCATAAGGAAGACTCAATGGATGCTAAAATCAGTAGGCAGAAACATAATTAGAAACAAGATATTTGCATAATCTCAGAATATCTCTCTACAAGATACTAATTACAAAGATAAAGTAGTATCTCTACAATGGAGAAACTTGGCAGACACCAATGTAAGTGACCAAAGTTAACATCACCAATAATGTGATATGCTGACATCATGGATTTCCTGATAGGAGGTACTGAAAAGTGCACAACATCATTTCTTGGTGTTTTTCCAAAACCACATAACTTTCATGTAATTATGAGGAAACATCAGACAAACCCAAATTGAAGAACATTTTATGAACTGTTCTGTACTGACCAGTATTCTTCAAAAGTGTCAAGGTCATGAAAGACAAAGAAAATATAAGGCTGAGGAACAGTCCCAGATTGGAGGAGACTGGGTGGGATTAGAGCCTGTCTTGGGGGTGGGGAAGCTCTCTGGAGAGCCAGGTAGGATTTTATGCTATTAGAATATAGGTGATTTCTTGCATAAGTAAAGAGATGGGGTCAAATGAATAATCCAGGAAGTGGTGCTGGTCATAGAGTTTAAGAATGCTCTTGTAGCACCCTGAACTTCTCCAATGCAGCATTTATCAAGTTACAATCCTGTCTGTCTCCCCTATTAGAATGTAAGCTCTATGCACACAGAGAGGTGCCACCTCTATCTCATTCACCGCTCTGTCCCACACATTGCCTTACACATAGTCAGTGTTCAATAAGTGTGCTGAAAAGTATAACCTTAATCTTCTTTTGCTGGTCAAGCCCATGCAAACACATTTTGTCTTTCACTTTGCTCCAAGTAGCTGCACTGGTTGGAATGCTGTATCCACTGGTGGCTGAGGGCTTCATTCCTTTATTTAATGCTTCCTCTTCCTTCAGGCTAAATGCAAGCCCCATCTTTTAGTGGAGAGCAACTTGGGCTTTATAATTTATTTATTTATTTAAAATGTGGGATCTTAGTTCCCTGACCAGAGATAAAACATACACCCCCCTGTACTGGAAATGTGGAGTTTTAACCACTGGACAGCCAGGGAAGTCCCCATCTTGGGCTTTAGAGACTAAATATAAGGATTCAGATCTTACTTCTCTCACCCTCCAGCCAGAAACCCACCTCAGTCTTTCCCCCTCTCCAGGCTTGGTTACTTCAAGAGTAAAGAAAGGTCTTTGGATTTTTTTTTTTTTTTTTTTTTTTTCAGTACGCGGGCCTCTCACTGCTGGGGCCTCTCCCGTTGCGGAGCACAGGCTCCGGACGCGCAGGTTCAGCGGCCATGGCTCACGGGCCCAGCCGCTCCGCGGCATGTGGGATCTTCCCGGACCGGGGCACGAACCCGGGTCCCCTGCATCGGCAAGCGGACTCTCAACCACTGCGCCACCAGGGAAGCCCAGGTCTTTGGATTTTTAAGCAATGATTTTCAAACTTTTAAACATTTGTTTTGCTGTTGTTGTGATTATTGACGAAGGGATTGTTTATTTGCTTATTTTCTAAGGCCTCTTTTCTTTAAAGGAAATCTGTATGTAGTGTCCAGAGGTGTACATAAATAATACAAGGAAAAAAGGAATTGCTCCATCAGGGGACATGTGGAGAGAGGAGTGTGTGGTAGAGTGATGGAAAGCCTGCCCAAACAACATCCCTTCCCCAGCCACCACCCAACTCTGGAAACCTTTGAGGTACCAATGACAAACTTCCAGTCCATAGTTTGAAAACTCTAGCAGATTGTTACAATTTTTCTACCACCTTCAGAAGCCCTGGTTTATCCCTACTGTGAGCTGTGGTTTTTATCCTTGCTCCCTTCCATTTGGCACTGACCATGCTACTACCTGCACGAGGAGGAACGGGCAATATATTTTTAGATCCAAGACCTGGTATAAATCCTTCACCTAGTATTTCATTTGGTGAAAATTTCTTGATGATGATCGTTGGGGCTGGGATCTCCAGAAACTTCTTAGAGGAGGTGATCCCTGAGTTGGGCCTGGGGAGAGAGAGAGGATTTGAATTATCAAGCAGGAGGTCATTAGCCCCTATCATTGGGGACTGTGCAGTAATGACAGGCAGAGGAGGGCAAGCAGTGGGAAGTCACGAGAAGTTTTGAAAGACAGAGAGAGCTGGTAGGTGCAGGGTGGGCTGAGGTGGGTGACCTGAGACAGGACATGTGAGTGTAATAGCCCAGCTGTGACCTCAGACAACCTAAAACCAGAAACAGAAATTATCATGCCACATTTTAAATTAATTCCCTAGTGTAGCCTCTTCAGAAAGATATTTCAGGAAGATAATTGGAATTGGCTGGTTTCCAGGTATCTTAATTTCAAGTCCCAAACAAAACATGGGCAACCTCCAAAGCAAAACTTTTCCTGACGTTTCCGAGGCCACATCCCACAGCCGCTATTCGCAGCTCAAGCCTACACCCTTTATCAGATCCAGGTGAGAAAATGGTGATTGCTCTAAAGGTAGAACACTCTCTACGAAGCAGTTGCTCTGGTTTGGCTGTTGGCACCAGCTAGCTGGCTGTTGGTGGGAGCATCCTGCCCTCTGCTGGATTTGGCAGGAAAAATGAATTTGCATTGCCTGCTAAAGAATTAATGAAGGTTGAAAGTTTGGGGTTTTATCTAAAAATAAATATTTGCTTGCATGTTGATGAGGTCTAATTAATCAAGGAGTGCATCCCCTGGATGACATGTGGCTTTCTTAGAAGACTTCCAGGTATCCAGGAAAAAAAATAAATCTTTGTGTCATATGTATACATCTTGCTCAGTAAATAGGGGTGCAATGTTGGCATTTTTAAAGAAATGTAAAGAATCAAAGCTGCATCTCTAATAATTTTTAAAGTATTCACATGGTATATGACAGGAGGAACTTTGGGAGAGCCGTCAGACTGCCCGGATTTATATATTAATTCTGCAAGTTACTAAATCTATCTGAGACTCAATTTCTTCTTCTGTAAGGTACATATCCACCTTAAAACGTTGCTGTGAGGATCAGATGAGCTAACAAGGAACGAGAAAGCACTTCGCTGTGCCCACTGAAAGTATGAGGTCTTAAATATACGTGCTATGCACAGGTTCACACAAGAGTACACACACACACACACACACACACACACACAAAGTAGAGGCACACCGCAGTGATATTGCAGGGTTGGTTCCAGACCACTGCAATAAAGCAAATATCACAATAAGTTGAGTCACACAGACTTTTTGGTTCCCCAGTGCATATAAAAGTTATGTTTATACTGTAGTCTATTAACTATGCAATAGCATTATGTCCAAAAAAATGTACATACCTAAATTATAAACTATTGCTAAAAAATGCTAACCATTGTCTGAGCCTTCAGCGAGTCATAATCTTTTTGCCGGTGGGGGGGGTCTTGCCTTGATGTTGATGGCTGCTGACTGATCAGGGTGGTGGCTGAAGGTTGTGGTGACTGTGTCAATTTCTTAAAATAGGACAACAATGAGGTTTGCTTCCTCGGTTGATTCTTCCTTCCATGAACGATTTCTCTGTAGCTTGCAATGCTGTTTAATAACATTTTACCCACAGTAGAACTTATTTCAAAATTAGAGTCAATCCTCTCAAACCCTGCCAGCCGCTTTATCAACTAAGTTTACGTAAAACAGAACACACAAGAGTTCACACAAACGTACAAACCAACATTGTTCAATTATTGACTTCCTGAAATGTATTTGGGTAAAACTAGAAAACAGATCATAGATATTTCAAATCCAGAGAATGAAAAGAAAGCAGGATGCCCTGCAAATAATTTCTATAAAAAGCTCTAGAGACAGAACTTTTTTACTAAGTAGTATTTATCTTCAACTGCCTATCACTATGTTCTGTACAACCTATAAGAACATCTGCTTTTCTCACTTTCATAAAGAGAAAAATGGCAAAAATGAATTTGAAGAATAATCTTTTACAGAAATATAATCCCTCCCTTTTCTCCTTTCCTGTTTTTCCTTGGGCCCTTCCCTATCCTTCTCTTCCATTTGTTTGATTTGAAACCAGAAATAAGTAGCTTCAGCTAGTATTGTCACTGCTGTCAATGGTTAGCTATTTCTCATCCCCTGTAGAAATTCCTTAAGTATGTCGTTTTCTCTTCAGTGTTATGATTATAATTGGAGTAGAGTATGGTCCTGGCTCATTTAAAGGATAAAAAGCTGAATGACAATGGTGTTGATGTTACTGTAGTAGCTTTTTTTTTTTTTTTTTTTTTTCGGTATGCAGGCCTCTCACTGTTGTGGCCTCTCCAGTTGTGGAGCACAGGCTCCGGACGCGCAGGCTCAGCGGCCATGGCTCACGGGCCCAGCCGCTCCGCGGCATGTGGGATCTTCCCGGACCGGGGCACGAACCCGGGTCCCCTGTATCAGCAGGCGGACTCTCAACCACTGCACCACCAGGGAAGCCCTGTAGTAGCTTTTTAATAAAAAAATAATTGATTTTTTATTTAATTGATGTTATTCTCTTTATTAGCAGCTCTGCATGATAAAGGGTTTTTAAACATCCCATTTGTGCTTTCACTTGAAGAGTAAGCCCAAATTTAATTGATCACCTTGCCAGCCTCAGTAAGTGCTATTTTGATGTTTTGTAGGAAATTCTACTTCAACAACGATTTAGTACTAGGTGCTGAACATATGCAGAAATATCTCTATATATGAGATATTCATGATATATGCAGGCTTTAGTTACATATATAACTAAATACGTGATAAGTCTAGTGGTGTGGAAAATGGGGAAGAAATAACTAGAAGATATCACTGGATCTTAAAATTGAACAATTTTCCAGGTGGGCAGAGTGAATATATGCATGTGTTAGAGTGGGTGAAGAGCAGCCTTCAAGAGAGAGAGTTCCAGGTAAGTAAGATATAGTGAAAATTATGAAAATCTGTGCAAATAATGGGGAGATGAGGCTGAGGCTGGACTGGTAGTTTGGGGCCCAATGCAGAGACTATTAAACTAATAAGATATAGAGTTTGAATTTCACTGGGTATGTGTGTAAACTAATACACTTGAGTGACGAATTAATATTATACCCCTGTGATATTCTGTTTAGTCAGGGAAGTGTTTATGAGGGAGCGTTGGGTTTGAAGTTGGGTTTTAAGTAGTGTTATAATTCCCTCTGCCTTTCAAACTATGTGTAAGTTGCTGAATGAGGACTGCAACAACCTCTAAGTTGGGTTAGTGAGTGAGTCTCAGAACAGGCTAGAATCCTTATATTGGATCTTTAAAACACAACAGCTTAAATCCCTTTTGAATCATCAGAAAGTCACACATTTTTAAAAAGCAGCCTCTGTGGTCCAGTTAGTCTTAGATAACCATATACCTTAAAATATCTAGAGTCCGTTGCCTAAGGAGAAGTATTTACAAATGTCATAAGTCACTTTCTATGTCTGACCTGCCGTTTTGTCACATAAAATAAAAAAGAGATCAGAAAAGACCCATGGATAAAGGCTCTCCACTTCACCAAATATGCTCGCTCATCTGATTAATCATTTTTAAAAGTCAAATTATTTATATAAGCTGCTTGGAATGATATTACTGATATTAAACTTTCTTGTCTGCCTATAGTAATTCCACAAACATTGCAAGAGACACTTTGCTCACAATAAAGCTTTGTTTATGGCATCTTAAAAGAAAGCACTTTGAACTGATATTCCCCGATCCCTATCATCATAATGAGATTTACATTTAAGTTAAGAAATTTTTCTTTTGTGTGTTTGCTCAGCACTTAGCACATTATAGGCATTCTGAAGGATGGAGCATGTTCCATTAAACAATTTGGGCAAAAATAAAGTGTAAATAAGTGTGATAAGAAGTGTAGCCAGGTTCTTAGTGCCCTCATCGTGCAAACAAGAGGCCATAGACTAGCATAAGAGCCTGGAGGAGCACAGATGTTGGCTGTCTTGCTTGTTTCTCTACGGCCAGTGCCCTGCACACAGTAGGTACTCATTAAATATCTGTGGTCTAATAAAACAATGAATAGACTCTCTTTCCTCATGACCTTGCTTGCAGTGGTTACCTTAAGGGCATAATAAAGTAGTAATTCCTGCATGACTACTTGGTCTTATGAGTTAATGTTTGCAAAGCACTTTGAACTTCTTGGGAAAAAGAATGGTGTTTTTTTTGGCACCATTTCATGTTTGCAGTGGCACACAAATTATTCCTCCTCCTCTTCCTCCAGCTGCCCTCACTGTGCCCTCCCCCAGCTCTGTGCTGCACCAGGATCTCCCAGAAGGCAGCCACACCGCTCTCACTGCCTTCTCGCAGCTGTTACCTCCAGCCCTGCAGAACAGGTAGGGACAGAGCAAATGCCAGAAAGATTTCTTTAAGACCTTGCAAGAGACTCTGGAAATATGGAATTTGGGTTGATTTTAATAACACTTAGAGCAACTGGTGTATAGAGGGATGCAGATTCTTGGTCGGCCATGGAAGAAGCTATTGGGACAGGCAGGTTGATCTGTGAGGATACATCAAACTAGATCCTGAAGGGGAGATAGAGGGTGTCAGAGAGGCAACTGGGAGCATGTGTCAAAGCAGCTGGTTTCTAAAGTGTATATGATTTTAGACACACAATACAGAACCTTGACTAGTAACTGGCAGAAAGTACTAGAGTTGTTTTAAAAGGGACTCAATAAGACAAGATGTGTTTCTTTTACATGGGTAAAAATTTCAACTGTTATGATTACTTTCCCTATAATTTAAAAAAATATTTGAGGATGAAAAAAAGAGATTCTATCTCACAATAGATAATCATAGGCTGCAATGTTTTCCAATGTGTTTATTGCTATAAAAATTGCCTTGATTTTTAGAAACTCAATAATTAAACAGTTCAAATGTGATTTGGGAAACAAAAGCTGTTTTCTATTAAGAATGGTTGTCCTTTATGAAGAAATTCTAGAAGAACAGTTTTTTTTTTCTTTTTCAGGTTACAATATATGAACTTTCAACTGATCACACACAATGCATATCTCAAGGTAATTCCGGGAAAGCCGGTTACAGGTGCAGAATAACTAGAATGACTGTATCAGGGGCAGATCTTGCCTTAAAGGCAGGAACAGATCCTATTTTCCACAACTTTAAAATGACTTGTTTTCCAAACCAAATCATGATGTTTTCTCTGTGTGTGGAAAATTTTCCATGATGCATATTTATATGTTAGCTGCTGTATGCGTGAAAATTTGCTCTCTCTAGAAATTGTTTCTAGGGACTGGAAATGAATGTTATGGGGATAAAAGCTAACATGGTTTTCTATTGAAAAGATAGACCGTGTAAATGATGCCTGCTTTGCTTTAAAGGGAAAACTCAGGTAAGCATGGTTTAGTTGAACAGCATGAAGTCAACCAAAAGTCTCAACTTTTGTTCAGAATAAATTATGGAAGTATCTTCCAATTAGATTGCAATCATTATTAATCTGAAAACAAAAGCAAGGGGAATAAAATTTGTAGTTAGTTTACAGTAAGTAGTATTTGAAACTCTGAAAGTTTAGCATCCCCATAAAAGCCACATGTGAAACATTGAGATGGGAGTGACTCCAGATAAGAAATGGTTTCTTTCTCCACTTAATTCATTATAGAATGAAGAACCCTGATTTTCCATTTGTACAGGGCTAAAGGATCACATAGGCATTACTGAATTTTTGTTGTTTCCCTCTGTCTTTTTTTTTTTTAATCTTTATTGGAGTATAATTGCTTTACAATGGTGTGTTACTTTCTGCTTTATAACAAAGTGAATCAGTTATACATATACATATGTTCCCGTATCTCTTCCCTCTTGCGTCTCCCTCCCTCCCACCCTCCCTATCCCACCCCTCTAGGTGGTCACAAACCACCTAGCTGATCTCCCTGTGCTATGCGGCTGCTTCCCACTAGCTATTTACCTTACGTTTGGTAGTGTATATATGTCCATGCCTCTCTCTCGCTTTGTCACAGTTTACCCTTCCCCCTCCCCATATCCTCAAGTCCATTCTCTAGGAGGTCTGTGTCTTTATTCCTGTCTTACCCCTAGGTTCTTCATGACATTTTTTTTTCTTAAATTCCATATATGTGTTAGCATAACGGTATTTGTCTTTCTCTTTCTGACTTACTTCACTCTGTATGACAGACTCTAGGTCTATCCACCTCATTACAAATAGCTCAATTTCGTTTCTTTTTATGGCTGAGTAATATTCCATTGTATATATGTTCCACATCTTTATCCATTCATCTGATGATGGACACTTAGGTTGTTTCCATCTCCAGGCTATTGTAAATAGAGCTGCAATGAACATTTTGGTACATGACTCTTTTTGAATTATGGTTTTCTCAAGGCATATGCCCACTAGTGGGATTGCTGGGTCGTATGGTAGTTCTATTTGTAGTTTTTCAAGGAACCTCCATACTGTTCTCCACAGTGGCTGTTTCAATTTACATTCCCACCAACAGTGCAAGAGGATTCCCTTTTCTCCACACTCTCTCCAGCATTTATTGTTTCTAGATGTTTTGATGATGACCATTCTGACTGGTGTGAGATAATATCTCCTTGTAGTTTTGATTTGCATTTCTCTAATGATTAATGAAGTTGAGCATTCTTTCATGTGTTTGTTGGCAGTCTGTATATCTTCTTTGGAGAAATGTCTATTTAGGTCTTCTGCCCATTTTTGGATTGGGTTGTTTGTTTTTTGGTTATTGAGCTGCATGAGCTGCTTATAAATTTTGGAGATTAATCCTTTGTCAGTTGCTTCATTTGCAAACATTGTCTCCCATTCTGAGGTTTGTCTTTTCGTCTTTTTTATGGTTTCCTTTGCTGTGCAAAAGCTTTGAAGTTTCATTAGGTCCCATTTGTTTATTTTTGTTTTTATTTCCATTTGTCTAGGAGGTGGGTCAAAAAGGATCTTGCTGTGATTTATGTCATAGAGTGTTCTGCCTATGTTTTCCTCTAAGAGTTTGACAGTTTCTGGCCTTACATTTAGGTCTTTAATCCATTTTGAACTTATTTTTGTGTATGGTGTTAGGGAGTGATCTAATCTCATACTTTTACATGTACCTGTCCAGTTTTCCCAGCACCACTTATTGAAGAGGCTGTCCTTTCTCCACTCTACATTCCTGCCTCCTTTATCAAAGATAAGGTGACCATATGTGCGTGGGTTTATCTCTGGGCTTTCTATCCTGTTCCATTGATCTATCTTTCTGTTTTTGTGCCAGTACCATACTGTCTTGATGACTGTAGCTTTGTAGTATAGTCTGAAGTCAGGGAGCCTGATTCCTCCAGCTCCATTTTTCATTCTCAACATTGGTTTGGCTATTCGGGGTCTTTTGTGTTTCCATAGAAATTGCGAAATTTTTTGTTCTACTTCTGTGAAAAATACCAATGGTAGTTTGATAGGGATTGCATTGAATCTGTAGATTGCTTTGGGTTGTAGAGTCACTTTCACAATGTTGATTCTTCCAATCCAAGAACATGGTATATCTCTCCATCTATTTGTATCATCTTTAATTTCTTTCATCAGTGTCTTATAATTTTCTGCCTACAGGTCTTTTGTCTCCTTAGGTAGGTTTATTCCTAGATATTTTGTTCTTTTTGTTGCAGTGGTAAATGGGAGTGTTTTCTTGATTTCACTTTCAGATATTTCATCATTAGTGTATAGGAATGCCAGAGATTTCTGTGCATTAATTTTGTATCCTGCTACTTTACCAAATTCATTGATTAGCTCTAGCAGTTTTCTGGTAGCATCTTTAGGATTCTCTATGTATAGTATCATGTCATCTGCAAACAGTGACAGCTTTACTTCTTCTTTTCTGACTTGGATTCCTTTTATTTCCTTTTCTTCTCTGATTGCTGTGGCTAAAACTTCCAAAACTATGTTGAATAAGAGTGGTGAGAGTGGGCAAGCTTGTCTTGTTCCTGATCTTAGTGGAAATGCTTTCAGTTTTTCACCATTGAGGACAATGTTGGCTGTGGGTTTGTCATATATGGCCTTTATTATGTTGAGGAAAGTTCCCCCTATGCCTACTTTCTGCAGGGTTATTATCATAAATTGGTGTTGAATTTTGTCGGAAGCTTTCTCTGCATCTATTGAGATGATCATATGGTTTTTCTCCTTCAATTTGTTAATATGGTTTATCACATTGATTGTTTTGCGTATATTGAAGAATCCTTGCATTCCTGGAATAAACCCCACTTGATCATGGTGTATGATCCATTTAATATGCTGTTGGATTCTGTTTGCTCTTTTTTTTTTTTTTTGCGGTACGTGGGCCTCTCACTGTTGTGGCCGCTCCCATTGAGGAGCACACGCTCCGGAAGCACAGGTTCAGCGCCCATGGCTCACGGGCCCAGCTGCTCTGTGGCATGTGGGATCTTCCCGGACTGAGGCATGAACCTGTGTCCCCTGCATCGGCAGGCGGACTCTCAACCACTGCACCACCAGGGAAGCCTTGTTTGCTAGTATTTTGTTGAGGATTTTTGCATCTATGTTCATCAGTGATATTGGCCTGTAGTTTTCTTTCTATGTGACATCCTTGTCTGGTCTTGGTATCAAGCTGATGATGGCCTCATAGAATGAGTTTGGGAGTGTTCCTCCCTCTGCTATATTTTGGAAGAGTTTGAGAAGGATAGGTGTTAGCTCTTCTCTAAATGTTTGATAGAATTTGCCTGTGAATCCAACTGGTCCTGGGCTTTTGTTTGTTGGAAGATTTTTAATCACAGTTTCAATTTCAGTGCTTGTGATTGGTCTGTTCATATTTTCTATTTCTTCCTGATTGAGTCTTGGCAGGTTGTGCATTTCTAAGAATTTGTCCATTTCTTTCAGGTTGTCCATTTTATTGGCATAGAGTTGCTTGTAGTAATCTCTCATGATCTTTTGTATTTCTGCAATGTCAGTTGTTACTTCTCCTTTTTCATTTCTAGTTCTATTGAATTGAGTCTTCTCCCTTTTTTTCTTGATGAGTCTGGCTAATAGTTTATCAATTTTGTTTATCTTCTCAAAGAACCAGCTTTTAGTTTTATTGATCTTTGCTATCGTTTCCTTCATTTCTTTTTCATTTATTTCTGATCTGATTTTTATGATTTCTTTCCTTCTGCTAGCTTTGGGGTTTCTTTGTTCTTATTTCTCTAATTGCTTGAGGTGCAAGGTTAGGTTGTTTATTCGAGATGTTTCCTGTTTCTTAAGG
This sequence comes from Monodon monoceros, assembly GCF_005190385.1. Lineage (NCBI taxonomy): Eukaryota > Metazoa > Chordata > Mammalia > Artiodactyla > Monodontidae > Monodon > Monodon monoceros. The sequence continues at coordinate 73,699,687 of NW_021703772.1, forward strand.
TAGGATTGTATTGCCATAAACTTCCCTCTTAGAACTGCTTTTGCTGCATCCCATAGATTTTGGGTTGTCGTGTCTCCATTGTCATTTGTTTCTAGGTATTTTTTTTTATTTCCTCTTCGATTTCTTCAGTGATCACTTCATTATTAAGTAGTGTATTGTTTAGCCTCCATGTGTTTGTATTTTTTACAGATCTTTTCCTGTAATTGATATCTAGTCACATAGCGTTGTGGTCGGAAAAGATACTTGAAGCAATTTCAATTTTCTTAAATTCACCAAGGCTTGTTTTGTGACCCAAGATATGATCTATCCTGGAGAATGTTCAATGAGCACTTGAGAAAAATGTGTATTCTGTTGTTTTTGGATGGAATGTCCTATAAATATCAATTAAGTCCAACTTGTTTATTGCATCATTTAAGGCTTGTGTTTCCTTATTTATTTTCATTTTGGATGATCTGTCCATTGGTGAAAGTGGGGTGTTAAAGTCCCCTACTACGAATGTGTTACTGTCGATTTCCCCTTTTACGGCTGTTAGTATTTGCGTTATGTATTGAGGTACTCCTATGTTGGATGCATAAATATTTACAATTGTTATAACTTCTTCTTGGACTGACCCCTTGATCATTATGTAGTGTCCTTCTTTGTCTCTTCTAATAGTCTTTATTTTAAAGTCTATTTTGTCTGATATGAGAATTGCTACTCCAGCTTTCTTTTGGTTTCCATTTGCATGAAATATGTTTTTCCATCCCCTTACTTTCATTCTGTATGTGTTTCTAGGTCTGAAGTGGGTCTCTTGTAGACAGCAAATATATGGGTCTTGTTTTTGTATCCATTCAGCCAATCTGTGTCTTTTGGTGGGAGCATTTAGTCCATTTACATTTAAGGTAATTATCGATATGTATGTTCCTATTCCCATTTTCTTAATTGTTTTGGGTTCATTATTGTAGGTCTTTTCCTTCTCTTGTGTTTCTTGACTAGAGAAGTTCCTTTAGCAGTTGTTGTAAAGCTGGTTTGGTGGTGCTGAACTCTCTCAGCTTTTGCTTGTCTGTAAAGGTTTTAATTTCTCCATCAAATCTGAATGAGATCCTTGCTGTGTAGAGTAATCTTGGTTGCAGGTTTTTCTCCTTCATCACTTTAAATATGTCCTGCCAGTCCTTTCTGGCTTGCAGAGTTTCTGCTGAAAGATCAGCTGTTAACCTTATGGGGATTTCCTTGTGTGTTACTTGTCGTTTTTCCCTTGCTGCTTTTAATATGTTTTCTTTGTATTTAATTTTTGACAGTTTGATTAATAAGTGTCTTGGCGTATTTATCCTTGGATTTATCCTGTATGGGACTCTCTGTGCTTCCTGGACTTGATTAACTATTTCCTTTCCCATATTAGGGAAGTTTTCAACTATAATCTCTTCAAATATTTTCTCAGTCCCTTTCTTTTTCTCTTCTTCTTCTGGAACCCCTATAATTCGAATGTTGGTGCGTTTAATGTTGTCCCAGAGGTCTCTGAGACTGTTCTCAGTTCTTTTCATTCTTTTTTCTTTATTCTGCTCTGCAGTAGTTATTTCCACTATTTTATCTTCCAGGTCACTTATCCGTTCTTCTGCCTCAGTTATTCTGCTATTGATCCCATCTAGAGTATTTTTAATTTCATTTATTGTGTTGTTCATCATTGTTTGTTTCATCTTTAGTTCTTCTAGGTCCTTGTTAAATGTTTCTTGCATTTTGTCTATTCCATTCCCAAGATTTTGGATCATCTTTACTATCATTATTCTGAATTCTTTTTCAGGTAGACTGCCTATTTCCTCTTCATTTGTTAGGTCCAGTGGGTTTTTACCTTGCTCCTTCATCTGCTGTGTGTTTTTCTGTCTTCTCATTTTGCTTATCTTACTGTGTTTGGGGTCTCCTTTTTGCAGGCTGCAGGTTCGTAGTTCCCGTTGTGTTTGGTGTCTATCCCCAGTGGCTAAGGTTGGTTCAGGGGGTTGTGTAGGCTTTCTGGTGGAGGGGACTAGTGCCTGTGTTGTGGTGGATGAGGCTGGATCTTGTCTTTCTGGTGGGCAGGTCCACGTCTGGTGGTGTGTTTTGGGGTGTCTGTGGACTTACTATGATTTTAGGCAGCCTCTCTGCTAATGGGTGTTGTTGTGTTCCTGTCTTGCTAGTTATTTGGCATAGGGTGTCCAGCACTGTAGCTTGCTGGTCGTTGAATGAAGCTGGGTGCTGGTGTTGAGATGGTGATCTCTGGGAGATTTTCACTCTTTGATATTATGTGGAGCTGAGAGGTCTCTTGTAGACCAGTGTCCTGAAGTTGGCTCTCCCACCTCAGAGGCACAGCACTGACTCCTGACTGCAGCACCAAGAGCCTTTCATCCACATAGCTCAGAATAAAAGGGAGAAAAAGTAGAAAGAAAGAATTAGTAGAAGTATAAAGAAAGAAAGAAAGAAAGAAAGAAAGAAGGGAGGGAGGGAGGAAGGAGGGAAGGACAAAAAAAGAAAGAAAGAAGATAAAGTAAAATAAAATAAAGATAAAATATAATAAAGTTATTAAAATAAAAAAGTAATTATTTAGAAAAAAATTAAAAAAAAAAAACTAAAAACGGACGGATAGAACTCTAGGACAAATGGTGGAAGCAAAGCTATACAGACAAAATCTCACACAGAAGCATACACATACACACTCACAAAAAGAGGAAAAGGGGAAAAAAATCATAAATCTTGCTCTCAAAGTCCACCTCCTCAATTTGGGATGATCCGTTGTCTATTCATGTATTCCACAGATGCAGGGTACATTAAGTTTATTGTGGAGCTTTAATCCGCTGCTTCTGAGGCTGCTGGGAGAGATTTCCCTTTCTCTTCTTTGTTCGCACAGCTCCCAGGGGCTCAGCTTTGGATTTGGCCCCGCCTCTGCGTGTAGGTCGGCGGAGGGCGTCTGTTCTTCGCTCAGACAGGACGGGGTTAATGGAGCCGCTGATTCGGGGGCTCTGGCTCACTCAGGCCGGGGGGAGGGAGGGGCACGGAGTGCGGGGCGGGCCTGCGGAGGCAGAGGCCTGTGACGTTGCAGCAGCCTGAGGCGTGCCGTGCGTTCTCCCGGGGAAATTGTTCCTGGATCGCGGGACCCTGGCAGTGTCGGGCTGCACAGGCTCCCCGGAAGGGGTATGTGGATAGTGACCTGTGCTCGCACACAGGCTTCTTGGGGGCGGTAGCAGCTGCCTTAGCGTCTCATTCCCGTTTCTGGGGTCCATGCTTTTAGCCGCGGCTCGCGCCCGTCTCTGGACCTCCTTTAAGCAGCGCTCTTAATCCCCTCTCCTCGCGCACCAGGAAACAAAGAGGGAAGAAAAAGTCTCTTGCCTCTTCGGCAGCTCCAGACTTTTCCCCGGACTCCCTTCCGGCTAGCCGTGGCGCACTAACCCCCTGCAGGCTGTGTTCACACCGCCAACCCCAGTCCTCTCCCTGCCTCTGACCGAATCCCAAGCCTTAACTCCCAGCCCCGCCCGCCCCGGCGGGTGAGCAGACAAGCCTCTCGGGCTGCTGAGTGCCGGTCGGCCCTGATCCTCTGTGCGGGAATCTCCCTGCTTTGCCCTCTGCACCCCCGTTGCTGTGCTGTCCTCCGCGTCCCTGAAGCTTTCCCCCTCCGCCACCCGCAGTCTCCGCCCGCGAAGGGGCTTCCTACCTTTCCTCCTTCACAGCTCCCTCTCACTGGTGCAGGTCCCGTCCCTATCCTTTCGTCTCTGTTTATTCTTTTTTCTTTTGGTCTACCCACGTACGTGGGGGGTTTCTTGCCTTTTGGGAGGCCTGAGGTCTTCTGTCAGCGTTCAGTAGGTGTTCTGTAGGAGTTGTTCCACGTGTAGATGTATTTCTGGTGTATCTGTGGGGAGGAAGGTGATCTCCCCGTCTTAGTCTTCCGCCATCTTCCCGGAACGCTCCCTCTGTCTTTGTAAGGTATTTGATACTAAGCAGTTTGTCCATGTCCTGGAATAAATAGATGGGAACCCCCTTCAGGAAAGATGAGGAGGTTAGCATGAGTTAGGGTGAGATCAAATTTCCTTTTCAGAATGTCAGTGTCTTGTTGCATTGCAGGGGGCTGTAAATTCATCTGCAGCCGACTAGAGGACACCTCATATGCTCTGGTGTTGAGACCAGGAGGGATCTCTGACTGAGATTTGCCAACTCAACTTCTATGGTAAGTTTGACTTTGAAATATGCGGTTGATTCTCATTATGTTCTTGTCTTTGATATGGGGGAGGGGAGGAAGCAAACGAGTTTTAATGAAGTGTTTTTTAATAAGATAAATAAAATATTGATGGAATTATTATTGGGAATTCCTTATTCAAGTGTTTAATGAGTAAGCTGGTTGGCTCTTTCTGGTTTATTTCCTAAATATTTTGGACTTCTTGTTTTTACTAGGTCTCTCGTTTTTGTTGACATTCTCGTTACTATGTCTCTGCTACTTTTTCTGATAGCATATGGTCAGCAGATTTGATGACAGGGGTCTTCTATCAAGGCAAAGGTTGAATTTGTAATATCCAGACAACTTTTGGTAATAGTTAGAAAGGTCCAATAAAAACAGGAGTGTGACGTTACTGCAAGAAGGGAAAAATAGAAGAGGCTCATTTAGAAAGTTGAAGGTTCTTATTAAGAGAAAAGAAAAGAGGGAATTGGTAAGAAACCAGGTTTAAATTGGCTGAGTGCTAGAGCTCAAACACAATATTCTAATGATGAAGACAGGGTAAGGCAGCTAATGGAAATTTACGGTGTGTGTGCGTGTGTGTGTGTGTGTGTGTGTAAGAGACAGAGAGAGAAGACTTGCTTATTTTCTTATCTATATCCACACTAGCCTTTCTGAGGAGAGGGACTCTGTTCTTAGCTCTGTACAATCTGCAAAGAATGACAATTAAAAAACATTTATTGATCACAAAAGGTATTTCTTTTTGTAGCTGCTACAAAAAAAAGGTCCACAAACTAGTTGCTTTTATGTGCTTTCTGTGAGACAGGGCTGAAGAAGGTAATCAGAGCTCAGGCAGAGGCAGCTGGAACTTAATCAAATAAGTTGCAGCCAAAAGGCGAGCTGTGAGCAGCAGATCACACAGTATTCCCTCAAATCCCCGTCAGGGTGGTCACGCTTTTAGGTTAGACCACCACAGGTCAGGACATTGTCTCCAAGAAAGCTTTGTTAAAGGACACTTTTGGTGTCAAAGAAGAAAGACACAGGGCAGTGGATCTCAAACTTTTAAAAATGAAAAGTGTTCAAGGACTAGTTCCGGGTTGTCACTTCTAGTGATTCAGATTCAGGAAGTCATCAGTTGGAGTGGGACAGATATCCCTGGGAATCTTTACTTTGTAAAAGATGTAGGTGTTGGAGGACGTCACTTTTGAGAAAAAAGTGTCAGGCTTCTCTAGCTTGTTGATCTCATCGCAGGACTGTTGGTTCAGAACCCACCAGCTGCCCGGCTCTGAGAGGGACTGAGCAGCTTGGATGAAGAAGTAATTCATGCCTGTGCCCCGTAGACCAGGGTTTGAATCCCCTGTGGCTTTGCGCAAAGTGTTTTCCTTCTCTGAAATTCAGGTTCCTCCTTTTAGAAAGACGAGAACCCTATTGTCTACCTCATGGATTTAAAGAAATAATGCAAAAAAGCACTTAGTAGAGTGACTGGCACATAACAAAGCAATCAGTAAACGTTACTTCTTGTGGTGGGGAGAGAAGGAGATGTCAATAAGTCCTCTGAGGCCAGGAAAATGGTGTGCAGCAGACAGAGCAAGGCAGGACCAACCAGGAGGCTAGTTCTAAAGATAGATGAGATCCTAGACCGGAAGATGAATAAACATGAGCTTGGGAGACAAAATTTCTCACCATTACAAATGTTTCCCAAGAATGGTAATGAACAACCCAGATGGCACAGTTAATTGGAATTATAATTGATCCCCAAAAGTATTTAAGTCAATAGTTTAATTGATTGTCCTCGGGAAAACCATTATAAGAACGTCTAAAAGGGAACAGAATGAAATGCATCAAATTCAGTGATTTGTTCATCTCTGCCACCCACCCTACATAGAAGGATTAATGAATGAAGAGAAAAATGGTCAAAGGGAGGAAGGGAACAGGGACCACAAATCAAATAGACTGTCATTAAATGAAATCCTTTTCTGGTAATTCATTGGTATGTCAGGTGGTACTGAACCGGCTGGCTTGCTTGCATGTGGCTGCTGCCAGGTACTCTCCCAAGATGACGCATGAAGAATAGAGGAAATGGGACTGATACCTTTCTTAAAACACAAAGACGAAATTTATCAGCACTTGAATGTATGCTATGGCTGAACCAGCCAACAAGTTAATAGATGAGGGATATGGACAGGTGGGGGTGAGGTAGGATCAGACTGTCTGTAGGCAAATACTTTAGCTCTTTGGGCCTTACTTTCCTCTCTAAATGCCCCTCTAGGCCTGATACACTGTGATAAGGCATAGATGGTGGGTCAGATCCCAACAGTTTACACATTTTATTTTACATTTTTCACACCTGGAAAGTAGTCCCTAACTAAGGTACCTAAGTTATCACCAAATGCTAGCTATTTTGAGGAATTTTGTTTACCCTGAACTATGAATTTTTTAGTGTTTTTTCCCCCATAAATCCAAATTTCAACTTAAATATGTTTTTACCAATGCTGTTAGTTCTCTGGATAAATAACTATGATAATACAGAGTAATGATAAATAGCGAAGAAAAAAATAACAGAAGCCACTATATTTTGAACACCTATCATCTGCCAGTTATTGTGCTCATCACATTTCATCTTTCGTCCTTATACTAACCTTGTTAAGTTGGCGTTATTGTGGCCATCTTCCATGAGAATTCTGAGAGGTCACAGAGACAGCAAATAGCAGAGTCAGGATGTGAATCTAGGTCTTTCTAATTCCAAAACCCATGTTTCTACTCCTTTAATATACCATAAATCTGCTGTACTGAGTGCATTCATAATAATCCTGTATAGTTTCTCCTTGATTCAGAGTCTCCTGATTTTTATTCAGAAAGACGCAGACGTAGAGAATGGACTTGAGGACACGGGGAGGGGGAAGGTTAAGCTGGGACGAAGTGAGAGAGTGGCATGGACATATATACACTACCAAATGTAAAATAGATAGCTAGTGGGAAGCAGCTGCATAGCACAGGGAGATCAGTTCAGTGCTTTGTTACCACATAGAGGGGTGGGATAGGGAGGGTGGGAGGGAGACGCAAGAGGGAGGGGATATGGAGATTTATGTATATGTATAGCTGATTCACTTTGTTATAAAGCAGAAACTAACAAAACAAATATTTGGAGGCTTGGAAAAATTATATATGTATTTGAAATTAAAAAAAAAGAAATACAATGCAAAGTGTGTTAGTGTCCTACTCCTTCACTTTTCACTTATGATCACTTTAGTGGAGCATTTCTGTTCTTAACGGCAATATTATATTATTTTGTTTACTTTGAATAAAGAGTTTACTGATGAATCTGAACTTGCCTGAGGAGTCTGAACTTGAAGGAGATAGTGGCTCCAGTCATTAGTTATCCAACATCTTTATCCCAATATTGGGGCCTTACAGGCCATATCTAGGGTAAGAGGAAGACTTGCCCTCAATAGCCTGTTACATTTGTGCAATCTTGGGGGCAAAAATTAATTGATATAAAATATAAGACTTCTTATCTGTGAAAGGCATTGTCAGTAGAATGAAGAGGCAAGACACAGACTGGGAGAAAATACTTATAAAAGACATATCTGGTAAAAGACTGTTATCCAAAATATACAAAGAACACTTAAAACTCAACAATAAGAAAACGATCAATCTGATTAGTAAATGTGCAAAAGATCTGAAACAGACACCTCATCGAAGAAGGTATACAGATGGCAAATAAACATTTGTAAAGATGCCCAACATCATCTCATTAGGGAATTACACATTGAAACAACAGTGAGATACCACTACACGCCTATTTGAATGGTGAAAATACAAAACACTGACAACAGTAAGTGCTGGCTAGGATGTGGAGCAACAGGAACTCTTATTCATTGCTAATGGGAATACAAAATGATACAGTCACTCTGGAAGACAGTTTGACAGTTTCTTACAAAACTGAATATATTCTTACCATAGGATCCAATTGCACTCCTTGGTATTTACCCAAATGAGTTGAAAAATTGTATCCACATTATAACCTACACATGAATGTTTAAGCAGCTTTATTCATAATCACCAAAACTTGAAAACAACCAAGATGTCCTTCAGTAGGTAAATAGATAAACTGTGGTATGTCCAGACAATGGAATATTATTCAGTACTAAAAAAATGAGCTAGCTATCAAGCTATGAAAAGACACGGAAGAATCTTAACTATATATTACTAAGTGAAAGAAAGCAATCTGAAAAGGCTACAAAATGTATGATTCCAAATTTCAACTATATGATATCCTGGAAAAGGCAAAACTATGGAGACATTAAAAAGATCAGTGGTTGCCAAGGACTGGAGGGACAGACATGAACCAGTGGAGAACAAAGGATTTTAGAGCAGTGAAATTTGTCTGTGTGATATTACAATGGTGAATACATGTCATTGTATACTTACCAAAACCCATAGAATGTACAACACCCAAAGTGAACCCTAATGTGAACTCTGGACTTTGGGTGATAATGAGGTGTTAGTGTAGGTTCATCAGTGGTAATAAATACGCTGGTGTGGAGTGTTGATGGGGGAGGAGGCTGTGTGTGTATGAGGACAAGGGGTACATGAGAACTCTCTGCACTTTCTGTTCCATTTTGCTGTGAACCTAACACTACTGTAAAAGATAGTCTACTTAAGCATTAATTTATATTGAAATATTATTATAAAAAGTCATAGGTAGCCGAAGTAGAGAAGTCTGCTTTCTAAATGGATAACAGATTTTCCACTTTTGTGTGGGACTGAGTGATGTTTTGTTATATGACTCCTTCCCTTGGACAGTGAATGTCTAGCAAATGATAGATGCATTAACTCTTCTGCCTCCTCTGTATTTTATGGTCATCGATACTGATCCTGAAATGACTAGGCAGCAGCACAGGTGGGTGAGTAGAGACGCCTCTTCCTGGAAGCCTTCTCTTTGATAGCGCAGCTACTTTCAAGGCCACAGAAAACTGTACGACACTTACTGTTCTGAATGATGTCACTCTACAGTGACTCATTATTACCTAAAAAAACCAGCAGTCCCTCAAATTTGGGATTCTGTTTTCCTAGAACATTCATTTCTGTGTTCACAATTTTAGTTGATCTTTGAACCAGGTTAAAAGAAGCAGAGAAAGACAAAATTGAAGCTGGCAAACTTGACATAGTATAGCAGCTCTGAGAAATGTAGCCCCTTGGGCAAACCTCGCATTTGCCTGTTATGTTACTTTTTCACATTTAGCTATAGACACCAATTCTGTGCCTCAGTATCTCAGACTACCTTCTATCAAAATAAGAGGTTGTGCCCAACTAATAAAGAGTTAATATTTGGAAATCTTCTAGCTAGGTGTTAAGAGCGTGTATTTCTTGGTGGTGGTATGAAAGGTGATTTAAAATTATATTTATGCATTTTCTGAAAAGTGTTCTTATAATAGACATGCATTTTTTATTATCAGAAAAAATCTATTTTCATTTGAAAATAAAGGTTATCTAAAAGAAAAACAGATAAAGGAGGTACGACAATTTTGAAAGATGAGGGTTACAAGAAGGACTTGCACTGCTAACACAGAACACTGACAACAATAATAGCCAATACTTCTGTGGACTTTCTACGTGCCAAGCACTGTTCTAAGTTCTTTATTAATCAATTTACTCTTCATGACAGTCTCATGATGGAAGTAATATTGGTATGCCTATTTTACAGATAAGGAAACTGAGTCACAGAGAGGCCATAACTAGTCTATTGTTAGATAGCTAGTAAGGGGTAGAGCTGAAATCTGAGAACAAGCACCAGTACCAGCTAAAGATCTGAGCTACTAATGTAATAAAGATAAATAAGATAGAATAAAAGAAAAGCTTAACAGGATAAATGAAGCACCATATATCAGTGAGACAGGGGATGGGTAATTTGAAATGCTATTTTGGGGAAACTGATTATTTAGATTAAATAAATTCAGTTTAGCAAATCCCCCTAAAAATAATAACCCATTTTATTCTAAATAGTTTAAAAAGTTAAGCCTAAATAGCTAAACCAAAATAACTTAGAAGAAATATACTTTAATATTTACCTGATCTTTAGATGGAAAAGGATTTTCTAAACTTAAAAGCAATTAAGGAAATCACAGAGGAAAAGATTGATGGATAAAATAAAAAAGTTTCTGTATGTTATAAACCAAATGAAAAGATAAACAACAACTAACACATTAAAGAAATTGTGGTTTTTCATACACATCTATAAGAAAATCACAAAAGAGGAAACAGAAATTGTTAACAAAATATGAAAAATACCTTCTTTTGTAATATAAGAAAGGCAAATTTTTCAGAAATTCAAATTAAAACAAAAATTAGGTAGCAGTTTTCACAGAGCACATTTTACCAAAGATTTTTAACCGATAATAATCAGGTTGTCAGGAGTTCTACAGGATGGATGGACGATTTCATGTTGAAGCTTTCTGACAATAATTTAGCAACTTCTGGCGGGAGCCTTAAAGACAGCCATATTTTTCAAACCAATATTTTTTCATATAAGGATTTGTCCTAAGAAAATGGTTATGTGGACAAAGATTTATGTTCACATTTTTATAACATTAATTTCTAATAGTGCAATATTAGAAACAATGTTTAATAAAATTGAATTTGTTGGTAATAAGTGGAAACTGTGGTACAGCTATAGGATGGACCATCACACCACAAATAAAATCATGTTGTGAGCAGTTCTTAGTGAGAAAAGAAAACAGTTATTAGATAATCCTTTGTGTAATAAAAGAGGATATGTAATTATTTTTGCATAATTGTCTCATCTAGTTAAAATTAATAACAATAAAAAAAAGGAATAGAAAAGTCATGATAAATGTCCATGATGATAATTGGTGACAGAAAGGATTTTTTTAAAAATTTATTTTATTTTATTTTTTGGCTGTGTTGGGTCTTCGTTGCTGCGCGCGTGCTTTCTCTAGTGGTGGCGAACGGGGGCTACTCTTCCTTGCGGTGCGCAGGCTTCTCATTGCGGTGGCTTCTCTTGTTGCGGAGCACGGGCTCTAGGTGCACGGGCTTCAGTAGTTGTGGCTTGCGGACTGTAGAGCACAGGCTTACTAGTTGTGGCACAAGGGCTTAGTTGCTCTGCAGCATGTGGGATCTTCCCAGACCAGGGCTCGAACCCGTGTCCCCTGCATTGGCAGGCGGATTCTTAACCGCTGAGCCACCAGGGAAGCCCCAGAAAGGATTTTTATATTTTACAAACTGCCTAAAACAAACAGACATAATAATGGGGAAAATTATTTTAAGTAAGAAAAAAGAAATACAGGGTGCAATACAGAGACAAAGGAAAAAAGGGCAGATCGTTGAAAATGGTGAAAGGCACATGGGTATTATCTCAGATCTGATATCCTGGCAGAGCTGGAATGGAGCAGAGAGCAAATAAATATATTGGAACAATTAATGCTTTTGGCCAGCTCCTTCAGAGTGCCAGAGTCAATATAACAACTGCAAGGACAGACATCTGCTTCTCGCTCAACCATTGGAAAGCCAATCCATCCGCTGGGATATGTCGATGAAAGTGTTTTCTTAAAACAAACTAGTTTTCTGCCCAAACTCATGTTTTTACAGATGTCATGTAGGTTTTCAAATTTACCTCTAAAATGTCTGGTTAAGATGTTTTCAAAGAAATGAGTCTTGGAATTCAGTCTCTAGCATTTTCTCTATATTTTGTTTAAGTCCAGGAACATGCTTTCCAATTCATGCTATATTATAAATTTTGAGGGGTTCAGGAAGCAGCAGCAAATGTAGATGTAATTTGTCTATTAACTGTTGCTTTTATTTCTCTATAGTCTAAAAATACAGAAGTTTCCAACTTTTCCTTTGCTCACATCAATTGGCCTCCTCTGTCTTGGAGGCGTTTGAAAGTCTAAGTATTTTCTTAAATGCTTTTCTCTTCTGAAGTTGGATGTGTTTATATCTTGGCTGTAGGCTCTGCACCATGGCCAAGGGAATCTACTTCCCTGCATTCTCAGTTCTCAACTGGACCTCTTGGTTCTAATCAAACCCTTCCAGAGTCAGGCTCTTATGTGCTTGCTCTCAGCATATTGGATCCCCGATCCACACACTCAAGTTTGTAAGTTCAGCTTCTGTCTCCTCAGATTACTCTGGGATCTCATCCTGTCCTCTCTTGCACTAAGTAGCCTGCCCACCACCACCTAACCCCATATTCCAACAGTGAGTGACCATTTAGGTAGGCATGATAGAAAGGAATGTGTTTTTTTTTAAATTCCTTTTTAAGAGGTATCAATGTTTCTTTGGTTAAAGCATGAACATAATTATTTATGTCTAAAGAACTTGAAGAGAAACAAAGTGTATTTAGAGTTGTGTTTTCCATTGAGTCATCGTTGAACTATATTATGTAGAGAGGAGAATTTTCTTTCCCCTCAGACTCAGTAAGATTCCACGGGGTTCTCCATCAACCCAGGATGTGACATTCTGGTTGGTGGATCTCCAAAGAGTGATGTCACCGAGTCCCAGGGCATTAATCATCAGAGCATATGTAATGTTTTGCTGCTTTGCTCTGCTGAGCCAAGGAGATGATGCCTGTGAATTCATACTCCTCCACCCTCACTTTCTTTCATCTCCTATCTCCTCTTTCTCTCTGAAGGCAATTTTGCCTGCCTCCAAATACTGTACCCCAACTACCAAATTTTTAAACGCAAGTGGTGGTGTGCCTATTTACAGGAACATCTCATCGCCTGAGCCAGTTCATCTTTCAGTGGGTACACACCTACTGGTAGTTCAGCTATGATTTTGTCTGCTGCTTTGTAAATATAAAAGTCGCAAACAATTGTAAAATGCTAATTTAAAGTCGGAATGTCTATAGGTAGGCTCAGATGCCTCTCGAGTCACTAAGTCTCTAGAAGTGTGGAGCTGCATTAGCCTGCGGTTTTACTCCATATCACGTAAGTCCCTCTGTTCCCTCTTGGAATTCTTGTTGCTATTAACCTCTGATGTAAACCCTTCCACCATTGCTTCTACCTCTAGCATTCAATCATTCTTTTAGCAAATATAGAGAGAGCACCTACCATTGCCTAATTACCTCATCTTCAGATAACATCACATTGGGTATTAGGGTTTCAATATGTGAATTTGGAGGGGACACAAACATGCAGTCCATAACACAAGGCAAGCAAAGGGTCTTCTTGAGGCCAAGTGGGCCCCATTGGTGGAGAAACAATGTCAGACTCCAGAATCAGCAATCAGTGGGGAGGCCTGAATACTCCATCCTGGGGCAGAGGTGTCATTAGGCATTAATTTTCTGTTTTGTTTTGTTTTATTTTTTGTTTTCGTTTGTACTGTTTCCTGAGTGTTGGTTGTTATGGGCTTAGAGTTGTTAATTCTTGGCCAGAAAAAATGATCTGAAGTATTGTAGTTGAAACCACCCTGGTTGGGGACAGGGAGACAGGTGCTTTGATTATCAGATCGACACCATTTACATCAGCAGTTCCTATGTAACTCTGCAAATATACTGATGCTTTGGTGCTGCTATAAAAGTTTTATTAGTTAAAAAAAACACGTTTTTATGAAAATAATTTTTTACTTATTGTAAGAATACATAAAATAAGAAAGAACACAAAAACAAATTTTAATTTTTACTCTCTGTGCTATGTGGATAGATAAAAAAGATTATAGAGATTCCTTACTTCAAGGGGATGAAGTTAGAGCAAGCGTCAGATTGGTTCTAACCAGGTCGCTGAAGAGGCACTTTCAGTGATGGAGGAAGAGGTATGGCCTGGGAAGCTAAGAATAGAAGGTGTATTTAGCTATAGGCCATGGATTAATGGGGCTCTATTTCTTGTTTTGAAGTACTGTCAACCTCAATAGACTTCTTTTTTTTCCTCCAGCTTTACTGAAGTATAATTGACAAAGCTGTAAGATATTGAAATTGTAAAATGTGATGATTTGTTATATGTATACATCATGAAAGGATTCCCCACATTGAGTTAATTAACACATCCATCACCCCACAAGTTTACCTTTTTTGTGTGTGTGTGAGAACATTTAAGTTCTACACTCTTGCAAATTTCAATTGTACAATACAGTGTTATCAACTATAGTCTCAATGTTACACATTAGATACTCAGACCTTATTCATCTTATACTGAGTAGCCTTCTTGTTGAAGAACCACTAGTGCTAAAGGCTTGTGATAAAAGGGTACTTAGAAGATATCAAAGAGAATCACTTCTACTTCTTTTTTCAGAACGTTGCCATAGACAGAGACATGAAATGGAAGGGGAAATTGCCTGGAAAAGGGCTGTGGCTGACTGTTGTATCACATAAATCTTGTTTACATTTTTTTTTGTTCTTGGCTCGGACCAGCTTTCAGAAGTCCCAGCTAAGTGTCGTCACAAAATCTTTATAGGTAAATTTTCCCCCTTCAAGAACTTCACATAGAGCTAATTAGGGATGCTTCATGCCCCTATACAATTCTACCCAACGTATCAGCAAGAGTTTTGAGTATTCAAAACTACACTCCGGTCTACACTCCATATTCATTACAATTCACATACACACATTTGTTCATATGCACTACACAGTGATGGAATCAGCCAGATTTTGTTTGTTATTTAGCCAATCTCGTGGTTTATTTAATCTCATCCCTGTTTATATCAAAAGGGATTTAAATGGTTAAATTTTAGTAAAATGCAACCAGTTGGCTCTTGACATTTAGCATGGTTTCTCTTTTCTTTAGAAAGTTTTACTTTTTTGGGGAGAGGGTTACTTCATTGTGAGTATAGAGGATTTTCTTGCAGTTGAGAAGCTGGAATCATCTTTAAGTTAACGAAAGGAAAATTGAGATAAAAAAATTTTTCTGAAATGCCAGAAATTTGAATGAGGTAAAGCACCTAGTTCATAAGAAAAAACATAAGTCCAGCCATCTTTAAGGAGCTGAAATAATATTTTATCTGTTTCTAAGATACTTAGATAAGTTAAACCAAACAGGAAGCAACAGAAGTCCTTGAGTCAGAGAGGAACTGCTCATTACTCATGTGACTTAGCAAGCAGAGAGATGATGCCACTACCCTGAAATCTACAAAACTTAAGACAACTCATTGTCGATTATGAAATACTATGGTTATGCTCTCACACCATGTAATCTCATGGAAAACTTCACCTTCTCCATTTCCTTTAGACAACTCCAGCCCTTCAGAACTAGATCATATTTTCACAAACTTTTTAGAACATGGGACATTTTGGGGAGGAAGAAGATAACTTACAACACTCCGTCTTTTGGGTGACCTACTCCATACTATGTATTGGTAATTTGAATGGGAAAACTATATATGAGAACAAATGGAAAGATTGGTGTTCCTTTGACATAGTTGAGATAATAACTGGTTTCTCAAAAATCCAGGGAGAAGCTAAACGTTAGATGCAAAATTGTTGTAAACACCTCATCTCCTTGGCCTCCTATGGAAGGCAGTCATCTGTAATATACAGACAGCTTGTCACACCCAATAAAAACCATGAAGGGGAAGCAGAATGGGGAAGTGGGATGGAAAGTTTTAATTTAGTGGTCTTTTAACATGTTGGAAAATGTAAGTCAATGTGGCATTTGCAGAAGTTCTAACATTGTTATCAAAGTCATCTTGTATTCTCTTTTGTAATTGCACCTAAGAATGCTGGTCCCTTTTTATCCTTTACGGAGGAGAGAGAATGTCTTTCTTCCTAAAGCAACTGTCTGATTTTGCCACTTGGGACCCTGTGTCCACATGCCGTGCCAGTGCTCAGCCACTCAGGATATCTTATTTTTATTAATATTTATTGAGTGCTTGCTACTGTGTCAGGTACTTCTACAGCACTTTAATTTTCACAAAAACCATATGAGGTTGGTACTGTTTTTATATAGATGTGAAAACTGGGACACAGAGAGAAAATGCAGTGATTCCCAGCAGCTTGGTTGCCTCCTGTCCTCATGGGGTCCCTAGTACAGTCCTCATGGGGTACCAGCAGCACTTGTTTAGCTCTTTTCCTCTTTATTTCATCTTTATTTTACAAATTAAACTGTTTTTGAAGCTACAAAAGTAAGTGCATATATAAGGTAAGGACTAAAACATACAAAGAGATAGGGAAACAAAAGGAAGACTTCCACCCTTACACCTAAGGACTACTCCATAGAGGTAAATATTATTAATTTGTAATGTATTTCAAAATTGTCTATGCATAAATCAAGATATACACACATATGCATACATATTCATTTTAGTTTTTGGATCTCTTAAGGTACTTGTGTCGTACCTTGACATATTATAGTTATCTGTGAACATATTTACTTCCCTGAATTGACTGTAAGCTCTCTGAGGTCATGCTGTGTGTGCTGTCCTGGTTATCTATTGTTAAGTAACAAATAATCGGAAGATTTAGTGGCTTAAACTAAAGACAACATTTATTTTGCTCACAGATCTGCCATTTGGGCAGGGCTCACTGGGAAAATCTCACCTTAGCTGCACTCGGCATCAGCTGGGGTGGCTGAGGCTGGAGGCTAGAATTACCCGAAGTCTCGCTTGTTCACATGTGTGGTGTTTGATGCTGGCTGTCAGTGAGACCTCAGATGAGGTGGCAGCTGGGACACCTACGTATGGTTTTTCCATGTAGCTGCTTGGCTTCCCCGAGTGTGGTGGTTGGGTTCCAAGCATCCCAAGAGAACTATGAAGAAGCTGTATTTTCTTTTATAACTTACCCTTGGATGCCACATGACATCATTGTTGCAGTAGCCATGGGCTTACCCAGATTCAAGGGGAAAGAATGTATACCCTGCCTCTCAAAAATCACATTGTAAGTAGATTGTGTGGGATAAGCTATATGGATGAGGCCATCTTTGGAAAATACAACTTGTTACAAGTATCTTTTTATTTTAGATCCATCACTATTGTACAGACATTTATTTCCTATATTTGTATACAGTAGATGCTCAGTTAACGTCTAGGAGATAGAATTGTTGACTCCAGATTGGGAGGAGGCAGCTCTTTGCACTGCTCTGGGCTAACAAGGGAGGGGAGGTGGTGGCTCATGCTTGTGACTGTGCTGTCCATTATCTCAAAAGGGTATAAAATCTCACAAGGGACAATTGCTAGGGGTTAGTAGAAAAGGTGCTTATGAAATGATTCCCTTGAGGTAACTAGTAGATGCCTTTGAGCTGTCTTCTTTGTCCAGGAGGTTTCTGAGAAGTGCCCTTTTGATTGTGAAGGGGAAAGAGGGGCCAGTGCTAGGCTCAGTTTCATGTGAGCAGGTGCACTGAAACTGTGCATCCTCTAGGAACCACGGTCAGTGCATAAAGCGCTGCCCCTTTCTAGTGAAGCTCACCTGCACTGCTCAAAAGTTTTGCATGTTTGGCAGTGGTTAAATTAGTATGAAGGTGAAACTCTGGGTAGGAAAGATGAGAGCCAAGTGTGAAGGCTGTGTCTTATTTAGTCTTAGCCTTGGGGGGGATAAATATTATAGGTGCCTATCAGAGCACTGGCAGTATCTATGTTGGCCTTCTGGTATTGAAACTAGTCTGTAACACCAGCTGAGGTCTGGTTTTGAAGAACACGTTTCTTGACCAAGCCAAGCAAAGTAAGCTGTGCAAAAGAGAGAGGTGGAGATAGGATGGATGCCCTTGTTCACAGAATTTGTTTCAGAACCCATTCCTGTTACATGTTATTTTGTCTTCTTTGTTTCTCCGTCATCTCCTCTGAACTACCCTTCATCATCTCACACTTGGTTTCCTCACTCAGCTCTCAACCTCCCCTGCTCACTGGAGATTGACATATTAGTTCTCTCTTGGTGTCACTTGAACTGACACCTAGCTCAGACCAACCTGGCCCCTAGGAATAATCTCTGACCCCCACCACATGCACATGTACAACTGTAATGCACATACTTGTGGTCTTCCCTCAGAGGAGTCTTAACTGGGCATGCAAGCTCCAAGGGCTCTTCTCTTCTTCCCATTTTGGCTTCGATAGAGTTGGAGCAAGCAGTCATTAAGGTTCAGTGATGATGCAAGGGCTTAGAACCAGAGATACAATGGAAAAAAAGCTTGTTGTACTCACAATTAAGTGTATTTGGAAAACTGTCAGACAGACAAGGTCAACGTCTTTGGCTAAATACGTCTGGGCTACCTGTAGAAGCTTTCTGTCATGTTGCCTACTGACATCTCCACCCAAGTGGATATCCTGAGTATTGCTTGACTCCATCCTCCCTTTAATTTAGTGCTAACAGGAGAGGTCAGGTGTTGGCTTATGCTTTATTATTATTTTTAATATTTAAACTACTTTAAACCATTGCTTTTGAATAGGTCATTAAAGGCCAACCTCCAGCTGCCTACCTATCACTGACCAAGTTCTTCCCCTACTGATAAAATTCTTTGGTAGAGTATAACCTCTTAGTAACCATTGGGGGTTGCCTGATATAGGAAGAGAAAGCAACTGAAACATGAATTTCATGACAGCCTCTTGATACTCAAGTCAGATTCTCTGATTGGACATCGGTCTAAAGGGATGGTCAGACACAATTATTTCGTCGAGTTCAAGGTGTACATTTAGTGTGGCTTTCAGAATTACTGTTTTTGGAAAGCTACAGAATCTTGACACTTGTTGACTTGCCATTGAAAATGGCTTCTGTAGTGTGGGATAAAGAGAGAATTAGATTTCCCAGTGTGATTTTAATTTTTGGACCTCAGAGGTTGAGCACAGTTTGCTGGATCTTGACTGGAGTGGTGGCAGTGAAATTCGGATCAAAAGATGGAGCAAAATCATTAGGCTCCTTGTCATCACGGTCCATCATCCTTCCTGTTCTCCAGGGTGGTTCAGTCATCATCTCCCTCTATTGCTCCTCATATCCAGGAAGCACAAAACCCTATTGCTTATTCCTCTCCAGTGCTTCTGGCTTCTACTCTTTCCCATTTTCCCCCACTGGCACTGATCTAGTTCAAGCCTTTATTGCCTGTTTCTAAGATTATGGCATTAACTGAACTGGTCTTTAGCTTTCTCCCTTCAATTCTCTTATAATCCAATGCCAAGTCAATTTTCCTAAAATTCCTATTTAGTTCACTTACGCCTCTCCTCAAAAAATGAGTGATTCCCTTCGGCGTTCCCTGGCGGTCCAGTGGTTAAGACTCGGCGCTTTCATTGCTGTGGCCCAGGGTTCAATCCCTGGTCGGAGAACTAAGATCCCACAAGCCATGTGGAGAGGCCAAAAAAAAAAAGTGATTCCCCTTTGATTTTTTTTTAAAATTTTTATTTGAGTATAGTTGGTTTATAATGTTGTGTTAGTTTCAGGTGTACAGCAAAGTGAATCATTTATGCATATACATATATCTACTCTTTTTTAGATTATTTTCCCATATAGGCCATTACAGAGTATTGAGTAGAGTGCCCTGTGCTCTACAGTAAGTCCTTATTAGTTATCTATTTTATATATAGCAGTGTGTATATGTCAATCCCAATTTCCCAATTTGTCCCTCCCCCCGCCCCATCCCCTGGTAACCATAAGTTTGTTTTCTACATCTATAACTCTATTTCTTCCCCTTTGATTGTTGAATCAAGTTCAAATTATTTGATGTAATAGACAAGGGGCCTTACCCATCCAGCCCTAATAAAGTGCATGGTAGTTATCCCTTACTAAGCATCCCACAGTCCTGAAACACCAGTCTCATTACCAATCTCTGATCAGTTCTCTCTCTGTGTTCTCTCTTAATGGCTCTCCTTAATAAGCTCATTTCACATGGGAAATATTGATTCTTTCCTGGCCACCACATCTTACTATTGGAATTACGCTGATTCTTTAAATTTCTCTTTGTCCTTCAATGGCAACTCCTACGCCACCTCAAGAAGAAATTACTCTTTCTCTTCTGTCTTCTTGAAGTGCTTTGTATCGTTTTCTGTCTTGTAAGCTATGGAAGTGGGCGTGTTGATTTCTTACCAGACTGTAGGCTCATGCAGGGCTGAGATGAGGTTTTAATAACTTCAGCATCACTTTCCCTTAGCTTAGAGCCAGGTAGGTAGTAGACCTTTGCTAAAATTTGTTGTTTTGAATCGAATTTTCACAGATTCTCTCTGGGTAAAAGTTACATCTAATTCAGACCATTAACTCCAGTTTTCCTGTATGTAAAGAGTGTAAAGCAAGGGGTATGTAAAGAAATTGTATGATTGGTTTTGGTGCCTAATTACCATGATTATATTTGCTAAGCCAAAAATTTTAAGTGTGATTTATTAAAGGATATCACGGAGATCTAATTGCCCAAGGACAATAGGATTGTTTCCTCAAAAACTGGATGTACAGTGGTTATTCTTATGTGTTAAAGCTTATCAACTCTAACAACTCTCGTAGACAGTAACTCCAATTATAAGTAACCCAATATGCTGACATGGGAAGTCTTTAAATACTTTGCCTTATGCCTTTGTTTTCTTCATCTGTTTTCAGAGGTGAGCTCTGTCGTGTGGTAGGTTTATAAGAAGAGAGAACCTCCAACGTGTCTTTCCATCTTCAACTATACTAACAAGAGCCAACTGATGTGTAGGCTAGTATGAGAATTAGGGTCACAGAAAATTGCATATTAAAGTCTTAAAACTGCTAATTTTAAAGAAATGCTTTTTTTGTGATTTTTTTGTTTCAATTTTGTGATTTTTTGTTTCAAATCTTTTTTCTGTTATATTAAATGTTATAATGTTCAGAATTGATTCTCTTTGCACCTCAACAATATTTAGTTATCCTGTTTTCAGTTTTGAAGTGTGTCATTTTTCCATCATACCTTCAGGTAATACATACATATGTATTTTGGTAATGTTATTCATAATGGATCTGATTTTCAGTCCCCTACACATTCAACTATCTCTTTTGGGCACAGAGCTTCCTTTGAGGCCAGTCAGAGCTTTGTTCATAGATGAAATGTGTGGCAGGATGGGGGACGTTTCCCAACTTCCTTTCTCTCTGACTCTTTCATCATGTGTAACAAAGTTTTCCATTCTTCTGTAGATAAGAATCTTTTTGTGAATTTTCTATATTTAACACCAAGTGCTGTTAAGCAACATCAGCCGTTCTCACCACACCCAGTCAGATGAAAAGTGAGTTAAAGACAATTAGGTTAGTCTGGCAGGAAATGTGACCCCATAAACTGATAATTTTTGATAGTATCTTTCAGTCCTTGTAGCTGCAAACAGCGTGTTCTCTTCTGCAAATGCTGGGAGACAGACTCAGGCAATTTCCTTTTTACCTCGTGTTTTTGTTTGCTTTTTGTTGTTGTCGTTTTATGGTTTTTTGTTTTTGTTTTAGAGAATAGGATATATTTTCTTTTCTCCACATTCTTGGTCATTTGCTTGATTTCTTAGGGCTAGATGGGTGCTTGATGATACTCACTCCTTACATGCTCAGTTCTGTTTTTTTTACAGCCGTGCCACACCGCATGCAGGATCTTAGTTTCCCGACCAGGGACTGAACCCGGGCCACGGCAGTGAAAGCACCGAATCATAACCGCTGGACCACGAGGGAAGTCCCACATGCTCAGTTCTTATATGTAGTCACTGGGTTTCATCCAACCTTCTTCCCCAGATGTCTTGCTTAACTTTGTAGAACTTAGAAAAAGATACTTCACAAATTCCCTTGACAATACATGCTAATGTCAAATGGTTTTCTTTTCTGGAAAGTACCACCTCAAGTAATCATCTGAAGAGTAATAACCAGGTTGTTCTTATCGGGATATCTGAGGACATCAGTCATGTCCTCTTTTAGATAATCGGAAGACTGATACCAAGTTATTTATCTATCGTTGCTTTATCCAAACCCTGTCATTAGGGTCTTAGCTTCTTCCTGATTTCTTCTCTGAATCACCTCCCAGATATCCACAACCTATGAAAGACTAAAATTGGGGCTTTCTTTATTCTAAAGTTATTTTCCATATTGAAGTTTCTTCTACATGAAATAAACTCAGTGAAAGAAGTTTGCTTTTTCACCAACTAGTTCAGCTCCAACTCTTCTGGTTAAGAACCTCAAGGACCAGGAAGATATACTCCTGTGAAAACTTTTAGTAAAAGGTCATTCTGAGTCCTTCAACTTAGTGTCTTTATATACATGGGATTGAACACTTGAGGACAGACAATATATCTTTTCTAAATATTCAGTTATAAGTTTTTGGTAAACTGATCTAAAGGACCACCCCACCACCTCCTGCCCAGAGTAGTTCTGTTTTGGAATTAATTTATTTCTTCTAACTTATTTAGAATAAGTTTCTATGTGTTCTTGGGCAAACTGAATACCCTGTTTCTACCTAAGTTTCTTTGTCTATAAATGAAGCAGAGGAACGGGATTATGCCAAGGATGTTTCATACTCCAATCATACTTGCTGATTTTGAGATTGTAGGTGAACTTCATTGTGGATAGAAGGGTGATGTGAAGGGGCAGTTGGACAAAAAGACATGAATTTTGAAGTTAAAAAAGAGTTTGGGAGTCAAATAGGATCATCTTTCTCCTGCTGAGAGAGTCTTCACCATAACTCAGGAAGAGTCTTCAACCTTCTACTTCCCCTGCTGATTTTCTTTCTTCTTCTCCTTTTTATTTCCTCCTCCTTCCCCTATGCTCTTCTTTCTTCTTCTTTCTTCCCATTTCATTTTTCCAGAGGAAAACAGGCATACTTTTTCTAGGCAGCACACTTAGGATGCTTTTGCAATGACTACCCCAAATTCTTATTCTTACGTAGACTGATATTGAACAAAAAGTCTGTGACAATGTCCACGTGTGTTTTAAAAACTTTATTATGTGTATATTAAATTAACTTTGCATCTCCTTAGCTTTCCACCTGAGACAGAAGGGGCTCAGTGGATAGAATATTTATTAGAGAGTGAGATTCCTTATATCCATGATATTTTTCCTTCCCATGAAAAAAGGTCATGCTAATTCAGGGTGCATATTTTAGTACAACGGAGTTTTTTGCTTTAACATATTAATTTTATTTTCTAATGAAATTCCAGTTACCATGATTGAATCTGTATTCTACCTCCTTTCCTTTCTACCTTAAATAATCAAGGACAAAAAAAAGTCTTAGATTTATTTAATTTAGAAGAATAAGTAATAAGAAAAGCAGTTTCATTTAGAGTTGTTTTATCTCAGACTTTTTTCCAGGTTTTTTTTTTTTTTTGCTTTCCTATAATTATGTTTTAGTATTGAGAGTTATTTTTTGTCAGAGTATATTTCTAGCAATTTAGTATAATGTTGTAAATCAGTAAGAGTCTTTAAAAAATTTGTCCTGCCAAGACTGTGAAATACATTCCTACATATTCATTTTTGAATTGATGGATGGATGACAGGCAGTAGGCAGCAGGATTGAGTACTAAACGATTCTTGTGTCAGGCTTCAGAAATCTTAGCAATCTGATCTGTAGCACATGAAAAAGAGTAGGAAAAGAGCAAAAACAGAAATATGTATGAGAATTTGGTCTAAAGTCAGAAAATAGCAACAAAGAATTATTTTTACTAGGAGGAATAGAAACATAGTAAGTTTAGAGAGCTGGAACTTTTGATACCATTACAACAAAATGAACTGGTTATTTTGTATTTTATTGAAAAATTACTTGTGCCATGTTGAAATTTTACAGATTAGTTGAAAGACCATAAAAAATGATTGAAAATTTGGATTTATGAAGAAAGGTGAGAAAACGGCAAAGTGGGTTCTCATGATGATCTTCCAGTAAAAGGTAGTATGGTTTGGCAGGAAGAGCATTGCTCTGTGAGGTAGGAGACCTTTGCCTTGTTCTACAGCTGCCGCCAGTGACCCAAGTCGGTTTACCTCTTTGTATCGAATTGTCCATATTAGTCAGTGAGAGCATTGGTTAATTTTTAAGGTCTCTCCAGCTCAAACTTTATAATGGCTTCTCATCTACCAGAAATGTGGAACAAGAAGAAATGTACAGAGTGTATGGTGTTAACCTTGGTAAGAAAAAAAATGCTGCATTTTTAAAGCTAGGGATGAAACATTCATAGAATTGGGGGAAATTTTATTTAATCTATGATGTTGGCATTTGGGTTCAATGTTTATCTTCTTTCCTTCCCTTTGTAAAGCCCATTGTGTCTTGCTTATTCTTAGCAGTTCAAATACCAGCTGTAAAAAAGAAAAAAAAATGTAAATAGAAAAATTAATGCCAAGTACAATTTCTTCTGGGGAGTCTACTTGTTTCCTTCCAGCCTGCCCTACTTTTTTTCAAACGGGGTTTGCATGCCAGTTTTGTGTGTGTCTTTGCAAACTGTGTTAGAGTTTTGGCAAAAAAAAAAAAAAAAAGCGGGGCTAAAAAAGGAAATAAAAAGAAAGGCAATCACAAAATTAAATAAAACTAACAGACTTTCAGTACTTAAAAGCAAAATAGCGGAACTGCATTCCTCTCCACACCTAAAACCTTCACAAGCCCATGGAATCGAGTAAATAACTAACTACTCCTCCCTTGGAGAATGACAAAGAGGGGTTCAGAGTTTTTTGAGCAAGGACTAGACAATCTTCAAAGTCCCATGCAGTCTAAAGTTTCCATGACATGATTCCTGCCTCTAGGGAAATAGCATTCCAAAAGTGGAGGAAAGGGGAAGTCACACTAGGGCAAGGCGGTTCACTTGAAAATGACAAAGGCTGTTTTACTTCCTAGTGTGTCCCTACCCAACCCGCCTACCCAGCATTGCGGATAAGTATACTCTTTTTCCTGGGGAGTTCACTAATTTAGGGGGTTTTTGTTTTCCAGTTGCTTGAAAGAGTGAGCCATGTTTCAAAAGCCAAACCATTAAGCAAAGGATAGCAAACAGCAAGCAACGGGTCCAGTGGAGAGTGACAAATCAATATTGCTATGCACTTGTGAACTCTTTACTATTTTAGGGAATTTCTACCCTTTGAAAAATGAAGTCATCGGTTAGTAGTAATTGGAAAACAAATCAGTTAATCGTAGTGAACACCATTGCTCATGTTATCCCTGCATTTTATTTTATCTTTTTAAAGGTTCCTGGCTAATTCTTTTTTAATTAAAAAAATTTATTTATTTTATTTTTATTTTGGGCTGCATTGGGTCTTCATTGCTGCTCGCAGGCTTTCTCTAGTTGCGACGAGCGGGGGCTACTCTTCGTTGCAGTGCACGGGCTTCTCATTGTGGTGGCTTCTCTTGTTGTGGAGCACGGGCTCTAGGCGCGTGGGCTTCAGTAGTTGTGGCGCGTGGGCTCAGCAGTTGGGTCTTGTGAGCTCTAGACCGCAGGCTCAGGAGTTGTGGCACACGGGCTTAGTTGCTCCACGGCACGTGGGATCTTCCTGGACCAGGACTCGAACCCGTGTCCCCTTCATTGGCAGGCGGATTCTTAACCACTGAAGCATGAAGGAAGTCCCTATCCCTGCATTTTAGAAAGAATATTTCAAAAACACCTGTTTTGAAAAATCTACTTTAAAATCTAGTTAGTAAATTGACTCTCAAAGCCAGGGAAAGATGGGAGTCAGTAGCCTGGCAAAAAAACACCTTACAACCCTTGGTTCTGGGAGTGAAATCTTGGGTCTGTTTTCTGGAGTCAAGAGGGAAGGAAAGATTCCCTATTTGGTTCTGTATCGGTATGTAATATGTAGAGAATTTTTGCCAGGTGTGTAAGACAAAATATGTGACACAAACACACTTGGCCCTTATGATAGGTATTATTTAGGGAGGGGAAATGCAGCGGCATGAGAAAGACTAGGAAATGTTAACAATATTCTTACCAGGGAGGGGAAGTACATCTTATACACCTATGGTGGAGTTGAATATCACATCATGGATAGGAGTGACAGATTGATACAATCTGGCTTTTCCTTCATTCAGTTTTTAGCTTGTAGCTGGAAGCCAGGGTTATATTTTCCTCTCTTTGTTCCTCCCTCCAAGCAGTTGCTATGCTTTCCTTCCGTTGCTCAGCCATGTTCAGTGTGTTTCTTTGAGGTCCTACTGAGAATTTTAAACAGTCCTGGCCAGTAATTACTGTCTCTCTCCAGATGCATCTCTTACACAGACTTCATTTTTATTCCTCTCCAGTCTTATGGAGAAGGGTGGTGCTGAAATTCTCTGTGTTACAGAGCTTATCTGCTGAATTCATACCACTAGCGAGAAAGACATAAAGTGCTTCCTTTTCTCTTCCTGCAAAATGGCATTATTTTTCCTTGCTTCTCTCTTTCCTGTAAAATGGTGATGATACATTTTTCCTGACACCGCTAATGCAAAATACAGATATTTTGTAGATTACTTACACCCTGGTTTGCCCCCTCTCTGACTCTGAAACTAACGTTTTATAATTTCCACTTTGCACTTGTTCTGCTTGGTCTAAAAAACAAAATTTGGTTGGGACAATGGCTATTTCGCCTTTTAGTGCATTCTAAACATGTCTGGTGTGTTCCTCTACCACGCTTCTGAGTGTCCCGTGTGAGCGTGCGAAATAGCTTGAAATAAAATTCTTAATTTCAGTAATTTTTATTCGGTCTGACTCCCTCCGCGTCATCTCAGAAACCGCCATGTGACATCTAATCAACGAAATTACCTGTTTCAAAAATCTTACTTATTTGACATATGTTAATCCAATTTTTACTAAACCAAGATGTTCAAATCTACGAGGGTCACAAATAGATATAAATTGGGGTTCCTGTCCTAATAGGAGAATGGCCATGCAAATAAATAACTGGGTTATATGGTGATGTACCAAGGGTTATGTGAATGGGGCAGATACTAAATTTTATGGGAGTTCAGTAGTGGTAATGAGATATTTTGGCTGCTGTCAAAAGGGAATACTTCACAGGGGAGGTGGAATTTGAACTCAGCTCTTAATAGCAGAGGGGATTTCAATGAATAGAAGGGAGTTTTAGGAAGAGGGAATAGTTTTAAAAAAGATGCAGAGGTATGACAGTGCTAGGTATGTTCTCAGGAGGAAGGCTATTATATCTTGGCACCTCTAAGTCAATTTATTTAGATTAAAACTTAAGACTGGAACATTAGGTAAGGATTAGACGGTGGGTAACATTTAATGCAAGGCTAAGAAGTCTAAACTTAATTCAGTAGGCATGGGGTAGGACATGATTAGATAGTAATAGTTAGGTTTGGGAGACTCTATATTGAGAGACCCGTTGCCTGCTATTGTATGTGTTGAGGACTGAACCCAGGGCCTCAGCTTGGAAGCAGCAGGTGGTCATGGAAAGGAGGAGACAGATGTTAGACATTCTAGAGGCAGAAGTGACAAAACGTGAGGTCCAATCCATAGAAAAAGAGAAGTCTGAGATAAATGAGATGCTAGGCTGTGTTCTGCTCTACAGGACTGACTGGGTGAGTCTAGTTTAATGTGTGTACATCTTGGGGTATGGAGGGGAATATGTATTGGGAGAAAAGAGCCCTGACTGCACTTCTTCATGTTGTTGCACCTCTACTTTACCCTTTACATTTCTGAAATTAAGATGCTTCTTACCATCTATGGGCACATTTAATGTGAAAGTTTTCCTTGAAAGGTTGTTAGTAAATCAATGGTGAATACTGCAATTGATGGCAACTTATCATAATAGAAATAAAGTTTAAAATATATATTATTACTGTATTGCATTTTCATTTTAAACTGCCAAATTATTTCATTCTCATTATAATTAAGCCAAACTACCCAGTAAATATAACTTACATTAGGTATTAAGCACACAGTAAATATTATTCATCAAATACCTACATTGCCCAAAGAAAAGAATCACTAGGAGAATAAATCAGCTGCCAGAGCTTTGGGGAGATTATGGATGTATTCATCAAATACATACCAAGCAGCTCTTATGAGAAAGTCACTCTTGTAAGGGCAGGAGGGATACAAAGATGAATGAGAAAGAATCTCTGTCTTGGGGTAGGACTGGGGGCTTACAAGTTATTACAGAAGAAAGACAGGTGCACATAATTTTCACAGGGCAACGTGTGATTTATCATAAGAGAGGTCCTTTAGATGTACTTTGGATGCTCTGGGGAGGTGATGCTCATATCTGCTTGGGGATATCAGGCAAGGCTTCATGAAGGATGTAGCATTTAAACTTGGCCTGGGAGAATGGGTAGGATTTCTACAGATAGAGGTGAAGTAAGTGAATCCAGGTGAACCATGTGTTATGAACAAAGGTTAAGTTGGAAAGAACCATGCATATTCAGGGAGCACAGCAGTCCAGGGTAGTTGCAGGGAAAAGTGTGAATAATAGTAATAACAATGATTACAGGAAACATTTATTGAGCAGTTACTATGTGCTAGGTCCTGTTACACTTTATTTGGCGATATGTAGAATGATTGATCCCATTTTATAGGTGAGGACAGTGAGACCAGGTCAGTTAATTAACTTGCCCAGGGGTCTGAGAGCTCAAGCTGAACCAGTTGGCCTTATTCCTTTCATAAGCAGTGTGCTTGTAAGGGCACACACAGGAATATACAGCTGTGAAAGAATGCTGGACATGGGTTAGGGAAGGTGCTGCAAACTATGTGATGGAGTCTGAAGTTGACTCTGTAGCTAATGTTATGGCATTCTCTGGATTTGGAACACTCTGCCACCCCCCTTTTGGTATGTGTAATAGAATCAGTGTGTGTAATGGTCTTTAGAAATACGGTACCAGAGGAGGGTAGGTTGTGTGTCAAATTCTAGCAGCCTCCAGGGAACATTTAAAACCCTTAAATTGTTATAGGACTTTACATTCTCAAAGATCTTTTTCATTTCCTATGTCATTTATTTTGATCCACAGATTGATGTGGCATTTCTCCCTGCGTTGGGTATATGGGAAAACGTACCCTACATTGGTACTAACTTTGCCTAAGCAAGCCCCAGGGCTGATAGATGGTGGAGCTAGAGAAGGAAGCAAGATCTTCTGGAGCTTAAATCATTGCTACTGCTTTTTCCTCAGACCTCTTTTCCTTTTACTGGTTTTACATCAACAGTCCCCTCTTTACGTTCAGAGGTGTAAATGGGTCTACATGCTGTAATTGGTGGGTTTGCTCAACACTGGAAATAAGTACTCCTAAGTAGAAGATAGTATCCTTGCCCAACAAGAAAAATGGACCAGTTTCTGGCTGACACAGGCAGGACCACACAGTCAGGTGCTTGGTCAGGAGACTTCTGTACTTTTCCACTGATGAGGAGGGAGTTGTCCTAGCTGCTGCCTCTTAAAACAGTGTCAGGATTTCATGGAAAATTTCGCAGACTTCTCTTTTGGGAACTAGGCCAGCTGTCCAACTATCTTAGGTTAAATCATTCATTTCACAACCTTTCTGACCCCCACTCTGCAGCTTATTAGTGAAATAGAACGTCCACAGTGCTTGGCTAAAGAGAAGGTGTCACTATTTCTGAATTCAGCACAATTCTTTGTCATATATTTGTATATTAAATTTCGATACTGGTTATTTCAAAGAACTTCCACTGTGTTTTGGGTTAATATCCTGGCCAATGAGGTGCTGAACAATCACCTATCTGTTCTTGAGATTGACAGCACATTGCACTTCTAATATTGTCATAATATCTCTAAATGTAAGCAAGAATAGAGAGTGTATGTGTTTCCTAGCGTATGAATTTCCTAGTTACCATGACAAATTATCACAAATTTAGTGCCTTAAAACAACAGAATTTTTTCCCTCACAGTAGCAGAGGCTAGAAGTCTGAAATCAAGCTGTCATAGGGCCATGTTCCATCTAAGACTCTGGGTAGAATACTTCCTTGCCTCTTCCGGTTTCTGGTGCTGGACGTTGATAGTGGGTGTTCCTTAGTTTACAACTGTAAAGCCTACGATCCGAACTCTGCCTCTGACATCACGTTGTGTTCTTCCTGTGTGTCTGTTTTTAACATGGCATTTTTCTCTTCTTATAAGGACACCAGTCATATCAGATTAGGGCCACCCTAAGACCTCATCTTAACCTGATGACATCTGCAAAGACCCTGTTTCTAAAATGAGTCACACTCACAGATACCAAGGGTTAGGACTTCAACATCATTTGGGGAGATAGAATTTAACCTATAAGATAGTAAGCAATAGGGCTTCCCTGGTGGCGCAGTGGTTGAGAGTCCGCCTGCCAATGCAGGGGACACGGGTTCGTGCCCTGGTCCAGGAGGATCCCACATGCCGCGGAGCGGCTGGGCCCGTGAGCCATGGCCGCTGAGCCTGCGTGTCCGGAGCCTGTTCTCAGCAACGGGAGAGACCACAACAGTGTGAGGCCCGTGTACCGCAAAAAAAAAAAAAAAAAAAAGAAAGAAAGATAGTGAGCAATAATTGGCACTTTTCCTTTTTATTATGGTTAATTCTATACAGATAATAACATTTTATCTAGATTGTAAAATTCTTAGGGGTATGAGATGAACTATAGTAGAGGGAGTACTGTTTTGTTCTTTGGTAAGTTCATAGTGGTTGTTCGAATCACTGTTTTAATTGCTGTCACACTGAGACATTTTTTTCTCTATCTTTCCTACCAGATTCTGATCTCCATGAGGGCAGGAGTCATACCTGGCTCATACGCACAGTGTTAGCACAATTTGGGGAAGGCAGTTTTGCATAGTGGTTAACCTTGTCGTTGGAAATGGATGATGTGGATTCTAATCCCAGCTATCCTAGGTATCAGCTGTGTAATGTTGGGCAGGGGTTTTAGCCTCAGTATCCTCATCTGGAAAAGCATGAGAAATATAATACTATTCTCATTGTTTTATGGGATTAAACTCTTTAGCACATTGCCTAGCTGTTACTATGACTATAGTCGCAATAAATTTTTGTAGAATTGAGTTGAAGGAGACCAAGTAGTCCAGCCATAGTTCTGCCATTAAATTACTCTGTCTCTTTGGCAAGACTTACATTTTCTAGGCGTTATTTTTTTTAATCTGAAAATTAAGGGAGTTAGATGACATGGCTCTGAGGTTCCTTCCAGTCTAACATTCTGTAAGTTCAGCTGGTATCTTCTGATGACTTCAAGAATATATATATAGTTTCAGTTCGATGTATAGTTGATTCTATTCTAACAAGCACTGTGATTACCAAAGGAAGATGTATTGTTAGTGGTTTATCTCCTGTCCTTACTACCTTGTGCTTATTTGTTTGGCTTTATTATTTTAACTCAGTAAAGTTAAAAAATATTTACTGATGCCCACTGTTAGTCTCTGTGTTAGATTATACATAGAAATGACTACTATACTATTCTTCCCTGTGTTACATTTGAATATCAAAGAAGTTGAGATTGCATATCGTTTTCTGAAATTGTAATTAGACAGGGATAGAAAGAAAATAGGGGATTCTGATGTTCTAAGACGTTACCTTATTGCTCTTCTGTACTTCCTTCTGGTGCACACACATTTCCCACTACCTGCCCCTGCCGCCTTTCTAGACTCTGAAAACAAAGACGGGGAAGGTGAGGATCAGTCCATTAAGCTGCTTCTTGCTGGCCCTTCTCTGCTGATTCTCTTGCTATTGTCAAAGGCAAGTCTCCACCAGGTGGCCAATCCAGGCAGCTCTGGGGGGTGAGCAGATTGGAGGGGTGTCTACTTAGAGAACTCCAAGGTGAAAGCTCTCTTTGGAGCTGTTCCGTTTGGATGCAGCCTGTTTAACACCTTTATCCATTCAGTTAGGAATATTTGGGGGCTCTCTAGTAGATAGCATTTGAGCTGAGATTTGAAGAGAGAGACAGAAAGAGAGAGAGAAAACAAGACAAATGAAGACTGGTGGGGAGAGCAGTGATCCGGGCAGAAGGAAGAGTCAGTACAAAAGCCCTGAGGAGAAACTGCTTCTGTTGGAGGGTTAGAAGGAAGGCCAGTGTGACTAGGATGTGGTCTGATATGACGCCATAGGATCTACTAGAACAAACATGACCTTAAATGACAGGCTAAAAAGTTTGGATTTTATTCAAAGGCCAGGGGGAATTTACCTACATCTCAAGTAAGTATTTTGTTGTTCCAAGTATTACACAAAATTCCAGTCCCAAACAGGTTTCTTGCTTTCTAAGAAGCTACTTTCTAAAGCACTAAAGCCCTTCTCAGTTCTGTGGGGTGGCTCTGCCCACCCCCATCGAGCAAGTTATGTAAAAGCTGAACCCTGAGTGTGACACAGGGTGTTAGTTAAAGGAAGAGGAAGGAACACTGTCACCTGTTTACCTTGAATTTTGATAAAAGATTCTGATTTTGAAATGGAACAGTGTGTATGCGGTGGGGGAAGGTGGAGGTAATAATGACTAATGAGAACTCTTAGGCAGTTGATAACTGCCATTTGAGAACCGCAGATTTCAACAGGACAAACTAATGCCCTTTGCTTCCATAAGAATTAGCGGCGTGATTGCACTACTCTCCTTTACTGTACTATTTCGTGGAGACTTCAGCAGTCCTTTTTGAGGAGGAATTTTGCTTGGTTGGAAGAACATGATAAAGAAATATGAAAGAATTACCTAAAAAATCCCATTAAGCAAAATAAAATTTTAGCCTATAAACAAATGGCAAACATTCAGTAGATAGACCAGTAATTCTTATCAGTAAGCATAAACGGTATGAGGACCTAGAAGATCATAAGGTATTCTCAGCAAAATGTGATTGGCTTTTAAAAATTCTCTGTGAGTTATTAATATTTTAAAAGTTGACCAACTAATATAAGAATGCATACTTATTAAAAAAGGTTCAAACCATATATATAATAGAACAAAATTTGGAAGTCTTCCTTCACAAACCTTCCCACTTTCTCCCTCAACTCGTTCTCCAGAGGTAACCACTGTTAACAGATTAGTATATACAGATCTTCCTCGACTTACAATGGGTTTACATCCAGATAGACTGAAAATATTGTAAGTTGAAAATGCATTTGATACATCTAGCCTACTGGACATCATAGCTGAGCCCAGCCTACCTTAAATGAGCTCAGAACAGTTACATTAGGCTACATAGTTGGACAAAATCACTTAACACTAAGTCTATTTTATAATAAAATGCTGAATATCTCATGTAATATATTGAATACTGTACTGAAAAACAGAATGGTTGTAAAGTCTATTGTTTGTTTACCCTCGTGATCAGGTGGTTGACTGGGAGCGACGGCTTGCTGCCCTGCCCAGCATCATGCGTATCGTCCCCCATGTTGCTAGCCTGATAAAAGATCAAAATTCATAATTCAAAGTATGGTTTCTACTGAATGCCACTTTCACACCAAGGTAAATTTGAAAAATCCTAAGTCAGACCATCTTATGTGGGGAACCATCCATATTATGTAGTCTTTTTTATGTCTGTATGTGTCACTGTACATATAGATACATGCTCTTTCTTTAAGAAAAAAGAATAAATGGAAACATATCGGGCACATTGTTCTATCTTTTCCCCTACTTTATCTGTCTTAAAAATATTTATGCACGTAACTGTTTATTTTATACTTTCCAGTGGGTGCCGAGCATTCCATTGAATTAAATTATCGTAAGTTATGTAGCTACTTCTCAACTGATATACATTTAAAACTTCAGTTTTTCACAATTTCAAACAATGTCACAAGAAACATACTTGTTTTCTGCACATGTAAGAGTACTTCTGTCGGATAAATTCTTAAAAGTAGAATTCCTGGAGTGCATTTTAAAATTTCAATACTGTCAAATTACCCCACTAATAAAGTTTTATTGATTTATATTCCTACAAAGTGCTAAAAGCCCATTTACTTGTAACTTCACCAATACTGGATATTGCCAATTTTTATTTTTTGTTCATTTTTTGGTAGGCAACAGTTAGTATCTAACTGTTGTTTCAAGTTTTACTTTCCTGATTCCTAGTAAGTTTGAACATCCTTTACTAAGTATATTGATGATTTGAGCTTTCTCTGTAAATTATCTGTTCAGAGCCTTTAATCATCTAAAACTACTTTTCTTCAAAGAATAAAGTATTCCTTATGTATTATGGCCTTTAATCAATTATGTATCACAAATAATTTCTTGTTGTCATTTAGCTTTAACCTATGTATATTATAGCTTCCATTGAACAGAAGTTGTTTTTCTTTGAATGGAAGTTATTTATGTTACTAATGCTCTCTGGACTTCTCTGTATTGTTAGGAAAACCATTCCCAATCTAATCTTACTAAAATACTTTATGTTTTTGCTATTATTTTAAATATTTAAAATTATTTTTATACTTAACTCCTTAAGCCACCTGGAATTTATTATTATAATGTAATAAAAGACTATAACTTAATTGTTTCCACACGGGTACCAACCCATTTATTGAAGGGGTTATTCTTTTCCTAATGAATTAAAATAAGTTAATGATATAGTAAATTTCTGAATATTCATGGATATGTTTTGGGATTCTCTATTCATTGACAATATTTGATTTGTCATTATTCTTTTCATTGACCTATTCTATTTGACCATACAGTCCTAACTCTTGTAATATTTTCTGATACCCAAGTAGGGTGATTTTCTC
This sequence comes from Monodon monoceros, assembly GCF_005190385.1. Classification (NCBI taxonomy): domain Eukaryota; kingdom Metazoa; phylum Chordata; class Mammalia; order Artiodactyla; family Monodontidae; genus Monodon; species Monodon monoceros. The sequence goes on from NW_021703772.1 coordinate 73,734,238, forward strand.
AATGCTCATCCTTACCTCTATCCCCTACCATTATTATTTTAAAATTTTTCTTAGCTCGTCTTGTGCACTTTCTCTTTCAGATGAGTGTAAGAATGTATGTCAACTTTTATAAACAAGCAAACAAACAAAACCTGTGTGATTTTGAATTCAGTACATTGAATATTTTAGAAAATTTGGGGATAATAGACATCTTTACAAGAAGGACTCTTCTCATATGGGAACATGGTATTTTTTCCCTTACTCTGGACTTTATAATGTTCTTCATAAAATCTTACAAATGCTTGCTAAGTTCATTCCTGTTTTATGAATTTTTGGCTGTTTTGATAGTATTTCTTTCCTCTGATATTACCAGTTCATATCATCCACTGCTGCTGTATGAGAAATTTCTTTCTTTTTATGTGTTACCCTTAGAATCTTACATCTAGGAAAACTATCTTATTAAGTCTGTTCTTCAGTGGATTGTCTTGGATATTCTAGTTATGCAACCACAGCACCAACAAACCTTATAGTTTAGTCTCTTTCTTTACAAATTCTATACCTCCTGTCTGTGATATGAACTACAACAGTGATCAGTGGTGAGGGCTACTGTCATCTCTGCTTTCCTTCTCACTGTAATGGAAACACATTTCAACATTGAAGATGGTATTTTGTGGGTGTTTCTGGTAGATACCTTTCATTATGCTAAGAAAGTTTTCCTGCTATTCCTCATTTATTTAGGATTTTTCAAAGCAAAGATGAATCACTATACTGTCGGTGTCTATTGCATTGAATTTCTTCTTTCATCCAGAGATTTAGTGACGTCTGTTAGTATTTTATATCCTAAAGTTGAAGTATCCTTGTATTCCTGGGGTACATCCTACTTCGTTGAGAGGTATTATTTTTAATACACTATTGGACTCAATTTGATATTTTAATTGTATCAGAATTAATAAGTGAGATTAGCTTAATTAGCTTAATTTCCTCCCTCCTTTCCTTCCTTCCTTCCTTCCTTCCTTCCTTGCTTCCTTCCTTCACTCCTTCCTTCCTTCCTTTTTTCCCTCTATATATAGTTTAGGATCAGATTAATTAGCTTTAGAGAATGCATCTTGTTTTATGCTCTGGGACTATTAATATAAGATTTGTATTTATCTTGAAAATTTGGTATAGCACTGATAAAGTAACCTGGGTCTAGTCTCATGATTTTTTGACTACTTTGACTACTGTAAAAGGTTCTGTCCACATCTTTCAGATCACTCTTATAGAAGACTATAGCACTTTGGAATATGGGTTAATAGCACAAAAATTTTCTGCCAGTTTAGTTTTTCTTCTTTGATGTTTTAGAACAATATTGTTGAATTCATTTTGTTAAATATCTACTGCTCTACCCTTTTCTTTTTCTTAACAAACATTTACTGAACACCTATAGATGTAGGACATGAGTGTAAATTTAAAGATAAGAGATGGGCCTTGTGCTCAAGGTAATTAGAGGAAATTAGACAGTGTAGAAACAGACTTGTGTACAATTAACTGTAGTCTAACAATAAAATATTAAGTCTTAAAAGAATGATCTGAAAAAAGTGATATGAGAGCGAAGGCAGATACCATGTCCTGCCCTCCGTCTGCAGCACACAGTGGGGTATTGCTCCAGGACCTTGCTTCAGATGTGTAAGATCCCCCATCCATTAAACCATTGATGTCTCTAAAAAAAGTGATATGACATTTCAGAGATGAAGTTAGGTAAGAACTTGAAATTCTTTAATTTAATTTTACTTTTAATTTTATTTTATGGACAATGAGGGACTCGTGAAATCTTTTGAGCAGGTAGATAGCTTGATCTGGTTTCATTTTATTATAAAATAAAGGGGATGATGAAGGGGAAGACAGCTTCAGGCTATTATATTTGTCTTAAGGTAAATTCTATAGAAAAGAGAAGTTGTAAATAGTAGAACACCTTTGTAAATCAAGGTTTGAGGGTTGAAGTCACATTTGTATGGAAAGATTAGTTTTTCCCCACATTTTGTCACAAAGGATACCTTTGATCAGGGATGTTATTAAAAATATTTAATAACTAGTATGACACAGGTCCTGACAATCAGAACAGGGAACTGACCAATCAAAATAGACCAAGTCATAAATATGTAATTAACAAGTGTGACCATACCAGTATGTACTGGCTGAATGTCAAACTTGCCTTTGACTCCAATTTTACAGCCATGGATCTCATGATTTGAAATATTCTACTTGTTAAACACATTTCATAAATTAAGTAAAAAGATAATTTATTTTCCAATTTCTTAATTTAATAATAGATTTCTGTAATTTATATTAGCTTAAGATTAGTATCACACAACTAAATTGATACAATTTTAGCATCCATCTGTAAAACTTGGTTGTTGGTTGGCCTAGTGGCCTTATATCAAGCAAATATGTAATTTCCATTTGGTATTTTGAAATATTAAAATATTTCCCTAATTTTATAAAATTCCCAGAGGACAGGAAGACTGCTGTCCTCAAGTAACAGTGTTGATTTAAGTCATGTACCTTATAGCAGCCTGGAGATGTTTTTAAAATCAATCTCTCTCTCTCTGTCTCTCTCTCTCTCTCACACACACACACACACACACGCACACACATTACATAAATGTCTTTATAATTGACCATATTTTTAGTTGCCAAAGTCTCTACCACTCCCTTTTGTTTTACACATATATGTTATATTATTTTACCTACCTGAATCCAGATGGCATATGTGTTTGTAATCCCTGATTTAGATCTTTTTATGTCTTTGGAGACATCATTTTGTTCATGTCATTATCCAATTCCAATGGTAATGAGTCATGCTGTGATAGGGTCTCTTGAAGCACTGTTAACTCAGAAGATTTTACAATTTACATTTGGCAGGTTCTGCTTGAGCTGAATTCACACTGACTTCCATTTTAGTTCAAAGACTTCCTGTCTCTAAAATTCTACTATTGACCTTCCAAATGATTTTGAAAATGACAATTGACTTTTTATACTATGCAAAACTTCTCATTTTTATTTTTGTTTTGAATCTTCCTTCTACTTATATACACTGCTCCTTCTCTAAAATCAAGTCTCTTAAAACTGCATGTCCCCAATCCCCCCACCCCCCAGCCAATAAAAGCATCTGTGATCTTGAGTAATTCATGATGGTACCCTTGGCCCATATGCATAGGCAGGGACCAACTGGCAACATTCTTGTGCCACCTTGGTCTGCCTATTACTTTCATGGCCTCCTCATTCCTCCCCTGGGACCACTTGCTGATGCTGTGACAAATTCCAGTCTAAGATATGGGCAACTTTGTGCTCTAAATGGGCTGGTCTTCCCCTCCCATTGTTCTTTGTGAAGATAATGGATAATTTTAGTGAGGACAAAGTAGTGGAAGGGCAATCAGAAGAATGCTGAATGGTCACAGACCACGTGGCAGATATAATGTCTTTTTGATGACCGTTAATGAGCTAAGATGTACTTTGGGGAAAGTGCATTCCAAGGACTTCGTGAGAGGACCTTATGACTGGATCCTGTAAGTCTTGCTTATATTCACAAGAACTCAATGTCCGCACCTCCTGACTTTTACATTGCACTGACCATATTAAGTAGCCTAGTGGATGGCAAACAAATGGCAGAATTTGGGGAAGTTTTTCTTTTTCCTTTGAAAAAAAAAAAAGGCAGATGGTGTTTTGAACACAACTTGCCATAGAACATGAAAGCATAAGAGTTCTGGCTGTCTGAAGGAGAAAAAAAAATAAGTCGACTTATTTTAATGGTATAAACTAGCTTTAGGTTTTCTCAGGGGCTTAAAGAAAAGAGCACTGAGAAATGGGAGTGAACTGCAAGATAAGGTTTGTGTAACAAGTACCTCAAACCACAGAAGTCACATGGGCTCTCTCTGCTTTGCTACTTTTGATTACTTGTCAGAGGGTTACGCTTTTAGCTTCCCCCAGCCTGCAAGGCCACTCAACCATGTGCTAGCTGGAGTAATCTTTATTCACCATGTCTTTACAAAGGCTCATGCAACAGAGCAGCAATGGCAATTTCGTGGAGTACTGCGCTGGTCCAGCGTATAGCTCTTACCCCACACTCACAGGCAGCTTTCCCATGGATGATAATAGAAGGCTTCAAATGCTGGCAGATACTGTGGCTACTTTGCCTCGGGGAAGAAAGCAGGTATGATTGCTATTTTGTACCTTTTAGAGTGTTCATGTTCTCTTGAGAGCAGAGTGATATGTTTGTCTGACTGCATATTAAAAATGTTATTTTAGCTGCTTTGGAATTAGTGGCTCAGAGTATGGGTGAGGAAGGAGGTGAGGAACCCAGAGAGCTCCTGCACTAATCCTTAAATCTTGAAGATTTAAGACTATAAGACAACATTTTTAAGGCAAAAGTTAAAAGAAGATTGTTTTTCTCACTGGAAGAGGTGTTCAGGTAAAATAAAAATCACTGAGCGCATCAACTTGAAGAAGGTGTATGTAGACACAACCAGCTTGAGAGTTATTGTTCCTTTTTCCTTTTTCCAGTGTCTCCCATTGATTCCTTCCCTCCCAGCCTCTCTCCCAGTCGTTGATAGTCATTTCAGTTCATAATCCAATGAGAATACTTTTTTTAGGGCAAATTTTATTGACTAAATTATCTTCAGTTCTGGGGCACTGGCACATACCTCACACTATTGGGAATTAAGACTTAATGGGATAAATGAGTGCAAGATCCACCACTTACTAGCTGTGGAATCTTGAGTAGAGTCACTTTCTTCTCTAAGATTGTTTTGTTTTTTCTAAAATGAAGATAATAATAGAACCATCCAGTGAGGCTCTTCTGTGGCTTAAGTGAGGAAATGTACAGTGCTTAACAGAGTGATTGACATGTAGTATGTGCTCAATAATTATGCTATTATTTTAATTTTTATTGAAGAGTATTTCCCTAGAGAGGAAAACTCATTTGGAAAAAAATCCATGTACAACTGGATTTATTGTGCGGTTTTTTTCATTTTTCAATTTCCAGCTAGTAAAAAAAAATTTAAACCAAAACACCTCTTCAGATTTTGGTTAAATAACTTGCTATAATGCCCCACGTACATATCTGAATACAGAAAATATTAAGAATTGCTTTAAAGCATGAATTTTTGCCCTTAAATCTTGTATGCACATCATATGTTACTCTTAAGTCTTCTAATTTCAGGATTAGAGAGTTACAGCATAGGGGGAGAGTCGTGATCTTTTTCCAGTGATGTACATAGCTGATTCCTTGGTATTTTTCACAATGAAGATAAGGGAATAATTTGTCATGGTTTGGATGATTGATCCTTTTCAATCCAAAAGTGCCTTTATGACATTGTTTAACATAATAATGAATATTCTTATCAATTTACTGTCTGAAACGAAAGCAACTGTGGGAAGTACCAAAATCTCTATTCACTTTTCATGTGTACAGCAGTGTAGGGTGTACAAAGATGAGAAGGACACTTTTTCCTGGTCTTACAGGGTTTACAATTGAGTAGGCAGAACCAATAGGCATTATACAACGTAAAATAATATACCTGCTCCAATCCAAGTACATGTCTTTGAATACAACCTTGAAGGATAGATATTCCAGATATTGAAGGGTATTCCAGAGAAAAGGAATAATTTAAATGCCGCAGCACAGATCTTGGGGCTCTTAGGGCAGTTTAAGTAACAACACATTATTGTGTTAGGTGGACCTGATGAGAGTCTGTGTGGGAGGGGAGGGGAGACCTCAGAGCTGGGCTGCTTTACACAACACTTGGACACTTTCCCTGAGGAAGTAGTAATTTGACCAGCACAGGGAAACAACTGAGCATGATTGAGTAGAAGGTTTTAGGAACCTTAGTCGGACAACATGCTTGTCAGTAAGTGGGTAGAGACTAGCAGTGAGGGAGCAACTTTTGTAGTTGGAGAAAGAAGATTCGAAGGAATGGAGAAGAGGCTCAGAGGCTTGGCTGTGAAGGCAGTGAAGAAGGAGGAGACACATCTGGTTTTAAGCCTGAGTGAAGGTAGCATGAACTAAAAAGAGGAATCAGTAGAAGGCTATTGGCAGAAGATAATGAGAGGGATGTAGGCATATGTACCTGAGTGTGTGTGTGTGTGTGTGTGTGTGTGTGTGTGTATAATCTGTACAATATCTACACATACACACACATTTCCACACCAGTTATTTTATTCATATGTTCTCATCTTTTTTAGTTCTCTTTTCCCTTTTCTCATATTCTTTCCCATGGTAAGACTTTTCCTATTCAAACAGCTTTTTCTTACTGTTGTGAGATTTACTTAAGAAAAAAAAAAAGGCAAAACAAAACATCTTGTATACGATACTTCTGATTCTATACAATTATCATCAGTGAGGCTTGATGCAAGTTTATCCCAACAGTTCAGAATTTTCCGAATGGATGTTCATTTCCCTTAACTGGTTTTTTAGAGAATAATCACCTATTTGGCACTGACCGAACTGCAGGCAGCAAGATCCCTTTGAGGCAATCCCACAAGCAGGTGTTTCTCTGCCCACTGTTATTTTCAACCCTTTCAGGGCTGATGTCAACAATTCATACTTCTTGTTATCATTGGCTTTGCTTTCTGCAAAGCTCTATCTGGTTAGCCAGGGTGTTTATACTCAACATTATTTAAAAACAGATTTCTGTGTGTTTATATGATCTCAATACCTTTATTTGTAGGAGGTGACACACTCCCAGTATGGCTCCTACTTCTGAACATGGTTTTAGAGAAAAAACAATCTCTACAATAGAAAACGCTGTAGGAAGGAGACAGGATGAAGTAACGTCATCTTGATGAATGTGGCAATGCTAAAGGAGTACCACTGGACCTTACACCCACTCTCCCAAGGGTAGTAGGTTGTCGTTGGAAAGTAGTTTTCACTGAATGCTATAGTGAAAACCTGACAAACAGAGGAGAAGGCTGAATGTGCATTAGTGGGACCATAGACAGACTCTCTTTGCCTGGTTTTCTTTTGGTTATCAAATTATTACTAAATAGACAACTTCTGGAAGGGTTATTTCACTTGTAAGTTCAGGTACAGAATATTGTGCTAAACCCGGTAATGCATGTATTTCTGGGATGGGTTCGGCCCTTCAGGAGCTTTTACGTTATTTCTGGCTACACACCCATCCATTACCAAAACTCCCAAGTGTTCCTGACTGCAAGATATTTTGGTCATTTAATGTATACGTTTAGTAGAAAACTGTTAAATTCACTACAAAAGAATTTGAAAAGTATTCTCTAATCCATACTGTGGTATGCTTAGAGACAATATCCAAAAATTTTTTCTTGAAAAAGAGGTTCATGGGCCCACAATGAGAGTTTCCTGAGAAGCCACAACATTCTATTTGGGTTCCTAAAGGGCCCTTAAAGTTAAAAACTTGAGTTCAGCTCTATTATTTTGCTAATCTTAGAATATTTCTGTGGAGCCCTGCTATCCTAAAGCTCCTGACTTAAAAAGGAAAAAAAAAAACAAACAAACCTGTGTTCATGGAAGAATTGGGAAGAATGAGGCAGGGGACTGGAAAGGGAGCAGAGCACATAATTTTGGGACTTTTGAAACAAACAACAAAACCAAAAATACCTCATCTGTGAATAGGTATCCTCCCCTCCCCGACCCACAACAGTTTCAGGAAACGAGTACACAGAGGGGACAGGAAGTAACAGGCTGTTACTTAGCAGCAGAAGTGGCTACAGTTTGGAACTACAAGCTCCTCTGCAGGGCTGTCTGGCTGGCTCTGGGGCAGATTATTCCTAGTTTTTGCAAACTGACAGCTGAAGTATTTGGTCTTGGTTTCGCACTAAAGAGGGGCATTGTGAATCATTGCATAGCAGCAAAAATTACATTTTTAACATTGATGTCTAATCTTTTAAGTCATCTAAAAACAAAAGAGACGGATCCTCAGCCCTACCCCAGGCATCTTTATTTTAGAAGCTCGCAAGGGGTTAAAGAGCTGTCTACTCAGCAGATGTAATTGAATGTGTAGTTTGCAGCCCTGCCAAACTGCTAAACCTAGATTTCTCATATTAGATAATGTGTAATAAAAGACAGCTGTTGCCAGCATATGCTGTTGATTGCACACCAGTTCCTCATTCATGAGTTTTGCTGTCATCCCCACAGCCCTAAGAAAAAGCTCAGGCTGGGAGGGCAGTCAAGGGAGCAGAGACTCCACTGGTCAGATTCTAGAAGAGGGCTGCTCACTCCAGGGCTGCAGGGAAAACTTTTTCTAAAGTGTAAGACCTTTGCTAAGACCTCAGACGTACTTCTTGTCACTTAGGCAGGTAGTTGGTTGAACCCTGAGAACGTTCCTTTCCACATCGCCTGAGTCTGACAGCCCAGATCAAAACCAAGTAAGCATTGTGGCAAGATGTGGAACGTGTCAGAGAATTTGATGGTGCTTAATTTATTTAAATTGTTTTTTTATTTAAACGTTAGGTGCCTATGACAGGCTCATTGCTGATCCAGAGTGGAAACTAATTCATAATTTGATTTAGTCTGAGTTTTTCCTTTGTGTCACTGATGACCTGGATCAGTCAGTCCACAAGAATTGAGTATCTGCTCTGCCTCTCACCTTGTGCTAGGCAGATATTTCCATCTTAATCTAGTCGATTAGCTAGATAGAAAGGTTAGACCGAGAGAGGTGGGGAAATTTCCTTCTCTATAGAAGTCTGGGATTTGTCATGTGGACTTAAACAATTTTATATTTGAATCTATCTAGAATAATTTTTGATTTAGAAGGCAGGTTAAATGGTGGAAGAGATGAAATCTTGAAGTTCCCATCAATGCTATGATTATTTGCTTAGCAAAAGGGTATTTAAAATTGGTGAAGGAAGGCTCAAAATTGTAAGGACTCATTAATTTTTGCCACCATTCATTCATTTAGCAGTTGTGTATTAAGGCATTACTGACTTACTTTGTTTTCTATTAGTCCTTTTTTTATGGTTCTTGCTGTTTTGTGATTCCGGTGTTTGTTTTTTTATCATTGTTTGTTTTCTTTCATTTTAAATTTTACTTTATATTTTTAAATGTCTACCCTTGAGCTTTTCCTATGGATATTTAATTTAATGAAGGACAGAGTTGAAGGCTCTCTTACTTTGGATCTCCCACCACCTCTTACCTGCTCGTATTGTAGTCTAGTAGTTTACTTCTGTTTGTCTGTTTAGCTGTTTTTACGGTTCCACTCGACTCCAGGCCCTGTGATGGGCACTGGGGTAGAAAGTAAAACAAATACATTCTCCAAGAGGCCCAAAGGATATGGGGAATTATGAACAGAAGTGAGGTATTTAATCCAATCTGCCCTTCACATAAATACACATCTATGCCTCCACATGAATGAATATGTGCATTATCTGATGAATATTGACAGCAAGAGTAACGATTTTAAATATAAACCCTAGTTATGATTTACAGATAGCACGATTAGGTATGACCTACCTAAGTACTTTACAATCTGAAATAAGGATCAAAGCCAAGAAAATGGAAATAATGAAAGTAGATTAAGAAAATGTGTGTACAGTATAACAGAGAGGTTGAGAATGCTTGGGCATATCGAATTTACTGCTATCTTCCTCAAGAAGGCAGCCTACTGCATAACTGAATGGTCCCCACCCTTGTTAATGGTACTTATCAGGACGAAATCAGGCTGAAACAAACCATACAAACTGTTATAGGTCTTCCACAGTTAGTCCTTATAAATTGAAAATAGATATTTTTTTAGCAAATATAGAGAACTTTTTTCTTTTTTTGGTTCTGAGCCTTCCTATTGCAGTCTTCACGATGATATAAATGATTTGAAGTCCAAAACTGACAAGAGAGGAAAATCTAATTAATTTACATCAAATTGTTAGGAAGAGGTCTTCGTAGGTCTTCATTACGTTAACATTACTGACCAGTGGCCAAATTCTGAACACTGAGCCATTCCAGAAAATTTGTGAGAATGCTGACATTTTGTACTTGGTAATTCAAATTCCTTATAGTGATGTAAACTTCTCCACTAACAAATGCCTTAATGAAGATTTAATTTGTGCATTCATTTCTTCTACGTGTTTTTCTCCTGGCTTTCATCCTCTATTTTACTTTTATTTGTTTGGACTCCTGCATTGATCTCCTGATATTTTCTGTAGTCCTTGACATATGAGAAGCATAATAGGTTGCCAGTTAAATAAACACCATGGGTTAACTAGTAGAATGAGCTTATGTTTTGGAGCCCTGGACCAACACTTGAGAAAGAGCTAATTAACATTTGTTAATTCCTAAGCAAATAAACAAAACAAGAAACACAAAAACTCAGTATAATTACCTTAAAAACAAGATGCCACTTTTTGTTAACTTTTACTTTGTTTATAACGGTAGACTGTATCCTGGAAGCTTATGTTTATATGATCTTTTCCCAAAACATGCAGAGGAGTAAAGGTGATGTTATTTATACCATTTACATCATTCTGAGGTTCCTTTCCTTTCTTGGCTGGAAATCTCACTGTACTCTTTTAAAACTATTGCAAAAATAAATCATAAAAAGAATTGAGGTTTTGAGTCTCTGATTTCACCTGAATTGTGCTTCTGGGTATTAGTTAGTTCTTTGGAGATGATTTTATCCTGCTAAAAACAGTAACATATTGAACTATTACAATAAACACAGTCATTTCATCAGCATCTCCCCAAACTATCAACTATTTGGGTTTTATATGCCATTCCATGGGTGTTATTTTTCTTTGGATTTCAGTGTGATTATAAATTGCTGCGGTTAACCTTTCAGAGGCTATTTTAAATACAGATTAGATGTGAAGTTCTTTTTGGAAGCTTTGGAGCTTTGCCACATTACATTAACTCTTTTGCCATGGGGTATTATTATGGAAGCCTCATTTAATCTTTCAAGCGGACTGCCTGAACGGTCCCTTTCCCAGCTCTCCTTTGCTATCGCTAGAGAATGGAAATTACAGCCTTTCCGTAACAATTTCCCAGGAGCTGGGCCAAAGAAGGTGATAAAGAACAAAGTCCTTTGTGATATAGAACATTTTGCAGATGTGTCTTAAGGACCTTTCAATAACTGTGTGCTTGTGTTTTTCAGCTTGCTCTGACGAGATCAAGTTCTTTAGGTGACTTTTTCTGGTCTCAAAGGTAAAGAAATTAATTTATTTTTTGGTTTCTCAGCAAGATATTTAGGAACACAGCTTTCCAGGCTGATGATATCACACACACACATAGAGTCTTATATACTACAGTTTACATAAACATCAGCTATTTTTTATTGACAGTTATTTTTAATGATAGGTATGTGCCAAATGTTATACTTTGATCTTCATGCCTAATTTTTTTGTTTTTCATTTTACAGAAAGCTTGTTACTGTGGAAAAACAAGATAAAGGAAAATTTGGGTTTGAAATTCAGGTGGGCAGTTTTCAGATTTTCCAGACTTTTAGTGAAGAAAGTGGCACTGGTTATGTCATGATATTTGCAGAGAAAGAATGAAGTTGGGCTTAGGGAATGATGGAGGCTGTGACTTGTTTTCAATGTTTTTGGTAGTTTTTCAGTGTGTTGGGTACCATCTAGGAAAGAAAACATTCAGCGGATAAAAAACCCACCCTGAGACATAGTCTGCTTCTTGTTTGTAGCGCTTTAGTCTTCTGGTAGGTTTGGGACTGATCAGAAATTCTTGATATCAGCCAGCTCATAAATAAGAGAGTGATGTACTCTTTATAATGTGCATTTTATATATTTGCATTAGTGATGTGTTTTTTTTTAACATCTTTATTGGAGTATAATTGCTTTACAATGTTGTGTTAGTTTCTGCTGTATAACAAAGTGAATCAGCTGTATGTATACATATAACCCCATATCCCCTCCCTGTTGCGTCTCCCTCCCACCCTCCCTATCCCACCCCTCTAGGTGGTCACAAAGCACCAAGCTGATCTCCCTGTGCTATGCGGCTGCTTCCCACTAGCTATCTGTTTTACATTTGGTAGTGTGTATATGTCAATGTCACTCTCTCACTTCGTCCCAGCGTACCCTTCCCCCTCCCCGTGTCCTCAAGTCCATTCTCTATGTCTGCGTCTTTATTCCTGTCCTGCCCCTAGGTTCTTCAGAACCATTTTTTTTTAGATTCCATATATATGTGTTAGCATATGGTATTTGTTTTTCTCTTTCTGACTTACTTCACTCTGTAGGACAGACTCTAGGTCCATCCACCTCACTACAAATAACTCAATTTCGTTTCTTTTTATGGCTGAGTAATATTCCATTGTATATATGTGCCACGTCTTCTTTATCCATTCATCTGTGGATGGACACCTATGTTGCTTCCATGTCCTGGCTATTGTAAATAGTGCTGCAGTGAACATTGTGGTACATGACTCTTTTTGAATTATGGTTTTCTCAGGGTATATGCCCAGTAGTGGGATTACTGGGTCATATGGTAGTTCTATTTTTAGTTTTCTAAGGAACCTCCATACTGTTCTCCAAAGTGGCTGTATCAGTTTACATTCCCACCAACGGTGAAAGAGGGTTCCCTTTTCTCCACACCCTCTCCAGCATTTAAACAGTATTTTGCAGGGGTTTTTTTGTTTTTTTTTCCGGTACACGGGCCTCTCACTGTTGTGGCCTCTCCCGTTGCGGAGCACAGGCTCCGGACGCGCAGGCTCGGCGGCCATGGCTCTCGGGCCCAGCCACTCCGCGGCATGTGGGATCTTCCCGGACCAGGGCACGAACGCGTGTCCCCTGCATCGGCAGGCGGACTCTCAACCACTGTGCCACCAGGAAGCCCCTCATCATAGTTTTGATTTGCATTTCTCTAATGATTAGTGATGTTGAGCATCCTTTCATGTGTTTGTTGGGAATCTGTATACCTTCTTTGGAGAAATGTCTACTTAGGGCTTCTGCCCATTTTCAGATTGGGTTGTTTGTTTTTTTGATATTGAGCTACATGAGCTGATTATATATTTTGGAGATAAATCCTTTGTCAGTTGCTTCATTTGCAAATATTTTCTCCCATTCTGAGGGTTGTCTTTTCATCTTGTTTATGGTTTCCTTTGCTGTGTGAAAGCTAAGTTTCATTAGGTCCCATTTGTTTATTTTTGTTTTTATTTCCATTTCTCTAGGAGGTGGGTCAAAAAGGATCATGCTGTGATTTATGTCATAGAGTGTTCTGCGTATGTTTTCCTCTAAGAGTTTTATAGTGTCTGGCCTTACATTTAGATCTTTAATCCATTTTGAGTTTATTTTTGCTTATGGTGTTAGGAAGTGTTCTAATTTCATTCTTTGACATGTAGCTGTCCAGTTTTCCTAGCACCACTTATTGAAGGGGCTGTCTTTTCTCCATTGTATATTCTTGCCTCCTTTATCAAAGATAAGGTGACCATATGTGTGTGGGTTTATCCTGTTCTGAGCTTTCTATCCTGTTCCATTGATCTATATTTCTGTTTTTGTGCCAGTACCATATTGTCTTGATTACTGTAGCTTTGTAGTATAGTCTGAAGTCAGGTAGCCTGATTCCTCCAGCTCCATTTTTCTTTCTCAAGATTGCTTTCACTATGGCAACATTTTTAAACTATTATTTGAAACACTTAAGAACATTTGGCTCTATGTGCATATTGTCTCATGCTTTAGGAAAATTTTGACTTCTTTATGGATTTCTATTTAATAGCCTAAGAATTTCATTTCTTATTTGCTGTCTGCTTTTCATGGCCATATTTGCTAAGGTGATGAGTTAGGTCAAATGAAGTCTAGTCTAATTAAGTGCAAGAGAAGTAGTTTAAGTATTACTGTGTTCTTTTTCCATTACACTTTTGCATTTCTTTTAGAGGCATTTTGCATAACCATATCCTTATACTGCACATCAGTTTTTATATCTTAACTTTGGTGCTGCCTTCAGAAAACTTTGGTGACTAAATATAAGCCCCACAGTTGTAAAGTCAGTGTGTTTTTAGATTAGGAACAGGAAGCTGCTATGTAAGATGTGTTTTATGAATAAAGAAACAAAATGGAACTCTAGCTGCAATGAATAGGGAGAAGGCTCTAGGAGAAAAGAAGAGACCTTCTCCTTTTTTAACTCCTCTACTTTTGAATTTGGTGAAATCTCTAATTCTTCCATCAGGTTTTAGAAGCATAATACTCTCTCTTGTTCCTCATTCACATGAAACGCTCCTTATTCTGTTGTAGAGACACTAGGCTTTTTGTGACCACTTCTTTTCAAATGAGATTATCCCCAAGGATGTGCAGTGATTGCTACTGAAAACAGGAGCAAAGTCTACTCACTTGCTCTTACTTAATGTAACCAGCGAGGATCTCTTCTCATTTTTCTACAGACATGTCACTGCTTCCCCCATGTTTCTCCCTTATACCATAAACACTCTACATGAAGCAAGAATCAAATCAAAACTATCATTAGTAGACAGCAGGCTATAGTGCCTTGAAACTTTGTGGATTCATGTGAGCTAATGGCTTCACCTCCGGACTGCAGCATGTCTGTGCTATCTTAGTGATGCAAGGATCCACTCCTCTGCAAATTCCCTTACGGTGTATGCTTTCCATTACCAGCTCTACACCATAACCTATTCTCTAGTACTCATAAGATTTGTAGTAGTCATCAAATAGGGGACATGCTCTGGGAACATTTTGAAGACCAGATAGAACCTCACGTACCCTTATTGTGCCCCCATCATTAACACGTATTTGGGCCCTGGTCTACCAGGTGCAGGGCATGCTGGGAGAGAACAAGTCCACCTCCTCTGGTTTCCATGGGTGCTAGTTTTTTGCTGCTACAGAGAGTAATGTAGTAATTTGGCAGGAAGATAGACCTTAGATTCATGTACACCTGAGTTCATATTCTTTCAGTGCTACCTTAGTGGGTTCTTAGGCACTTCAAATGAACTAACACATAAAGTACTTAGTAATGTGCCTGGTTCCAGTAGAAGATCAGCAAACGACAACTGTTAGAATGAAGGCTATCAGGCATGAGAAAGGCAATGTACTTTTGTGTCTCTAGGAAATGATTGAGCCAGAAGACTGGATAAAAGAGAGAAATATCCAACTAATAATTTCTTTCCAAAACTTGGGGACCTCTGCCTTTCCTTCTCTAAGCCACAAATTTTATACCTGTTGCAAACATATACACAGGTGCAGGCTACATCAATTAACATGTTTCCCCTTCACTGTACTCACCTTGCTCCCTGGACATGGAGGGTAGATTCTCACTGCTAATGAGAATCATTACAACAGTGGTTTCCCAGAGGAGGGCCTGTTATAGCTTTGGTTCATGTCCTCCATGAACCAGACCACCCTTCCATCTCTGGAAGGGCCCGGGCTGTGGCAAGAAGACTCCCTGGCAGAAAAGCTGTTAAAGGGATCTCTGGCATAGATGGAAAGTAGATTACACGATCTCTGAAAGTCCCCTCTATCTTTAAGATACGGGGATTCTAAATGCCTTGCAGAGTACATAGAAATCTCTTAGGTTAACAAAGTCAAGTTTCTAGAAGTTTGACTGACTTCTGGTTCTGCTGGTTCTGGAGCCTGTCGGTCTGTAAAATCAAAAGGAATGAACAGCGGACATTCATTTTTCCACAGGGAAGCAGTGCTGGAATGTGGTTTAATTTTAGGAAACCGATGTTTAGAAGACTTACTCAACTCAGAATGCTGATTTTGATTCTAAATGCAGCAAGACCTCATAACTTAAATATGTGAAAAAGAAAAATATAGGTCCTTGGGCCACTCTGTTCACCAAACACTTGTGCTGTGTTCTTGGTACAAATCGAAAACAAAAACAAAAACAAAACCAAGCTGCTTTTGCCAAATTGAGGCCAGAGGCGAAGCATAACTTTTTCTAATTTAATCGAGTGGCTAATGAATGAGTATTTAGGGCAGATGTACCACCGAGCGCTCAGGAATGAAGGTAATTGAGTCAATCATAGTGCTTTTGAATGAATGCAGGGCAGGTTGTCATTATTTGCAGAACTCTGATTTAAAATAATTATTGTTGGCATATCCCCCTTGCTGGATATGTACTGTTTCATACGCTCCTGTAATAAGTACTTTAGCTCGGGAGAACCACATAGAGATTTTTCTCTCTGCTCTTGGCCATTATTGTTTTAGCCCATTGGGAAAAGAGAAACCAAATTTTTCTTGTTAAATATGCAATAATGATAGCATCAGGTGGTCTCTTAGGCTTGGAAGTCTTAAAGTCTTAAGCCAGTCTTATCCTACTTTCTTCCCTAAGCCAGATGTATTTTTTATGAATGGAGTCAGCTACAGATTGTGTGGGAGAAGTGTAAGATTGGTACTTAGATTTAGTTTATATTCAGAAAAGCTTCCCAAATTGTTCTTTGCACTTATCTATTATGCTGCTTAAGGTAACTGATACCACTTAATATTTTTTTAACAAATAGATTTTGAGCTTTTTGGTAATGGTAATCTATTTTATATTTGGTATTGGTAATTATGTATCCCTTTAATTTTACAGACTTACAGGCTCCAAAACCAGAACACCTGCTCCTCAGAGATGTGCACCCTGATCTGCAAAATCCAGGAGGACAGCCCAGCACACTGCGCTGGCCTGCAAGCTGGTAAGTTAGAACTATGCTCATGTTAGGAATTATTTAAATAGCAAGAAAAATAACTTTTTTGATAGTGAAGGTCAGGACATGATTGTTGCTTTGAATTTCCTTAACTCCTTTATGTTGCCAAGGTTTGGGTCTTGCTTGTTTTATTTCATTCGTGGGTCAGGAAAGATTATTTAACCAACCGTTTTAACACTCATTTTTCTTGGCATCTCCCAGGTGATGTCCTTGCAAATATCAATGGTGTGAGCACAGAAGGTTTTACCCACAAACAAGTTGTTGACCTGATCAGATCATCAGGAAACCTGCTAATGTAACTATCTGGCTGCTTCCCGTGGGGCTTCAAAAATGTTACGGTGTCTCATAATGCCTGTTGAGTGAATGAATAGGCTTTTTGTTCAGGATCACAAGAAGGGAGGCAGTGCACCATAGCTTGGGGATTGGGTACAGACGTTTTTATCAGTTCCTTTTGTTTCTCAAGGTTTCCTCAAACTTGAACATGTTGTCAGCATCTGAAGTCAGAGGACATCAATAGTCCAAACATCTGAGTGGGCGGGATAGCATTTTTTAAATTTTATTTTTAATTCAAATTCAATTAAACTGGCACACATTCTCTTTGGACAGAGAGGAATGGGTCCAATTTCCATGGCTGATATAATCCTGTGGTTAGAACAAATGAAAGGTCAGAAGGACTGAGTTTTTTCCTCTTCTACCACCAGCCAATTGTTTTTCTCTCCTAGTGTTCTGTTTGAAAGAACAGTCTGCTCGGCCCTCATGCCGTGCAACACACTCACATCTGCTACTATTCCCAACTTACTATTGGGACATTTGTTTCCCCAGTTAGAGATTCAACTGACATTTCCACCCTTAGTAACTAATAAGACCTTAGTAATTAGTTGAAAGATGGAATTCACCCATTCACTAAAACGATATTTATTGAGCAAATACTATGTTTCCAGCTCTGTGATAGGCTCAGGAGAGATAAAGACTCTTCTATTGCTTTATTGTGGAAGGAGATAGGTAAGAAGAGCCTGCAACAGTAAGTAATTTTGATATTTCAGTTATTGATAACTGCTATAAAGAAGGTAAAACAAGAAATGGGATAGCACATTGAGTGAGAGGGCTGCTATTTTAGCTTAAGTGTTTAAAGTGGTCCTTTCTGAGAAGGTGAGCTTTGAGCTGAGAGCGAAATGAAGAGAAGGGATGGTTAGATGAACTCCTGGTGAGAACATTTCAGATAAAGGGAGAGGTCTCTGAGTTCTCAAAGTGGGCTTGGCATATTCAAGGGATAGAGAGGAAGCCAGTGTAATTGGTGGTTGGTGAATTAGGAAGAATATAGTAAGAAATGAAGACAGAGAGTTCTCCAGGGAGCAGAGTATGGGCCTCACCAGCCAGGCTTAATAGTTTTAGAATTTATTCTGATCATCTCATTTATTCTTCACGGAAGTTAGTTATATTTCTATTTATAAACGAAGTGACTCAGGCTGAAATGAGGTTTAGTTAAGACCAACCATCTAGTAAATGCCAGGGCTGGGATTTGACCATCTGCTCTGGATGCCAGGCTCTATTCTCCAGCTACACCACAGCTGCTCCTTGTAAGCTGCCAATAAAAAATCTGCTGGACACTCTTTAGTGATTCTAGTCTAAAACTTCAAAGAATATTTCTTTGGGGTTTGTGTGAGAGTAGTTTTGAAAGATGACTGGTGATGGTAGAGGACTGAGTCCAACTCTGTGAATCCTATGAGTTCAGGGTAAAGCTTGGGGCCACTTGAGCTCCAGAGAAACTTGAGTCTATAAGGTAGGAATCACATAGAGTCCAGGAGAACATGCTGGTGATTAGAAACAGAAACCTATATTCCAGATGGGTAAAGTGGGCAGACCTCAGGTGGATAATTAAAGAGTATTGGGTGGAGACAATTGGAAATCCAGAGATAAGGAAGATGAGAGACTCTTTGTACAAATACTGAAGAGAGCGGCCAATCTATGGCTGCAGTTCTGCCCACAGACATCTATTGCTTGGGCAGGTCAGGTCAACATTAAAGTGCCAAATAGATTCGTAGGGATTGTCACTATCGCCCAGAGTCAAGACCCGCTAATGAGAAAGCGGACAACGTGTTCTCTTGCTATCATCTCATTATCTTGGGTATAATGCTGTTGGAAATAGAGGGAAACTGGTCTCTGCATTTAATACTATTATTTTACCATGTCTTGAAAATTTTCTTGCATCTTTATAGAGTTATAGCTTATTTATCAAAATGAATTTGAACCAATATTTTAAAATGCTTAGTTGTATAACTCACATATCATATTTATCTTATGCAGATTGATGGCATCTAACTTGAGCCCACAAAACAAATCAAATCACTCAGGATAGAGCAAGTCTTTTTATTTTTAGAAGGGCATTTGGTATAGGGAGAAAGAACACCATTAGATGGATAATTCTAAGATTAAAGTTTGTACACTTAAAAGGTTTTGAGATGAGAGTCATATGAACGTTATTATCTCACAGTAGTTCTGGTTCTATTTGTTCTAGTTCCAAAATTAAGGCAATTTACAGAGGTAAGATTTCCTAGAATCTTAGGGAAGAAAGGATTTCCGCTTGTTTCAAGAAATAGCTTCTTGACTCCATTGTTTGAAAGTCCCTAGTGCCTGTTTTCATTGCTGTATCCCTCACTTTTAGCACGATGTCTAGAGTCTGGCACATAGTAGATGCCCAATACATATTCACCAAATGAAGGAGGTGATTCACCCAGACCACACAAGAATAGGTTCTAGCAGAGAACAACCGTCATTGCCATATAGGGGCTTCTATAAAATGAGCTACAGTTTACAAATAAACCAGAGTCTTCTCTTTCAGTCACCCTCTCAAAGAGAGTATTTATTTTCCATATTCTTTCTTAGAATGTTGTCAGAAGGTTTGGCTTACATCCAGATACTTGAAGTGCCGTGAGAATGGTAACATTTACGTTACCTTTTAAGGATAGCCTGTGCTCAAAGTGTAGTACTCCATAAGGATGTTACTTGTTTGAAAGAATCACTCATGCTATTCCCCTGCCCCTCCTTTTTTTTCTTAAAACAGGATAGAGACTCTTAATGGAACAATGATTCTCAAAAGAACAGAGCTTGAGGCAAAGCTGCAAGTTTTAAAGGTAATTTAATTTAATACAGTGAGACACATTTTTCATCCTTGAATGTGAGTGGTAGAATAAAGATCTATTTGAAGAATTGAGATAGCCCTTGAAGATGAAATGTCGTGATGAGACTAAACTGCTGAATTATCAAGAGCCATACAATTACCTTTGCAGGAATATTAAATTCCACAAACCAGGGCAAATCACTTTCTTCCTTCCTTCTTCTGCATGTCTATGAGGCTCAGAAAGGCAACAGGAAGGCACATCACCTGAAGAACTTTTCATTAATGCACCTGTGATCTCTTTCAATTTACATTTTGTTTGGAAAAAACCAAAGAAGTAGAAGCTGTCTTTTTGTCATTTTCCCAAGTGCTATATATGTGTGCAGGAGGGCCTGGGATTTTTGTTTTTCTGTTGTCCTCCTCTGCGTCCTTTCGTTTTGCCTCATTCTTACTACAAAAATCATCTCCCTCTACTCCTGTGGCTGTCCTTGTATCTACTTTCACTGGCAAATACAATGTCAACTTTGAAGAGGAAATTAAAGTTTACAGGAGATAGTGTACAATGCAGGATGTTCAGTGAAAATTCTCTAGGCTATTTGAGGGTCTTAAAAATCTCAGTTTCCTAGACTGGTGAGGTTCTGGCAGACCATGAAGTCTAGGCCCTCGCTCATGTGCATCTCAGGATGCGCTCAGTTATTGAGCTCAGGAGGGCAGAGTTAGTATATTCCTACTTTATCTTTTATTCCTCCCTTCTACCACATTTAATTCATCAACAAGACCTGTTTTCTTCTTTGTCAACATTGGTTTTATATTCTTGTCATTTTGCTTACCCCTGTGATCTTTTGAATCAATTTATAAAATTCATCGGAAAAAAGTCCTCTTCAGACTGTGATAGTAATTGAATCGTATTTATAGAATAAATGATATCAATCGACGTTATTATGGTTTTTGCTTTCCTTACTTCAAACACAGGATCCCTCTTTCCATTCAGGTCTTTTATGTACTTCAAAAACATTTTGTAATTTCTTCATACATTTTTATATATCTTTGATTATATTTATTCCTATATACCTTCTAATTTTTTTGCTATAATTAATGTGGTCTTTTACATTTTCAACTGCTTATTGCTATTGATTTTTGTGTAAAGTTTTAAATCCAGGAGTCTTGCTGAACTCCCTTTATTCTAGTAATATGTTTGTAGATTCCCTTGGATTTTTTTATATAAACATAGTATCATCTGCAAATAATGAAAGTTTTGCCCCTTTACTCCCAAGTATTCAACTAGTTTATTTTTTCTTCTCTTACAGTATTGGCTAGGACCCTCAGGATGTTATAAATAGTGAGTCATCTTCTTCATGTTAAAAGGGGTGCCTCTAACATTTTATCATTAAATTTTTGTAAGGAGTAAATAGTTCTTCATATTATATTTAGGTTTTTTAAACTGTCGAAAGTTAATTTGTTTCTGCAAAAGAGAGAGTCTTAGTGAACCTCATATTCAAAAAAGTAAAACTGGCTTTTTCAGGCTTTTGTAAAAAAAAAAAGGAAAGAAATGTAGAATGTAAACTAGTAATGTTATTTAAAACATAAGTGAAAAATAGGTTTATGTTTCATGGAATAAAGAACTCTCTTGCACAACACATATTTGCATGCTTCTAAGCATTTTCTGTTCTTCAAACATTTTCTCTTGAACTTTTAATATACATACTTTATTATTTTTCTAACCTAGAAAATTTTCAACATCTCCATCCTCTCCCAGAACATCATGAGGACCTTAACATGTTTAAATGTCCATTTAAGGCTCCATCTTCCTTATTATTGCTTACTTGAGAAAATTCTATCCATTTTTAAAATGAAAAAGACAGGCTTTTTTTCTTAACAACTGGTAAGCAAGTATACCAACCTGTGAACTGTCAGCCTTGCCCTTGTTTCTTGTATTCTGTTCTTTACCTCCGGGTTTACTTTCCTTCTTGCTGTAGTATTATACTCCTTCAGTGAGGGTAGGTGGGTCTTTATTGAAAAATATCTATTTCATTGCTACTATAGAGAGTTTTACAGGTAATTGAATTATTCTAAGTTGGTGTTTTGTCTCCTTAGCACTTTGAACGCTTTGTTCCTTTGATATTTTGTTTATGAGGGAGCTCCTAATTGTTTATCCTTTGTAAGGTATTCTGCATTTTCTATATTTTCTTCTAAAAGTTTTAAAGCTTTTTAATATCCAGGTCTTTAATTTATTCAGAATTAATTTTTGTATGTAGTATGAGATAGGATTCCAATTTTGTTTTATTTTTTTCTATTTGAGTACTCAGTTCTCCCAGTACCATTTATCTTATACAGTCCTTCTTTTTCCCCAACGGACCTGCAGTAAAACCTCTATTTTTAAGCTAGTTCCAGATATGAATGGACCTTACAGGCTTCCAATTCTGATCCATTGATCAATTTGTTTATTTCAAACTCAGCTATTGTACCTTTGTAATTAATATTGATGTCTGATTGGGCAAGCTTTCCAGGTTATTCTTGGCCCTTTGATTGTCTGTATACATTTTAGAATCAGATTGTTAAGTTCTATGAATGTATGTTGGAGCTTTGATAGATAATACAGCTTTATATAGATAGATCAATTTGAGGAGACTTGACATCCATATGGTATTGAGTTATCTTACTGACAGACTATCTCAGTAAATAATTTTTAATTATTTTCTTTCCATAAATTCCTGTAATTTTATGCAGATAGATCCTATGCAGCTTTTATTAGATTTATTCCTTTGTAAAATGATTTTTGTTCTTATTATAGTTTCTTTATTAAAAATAATGTTTTGATTGAGATTAATGTGTAGATGTGTGAAATCAATTTTTCTGTGCTGTTATATTCAAACACCCTGCTAAACTATATAATTTCTAATAAATTAAAGATTATTTTGAGTTTCTCATGAAGATAATAACTACCTGCTGAGAATGATATTTAGCTCTTTTTCTGATTTTGCTACACTGGTTAAGGCCTATAATACAATGATGGATAGAAGCTAAAATAGTAGGCATCCTTGCTTTGCTTTTGACCTTAAAGGGAATTCTTTTGATTCTTTCCTGTCTCTAGGGTTATACTTTTCAGGTTAAGGACGTTCCCTTCTACACCAAGTTTTCTGATAGTTTTTACAGTGCTCGTGTATTAAATTGTATCAAATACTTTTTTTCTATAAGTGTTGAGGTGGTCTCATTTATTTATCTTTAAAAATCTGTCAATTTGGTGAATAACATTTAAACATTTTCTAATGTAAAACCACCCTTGCATTTCTGTAATAAATCCAACCTGGTCATAATTTATCATCTTTTTAATATACTTGTAGATTTGATTTGATAACATTTTCTTTAGCACTGTTGAGGGTAACTTCATCTTACAGGTAGAATGGCTTGTAATTTTCTTTTCTCAGACTATCTTTTTTAGTTTTGGTATCAAATTTACTGGACTCTTAGCATGAGGTGAGGAGTCTCTTCCCCTTTTTGTCCTCTGGTAGAATTCTTGTAACGCTATCTGAATCATCTGGGCTTGTGTTTCTTTTTGATGTGAATACTTCTAAACTCTGTTTCAGTTTCTTTATTAGCCATAAGACTGCTCAGGCTTTCTATTTTTGTTTGTTTGTTTGAGCCAGGTTTATTGAATGATGTTTTTGTTAATAAAGTTTTAAAATTTTCAAATTTATTGCATGAAGTTGATAATAAACATTCTGTTCTCATCTTTTTCTTTTCTATCACAGCTGTGGTTGTGTCCCCATTTTCATTTGTACTACTTTTTATGCCTTCTTTCTATTTTTTTTTTTCTTGGTAATTCTCTCTAGAGGATTTCCCATTTTTAAGCTCCTTTCAAAACCCAGTATTTCAATTTTGGGCAATTTTTCATCTTTTGCTGGTTGCTTTTAAGATGTTCTTTTGTCTTTCCTGATTTACAGTTTCACCACAAGGTGATTAGGTCTGGATTCATTTCTAAATTTATACTGCTTGGAACTTGCAGTGTCCTTCCAGTCTAAAGACTTCTGACTTTCTTCAGTTTTGGATAATTATCAGCTTGGCCTTTTTGAATACACCTTCCTCATCATTCCCTGGATTATCTTCTGAAATTTCTGTTAGACATATTTCAGACTCTTTTGATTTACTTTCCATGCTTCCTAACCACTTCAGATTTTGTATCACTTTATCTCTTTTGTTATGTTATCTTTTATTGAAGTATAGTCAATTTACAATACTGTGTTCATTTCAGGTGTACAGCGAAGTGACTGAGTTATACATACATGTGTGTCTACATCTACTATATCTATATTCTTTTTTGCAGTTCTTTTCACTGTTATGTTATTTTTGAATTCTTTAGTAATATCTTCAGTAATGTTGTCTGTGTTCTGTGTAGAATGTGTTTTTTCTCTTGAGTTTTGAAAGTTAATTTTTTATTTTCAAATAGTTCTTTTTCGTGTCTATCTGTCCTTCCTTTGTTTCAAATTTCTTATTCTTAGGAACATCACATTTCTCTCTCAGAGGATTGTAAATATTCTTATTTTAAAGTCTTTGAACACTTTTCTATTTTTATTTTGTTGTAGAGAGTCCATGTACTGATTATCAGTTTTGTTGTCTTTCTTATCATTAAACTTCTGTGGAGCTCCAGAGTCTGGATTGCCCATTTCCCTGGGCCTCTCCCTTCCACTCAGTGTGAGAGTTGGGCAGTGGCCTCTGCTCTGCACTTCAAGGCTTCCGGCCTAAAGCCAGGTCTGGCAGCTTGGATGCCTTCCCTGGAGGGCCAGTGTGCTGCTCAGTTCAGGTCATGAGGCTACGTTTATGTGCTCCTGCTTCTCTGGGTCCATGCTCTCCATGAGCTTTAGTCGCCCTCAACAGCTTTGCTCAGCTCCTTTTCACAATGGTGGAGCTTCAGCCAAGGTTCTTCTCTCAAGCAGGAAACTTGTCTTTGTCTCTGCCTCACATAATTGCATTTAAACTATCGCCATAGGGTCCAATTTCCTTGTGACCTCTTTCTTTTTCTCCAGATCCAGAAGACTTTCGGGTTCATTTCTGCTCACTTTCTTTCATTTCTGTTCCTTTTCTAATCTTGAAATTATGAGATTTCCAGCTCATCTCTTGAGTCAGAAATGTCTGGGTCTGACCTATTAACCAGAGTCAGGTTGGCTTCCCCTTCACACAATGACATTTAGTTTGTGCATCCTACGTGTGCATTGTGTCCCTCAGAGACTCTTTGTGGGGCCATAACCTCTTCTTTAGAAACAATGGTGCCTTCTGAGCTGTGTTTTCAGGGATTCCCTTTCTCATGGCCTGTGACTCAAATGTTTAACATGAAAACAGTACATCTAGTGGGCTGAGGGACCTACTTTTTAATCCAGCTCTGATATTTACTGCGTTTGTAGCCCTTGGGAAATATTTTGCTACATTAAACCTTTATTTTCTAATCTGGAACTTTTTAGGACAGTTAGAAAAATTAAACAGCATATTATCCATGAAAGCGCTATAAAAGTAGTAAAGTGCCATGAAAATGTTTAGCTATATGTCTCATGTAGAATGAAAACGTTGGAGATATGTTCGACCAAAATATCCAGTCTGTGATAGCTGAGTGTTGTTCCAGGAAGCCATCCTTTCATTTATTCATTTAGCCAATATTTACTGAGCATCTGCTATGTACCAGGCGCTGAGCTAGGCACAGCGAGGTGACGTGATCCAGTAGGGTTACGTCTCACATGTACTTTAATTTTCTTCTAACAGTGAGAGGTTAGATTTGTCCAAATACACTACTGTGATATTAATAATAGGCTGACTCTGAGGAAAATAAGGAAGCTTCAATATAGACTAAAAACTCTTAGTCACTTTGACACATCTGCTCTTTGCATTGGTATTTTCTTGGTTTAAGTGACGACATACTTAGATGACTGGGACAAATCAACAGATTTGACATTTAAAAACCTTGACTTTCACAGAAACTGTTTGGCAAGCTCTAACTTTGTATTTCTGCATAGTAAGTGCAGAAATACAACTTCCTCTTCTCCCTATAATTAGTTTTGAGCATCAGTCTATCCTTATGCTCCCCAACTAGACTCTATTCTCTTGCAAGAGATAAACCTCTTTAAGAAAGAAAAAAGGGCTTGGTATATATGCCAGATCCCTGCTAGTTCTGTACTTCCTGGTTTCCTAACTCTGACCTTCACATGACCACAGGTTTACAAGAGCTGTAATTCAGGTAGCCCAGCAGTCTCATAGCCAGGTAGACTATATTATAGTACAGAAAGAACAAGAAATTAACTGAGCCGGGTATTTTATGGCTTTGACTCATTGATTGCATATTATATTGACAATCATAATGATTGCTGCTAAATGTTGCTCTTATCAAGGCTTGGAAAATCCTGCCCAGTGATTGTTCAATCCCTGAACTGAGGAACCAGCCACGTTCCCCCTTAAACACTTAATGACATTCTTGTAATATTTTCTTTTCCTTCAGTCTTCCCCTTCCAAATGTGCTTTTTTTCCCCTCTTCCTTTTTAGCCTTCATCTGCCCCTTCCAGATTGATTTGTACAAAGGACCACTTGTTTCCAACTAGGCTGGCTGTCCTTCAGGATAAGTGTCCCCAGGCAAATCTGAGCTGTGCTTACCTGCTGGACTTGCTGTGGGGACCTGAAATGGCAAAGGAAGGGGTGGAGTAAAGAGAAAAGAGGGGGAGGGAGAAGGAGCCTTTTTGCCTTGTCAGATGCCTTCTGCTTGGTTGACTTTTGATTCCAGCCTGTGGGCTAGGCCAGGCCCCACGTGCAGTCGTGACCATTACAGCAGCCGTTTTGTCCTTCCCTGGGCCACTGCTCTCATGTGCGGTGTAGCCAAGAAGGAAGCAGTTAAGAAGTCAGGGTGCTTACAGTGTTCTAAGTTTAGCCCTCCAAGGAAGCCTTTTAGAACTGGTCAGCTTCCCCTTTTGGGTATAGAAAATAAGTAGATATCCAGGCAGAAAAGACTATTTTAGTGCCCCAGGCTTATAGAATGATGGGTTTTTTTTTTTAAATTGAAGTATAGTTGATTTATAATATTGTATTTGTTTCAGGTGTACAGCAAAGTGATTCAGTTATACATCTATTTTTTTTCAGATTTTTTTCCATTACTTGTTATTACAAGACACTGAATGTAGTTCCCTATGCTGTACAATAAATCCTTGTTGTTTACTATCTTATGTATAGCGTGTGTATCTCTTAATCCCATACTCATAATTTATCCCTCCTCCCGTTCCCACTTTGATAACCATAAGTTTGTTTTCTATGTCTGTGAGTCTGTTTCTGTTTTGTAAATAAGTTTATTTGTATCATATTTCAGATTCCGCATATAAGTGACATCATATGGTATTTATCTTTCCTGTCTGACGTACTTCACTTAGTATGATAATCTCTAGGTCCATCCATGTTGCCGCAAATGACATTATTTCGTTCTTTTTTTATGGCTGAGTAATATTTCGTTGTGTACGTATACCACGTCTTCTGTATCCATTCAAAATGATCATGGTATTTTTTGAACATTTACTAAGCTGTACCCACTGTTCCAACCATTTTACATTTACTAATGCATTTAATCCTCATGACAATTCCCAGGTTTAGGCGCTGTCGTTGTTCTCATATTGCTAATGGAAGAAGCCTAGAGTGTAAAAGCCTTGCCGAAACAGCTAGTAAATGGACACAAACCTAAGCAATCTGTTTCTCTAATATTTTTAAATAAAAAAATATAAATATCATTGTTTCTATTATCTGTTGTTCCTATTGAAATGACATCATTGTTTCAACTTGTTGGTGATACTAGATTATTTCTTGAGAAATTAGTGTTCCCAATATTCTGCTTTTATACAGAAAAAGAATCTTTCAAATGAGTGGGAGGGATTGTTAGTGATAGAAAGAAATGAAAAAAAAATTAATGACAAATCTCAACACCTGGAAGTAAATTGCTATCTTCACTGGGGTTTCCAAATAATTAGCACTTTTCTTCTTTCTCAGCAAACCTTGAAGAGAAAATGGGTGGAGTTCAGATCTCTGCAGTTACAGGAACAGCGCCTGCTTCATGGTAAATGTGATTTCCTGTTCAGAAACCACACTTACATTTCATTCTTTCAGTATTTCTGCCTCTAAATTGTTTTAAGATTATCATCATTACAAGAAAAAAAATTGCCTAGCATGGATTGAGAATAGTAGCCTGTGTTTCTTTGGCATGGCTTTTGGAGTGACCACTGTATTTGGAGGAGGGGTAAGTCATCATCACACCCCCTCCTCCATACACAGAACACATGCACATGAAAACATGGACACAGGTGCATGTGTGCACTCGCTCTCAAGAGGCACCTGGGGATTTTAGAAGAGTAATATGAATGATTGCCTGATTTTCCTACTACTTCAGCAGATGAATTAAATTCCTGAGAACATCTGCGGTTCAGGGGCAGGGTAGTTCTCAGAAACTCTTGAAGCTGGGAATGGTAACATGCTTCTTGGGTGGAGCTCCTATTATTTGCTCAAATTGTGTAAGTTACAGTAATGCAGAGAAATCCTTCCTCATGGCCCTCAAATCCAAAACAGAAATATGAAGGATCATTATAACAGTAAATGCATGGCTCTTGCTGTTGTGTACATTCTGAAAAGAAGGGTTGAGTTTAAAATTTGTTGACATGGCATTTGCCATGTGACTGGTATAACCTGAGGAATGAACTTGTAGATACAAATAATTCACTGAAACCACTAACTGTGTGGGTGTGAAATATAGGTTGTATCTTCTTCAGCTAACACAGAGCTAACGTCTCTATAACCTTAGAATATCTGTTTGTTAAAAGTGATAATCTGTTTACAGAAGATGGATACATTTAATTCTTAATTAGGCACTAATTTATGGCTTAGGGGCTTGTGTCAAAGTTCTCCTTTTTTCAAAAAATGAAACATGTATGAGTTACTTCTCTTTTCTGTGTTTCTAAATTAATATTCTTAAAAACCTATAGCAGGCTTTGTTGGGGGGCGATCTGAAGTTTGCTAACCAGACAGAGGCACACATTTCTGGCCACTTCCTGGATTTCTGTAGACTTGAGGGTGTTTGGGATATCTTTGCCTCTACTTCCGGAGCATCCTGGAGTGGAGATGGGGTTTGGTCTGGTAAGTGTAGGCAGTTCTATGGCTTTATGGAAGTGGCCTTGTATAGACACGATCCTTAGTTCAGAATCAAGGAGTTTGACTTTTCATAGGTCATTGTTGTACATATTTTTTGAGAGATTGAAGGAGTTCTTTAGCTTACTTTTTCTGGACTTACAGTAAATATCCAGGGCATGAGTTTCTACAAGCCAACTGCTCGCCAATCAAAAGAAATTCATCAACTTGTTGGGAGATGAAATAAAATTGGTTTTGTTAACAAAAAGGAAAGCATTATAACTAGTCACCACAGGGCTGGCCCTACTCAACCTTGCAGATCAAATGGAAAAATAAGCAGTCTCTTTTTATAGTGTCAACCAAGGACAAAGGAGAGCAGAATTAGAGATTATCAGCACAAAATAAAACAATTTCTGAGTGTGTAAGGTTCTGTTACTTTTCCTGAAGCAAAGTCATCTTCTAATGATGTTTTTCTCATGCTAGTATTACAAATAATCTCCTTTCTTCTAGCAGCATACTAACCAACTCACATAGTACAGAAACAAGTGGGATATGAACAGGCTGTTGGTGTGAGATTAAAATTTGAGTTTGGAGAGCCCAGATGTAGGTTATAAAAGGTTGATGAAGAAATTCAGCTAAGCAGATAACATTCAGTTTCTTCAAATGAATTATTACTTATTTTAGGACAGGGGTGTTTTCTGGGTACACTACCGTTTCAAAGCATTTAAGTATTAAAGTGTTCTAAGAATCAACTGGGCATATCGAGGCTGGAAGATATCCTTTCTGTTTTAAACATCTTTGAATTCTCTAATAATCAGCCTACAGGGGCAGGTTTTATATCTGTGTTTCCCATACACTTCAAGTGATGTTATAATAATTTTACAATTATTAAAAAAAGATAGTAACTAAAAATCAGAGGAACTAAGATAGAGAAAATCCATAAGAGGCATTTCCCCAAGTATATTCTTTGGAGCCCATTTCTATGATAATTTTAATAAAAGGTGGCATGGTCACTACAATATAAGAAATGATTCTTTTGGAAATTCAGAAGTCACACTGGCATACTGTTAGATGAGTTGAATTGTTCTCATATGAAGACTCTTGTTTCAATTGATTTAATCTAGCATTACCATTTTTGTCACCCTAGAACCCTTTTACCTGGAAACTAGTTCATGAACAAATAGTTTGAAAAATCATACTATAAGGTTTATTGAATGGTCTCATGAACAGTTACTTATTCATGCAAGTGAAAATTTAGTGAAAAGTATTATTTACCCTTATTCTTTCTTGTGCCCTTCAAAGAGAAATTTGGTGTATTTACTTATAAGGAGTGATGCTCAGATCCATTTCCCAGTAGGCTTTGTTTTCTGCTTTCTAGGTGATGCAGCTAACTGCCCAAGTTTGGAAAATATGGACATAGATGAATCAGCTTTGTTTGGACCCCTGCCGGGTTCAGCTCTCCTGGACCGGAGTCGCTTATCCAGTGAGAGCAGCTGTAAGAGCTGCCTGAGCTCCATGACGATAGACAGTGAGGATGGGTACCAGACATGTGTGTCTGAAGACTCGAGCAGGGAAGCCTTCAGCCGGCAGACAAGCACAGACGATGAGTGTTTTGTCCTCAAGGATGGGGATGATTTTCTGAAGAGGTGTTCTTCAAGGAGGAACCAGAGCATTAGTTCTGCTAGTAGTGGGTCCATGTCTCCCTTGTGGGAAGGCAACTTCTCAAGCATGTTTGGGACTCTGCCCAGGAAAAGCAGAAGGGGAAGTGTCCGGAAACAGCTCTTAAAATTCATCCCTGGCCTTCATCGCGCTGTGGAAGAGGAAGAGAGTCGCTTTTAATGGGTTGTAGTGCCCTTTCGTATTAGCTTATTTCATAAATGTCTTCAGATTCATTTAGACCAACTCCACCCAGCTTAGTGGGAAAGTGCAGATGGATTGCAAAACTGACATCCCATTTCATGGCAAGAGTGAACTTTATTTAAATTTTTGTATCATTATGTTTGCTCCTTCAATCATTTTTTTAACCAGAACAACTCAAGTTCCAAGCAGGCAGTAGGAAAATTAAGTAATAAATTAGAAAATATAACATATTAACACAAGTGCCTGCTCATTTTAATGCTGCCTGTGAAGGCAAGAGTAAAATTTATTTTCTAGATTATTCACGTAAAACGTTGAGAACTTTTTGGAGTCAAGTATGAATAAGAAAGTGACAGAATATAATTATTTGGAATACCTTCTGTAGGTTAATTGGTAGGTTACAAAACTTTATATTTGCTTAAGCTCGGTAGCCTTTGGGGAGGCTTATTAGTAGGCAATTTTGAATGTTTCTGTTCAAATCTATGAAAGATTATAAACAAAGATGATCATCAGCCCTTTTTTACATCCACAATGACAATAAATCAGGAAGTATAAGATTTAATATGGGGGTTTAAACTTTATGAGATCCATGGAAAGATGTTACCTAAGATGGGTGCTAAGGAAGACTATAGTAAGTCCTTTTTTATTGGTAGCCTAAACAAAATGGATGAGGATGTCATTCTTACCTAATTCAACTTTTGTTCTGCCTAAACATTGATGACAAGTCTAGCTCTCTCAAGATCCTACAGCCTTGTGATTTTTTTGAACAAATGTCTAAAATTTGAAAAATTAGTCAGGAAAAGTATTTTCCTCCTGTAGGTTTTTTTCCACATTACTCCTCACTTTATGTTATATATTCCAAATAGTTATTGCCTCAGCGCTCTTTTGTCTATTAGTTATGTTAGTATCACATCACTTCTAGCCTTTCAATCATATTTTTATTCAATACTCATTAAAGTCCATGATTTCTCTGTTCTGGTGATAAAGCTGCTCATTACCTATATTCTAGGGTAGATCATCTGGACAATGCAATAAATAGTCCTTACTGATTTTAAACTGTGTGTGTGTGTGTGTGTGTGTGTGTGTGTGTGTGTGTGTGAGATAGTTGACTTTGAGCGCAACTGATACACTTAAACACTTAAATAAACTGAGTAAAGAGTGAGTCATTTTGAGAAAAAAAAAAAGAGGTGAAGGTAAGGAAGCTTGTAGGGTAAGAAATAAATAATAAAATAGAAAAAGATTTCTAATTGAGATCTGCTTCCTATTAAGTCTCTGAATTCAGAAGTATCCAGTGGGCTCTGCTTGAGAATCATTCATGTGAAAAGCAGAGCTTTCACAGGAACAATAGCAGTCTTGTCTGTCATTTACTGAATGCATAATAGGTTGTAGATGCTTTCCATGTCATCCTCGAAATAACCCTGTAGGGAGATGTTAGGCATACAGATAAGGAAGCAGGTATTGGGAGAAGTTCCCATGGTCAGTGGCAGTGCTGATATTGGAAGCCAGTTCTTCCCAGCTCTAGCCTACCCGCTTAGTCTCTCTAGATATTGCTTACCCTTTTGCTGGGTCTGTGTAGTTATCACCACAGGACTACCTCCTGCCCCAATCCCAGGAAAATTTAACATGCACAATTGTAGATATTGCATGAATAAGGATATTGTAGATAGGAAAAAAAAAATTCCTATTTGGTAAATAGGAAAACAAACATATATTTAGGGTGACTCTTCCTTCTCGCTTCCTCAAGCAAGTTTTCAGATATAAGCACATTAATAACTGCATGGTTAGCAATACATTTATTTTCAACAAGGGCTTGCAAATCAATTGTGATTTAATTGATACTGCTTATTTCTCATTGTAGGCTAGAATTATGTTAAAGATCTGTTTACATGAATGCAGCATTATCTGTTAGTCCTATTTCGCCAAGTCAAGGGGAAAGAAATATCACATTTATTTGAGGAAAGATGACTTTAAAGGCTTCTACAATGTGAACAATGTTTCAAGAGCTACCACAGTTCATCTGGAAAAGCAGACAATACGTCATTTGCTTTTCTGTGGTTTTAAGTGTTAAATATAGTTTAATACTTTCTTACAGTAAACATCAAACCCAAAATGGTACAGGGAAGAAGCACATGGCATGTTTTGCTGTAGTCTGTGATGAGCAGAGTTAGAGTCAAGAATTAGATATGTTCAGGAAAAAAAGTTAAGCACTTTTTAACCAAAGTACAGGAAGTAAGCGTATGTCATGTTTTGTGTGTTCACAAGTTGTATGAAGACTCTTGTTTAGTGGAAATGTGGGTAAATTTCTCAAAGCACAGCTTTTCAGACTGAATCTGACCTCAGTGGGGCTTTAGAAGATTTCATTTCTCTAATTTTCTGGTGCACAATGACCACAGGACTCACTTTGCTGTAATTTACTGGGAAAAGAAAAATGAAGAGTTTTTTTTAACCCCAAAGTTGTCAAATATGTAACGTTGGTGAACTTATTAATTGATAATTTGTTATGAAAATGTATTTTTCTAGTATGGCATTGATTGATAAGCCAAATTTGAATCAAGCCTATTGGAAATTACTCTGTCATGTGACTAAAAGGAACACCACCGTGTCAAACAGGTTGGAACCATATTTTTTGAAATGAACTTTTATTTATTACTTTGTACTTTTCAATTCTTTTATATCTTAGTTGCATGATACAAACAGTATTAAAAATCCCAGTTTGAACTGAATATCAAACTTGGACACAGTTTGTGTGACTAATCATAAAGTATAAATATCTATGGATGTATACAACCTAAGCACAGTAAATAATACTTAACAACTATACTATCCTTCAGATCACAAAATTATTGGTGCTTTATATCCATTTCCTTACAGAACTATGGGCAATAAAATAAAAATTTGATACCTTTTTGAAATAAAGAATGCTATTCTTCAGTGTCAGAACTTTCTGCTCTCACTTTACTTACTTACTTTAAATGAAATGGTTGTTTTAAAAGAAGATTAAAAAAAATCTGGGTGACCTCTTAACACCTACCTCTTTGCGGTTCTTAAGAGGCTTTACCTACTTAATTGAAGCTTTGCACTTGTATTAGCTTTCTGTTGTTGTTTGACAAATTACTGCAAACATAGAGGCTTAAAACATATTTATTATCTCAAAGTGTGGGTCAGGAGTATGGGCAAAGCTTACCTGGGTCTCCTCAGTGTCTCACAAAGCAGCAATCACGGTGTCACCCAGGACTGAGTTCTCATCCGCAGGCTTTACTGGGGAAGGATTTCCTACCACAATCCCTCGGGTTGTTGTCAGAAGCATTCCTTGTGGCTGTAGGTTTCATTGCAGCTTGCTTATTAAAACCCAGCAACAGAGAGAAAGAGATAGTGCAAGCAAGACAAGAGTCCTAAATAATGCAACGTAACCAGACTGACATCTCGGCACCTTTGCCATATAATAGAACATAATCACAGGAGTGACATCCTATCAATTGTGGCATATTGTTTGTCAGACACAATTCACAGGAACCACCCACACTCACAAAGCAGGGCTTACACAAAGGCATGAACATCAGGAGGTGGGGATCAGGGGCTACCTTAGAATCTATTCACAACACTATTCAAGGAGTTCACAGATGGATAACTTCAGATATTGAGTCTTCTCTAAACTTCATTGAGCAAAAAGAAATTGTGAATGTCACCATTTTTAATTTTTATAGAGAGAAAGGTTAAGATTAACGACTTTTGAAATTAAAGAAACTGGCCAAGATTGTATAACTAGCCGATAAGCTGAGTAGGAAACTGTATCCAGGTCTATTATTGACCACCCAACTTTGTCCCCCAAGTGCATGAAATGATAGAAGATTTTAAAAGAATATTAAAGAGTGAACCAGTAACTTGCTTCCAAATTCTGCTCAGGGAATCTGAGTGTATTTGAGTGAATTCAGTGATTGACATGCTGGACTTTATCACTTCTATGTGGGTGCATCTTTGTGAGCAGACAACAGGAATTCCACAGAAAAACAAAACAAAGCTTTCATAATCAAAACTACAAAGCACAAAAGGAAATGATCAACCATGAGCAAATGTCAGGTGATTCCACAAATAGCAGAATTATTAGAACTTGAGAAAATAAAACAGTTTGAAAGAATATAAAAAATGTATATCTTAGGAATAAAGGATAAGTCTCACAACTTGATAAAGAATATCTACAAAAAAGCTACAGCTAATATCATAATGTGAGAAACTAGATGCCTTTTCTCTAAGATCAGTTACAAACTAAAGATGTCCTCTCACCGCTTCTATTTACCACTGTACTGAAAGTCCTACTTAGTTCACTAAGACAAGGAAAGGAAATAAAAAGTATACAAATTAGGAAGGAAGACATGAAACTGACTTTGTTTTCAGATGGTACGGTTGTCAATGTGGAAAATCCCATCAAATCAACAACAACAAACATTCTGGAACTAATAAGTGAGTATAGCAAAGTCACAGGACACAAATAACTATACAAAAGTCAACTGGTTTCCTATATACCAGAAATGAACAACTGCGATTTGAAATTCAACAATCAATACCGTTTACAATAGTACCAAAAAAAAAAAAAAAAGAACCACTTAGGTATAAACCTGACAAAATATGTACATAATTTATATGTGGAAAACTCTAAAACTCTGATGAAAGAAATCCAAGACAATCTAAATAGATATTCTGTATTCATGGATTGGAAGACTCAGTAGTGTTAAGATATTAATTCTTCCTAACTTAATATCTATAGATTCATTGAAATTCCAATCAGTATTTTGCAATCATTGAGAAACTAATTCTAAAATTTACATGGAAAAGTAGAAGACCTAGAATAGCCAATGTAATACTGAAGAATAAGAAGTATAAGAAGGAAGAGGAGGAGAAGAAGAAAGTTGGAGGAATCACAATACCCAATTTCTAGATTTCCTATAAATCTACAATAATTAAGACAGCATGGTTTTGGCAAAAGAATAGACATATAGATCAATGAAACAGATTTGAGCTCCCAGAAATAGACCTGCGCAAATATAGTCACTGATCTTTGACAAAGAAGTAAATGCAGTTAAATGGAGAAAGGACAGTATTTTCAAAAATGGTTCTTGAACAATTGGACATCCATATGCAAGACTTTACACATTTCATGAAATTAACTCAAAATGAATCATAGACCTAGATGTAGAACATAAAAGTATAAAAGTTCTGGACAATAACAAAGGAAAACATCTAGATGTCCTTGGGTTTCATGATAAATTTTTTAGATACACCAAAAGGATGATTTGTGAAAGAGAAAGTTGATACATTGAACTTTATTAAAATTAAAAACTTCTGCTTTGGGAAATTTACTGTTAAGAGAATCAAAAGAAAAACCATAGACTGGGAGAAAATATTTGCAAAACACATATTTGAAAAAGAACTTGCATCCAAAATATAAAAAGAACTTTTAAAATTCAAAAATAAGAATACAAACAACCCAATTAAAGCATGTTCAAAAGATGTGAACACATCTCCTAAGATAATATGTAGGTGGCAAATAAGTGCATTAAAAGAGTTCAATATCATTTGTCACTTGGGGTTTACAAATTAAATCCCAAGTAGTAACAAGATACTACTAGATGGCTATTAGGATGACTAAGATCCAGATAACTAACAATACAAATTGCTGGCAAGGACGTGGAGTAACAGGAATGCTCCTTCATTGGTGATGGGAATGCAAACTAGTACAGCCCTTTGGAAGACAGTTTGACAGTTTTTTACAAAGCTAAACATAGCCTTACCATATGATCTAGCAATTGCACCTCTAGGTGCAGGCAT
The DNA here is from genome assembly GCF_005190385.1 of Monodon monoceros. NCBI lineage: Eukaryota > Metazoa > Chordata > Mammalia > Artiodactyla > Monodontidae > Monodon > Monodon monoceros. The sequence goes on from NW_021703772.1 coordinate 73,770,730, forward strand.
ACCTTGCTTAATTGTGCTTTATTTTATTATGCTTCACAGATAATTGCATTTTTTTTTAACAAATTGAAGCATCTTTTTTTTTTTTTTTTTTTACAAATTGAAGGCAACCCCACATTAAGCAATATCAGCACCATTTTTCCAACTGCATTTGCTCATTTCGGGTCTCTGTGTCACATTTTGATAATTCTTGCAATATTTCAAACTTTTTCCTTATCATTATATTTGTTATGGTGATCTGTGATCAGTGATCTTTGATGTTCCTATTGTAGTTGTTTTGAGGCACCACAAGCTGTGCCCATATAAGACGGCAAACTTAATTGATAAATGTTATGTGTGTTCCGACTGCTCCGCCAACCAAATGTTCCCCCATCTCTCCCCCTCTCTGAGACCCAATATTGAAATTAGGCCAGTTAATAACTCTACAATGGCCTCTAAGTGTTCAAGCAAAAAGAAGTCACACATCTTTCACTTTAAATCAAAAGCTAGAAATGGTACAGCTTAGTGAGTAGGGCATGCTAAACGTTGAGATAGGTCAAAAGTTAGGTCTCTTGTGCCAAATAGTTAGCCAAGTTGTGAATGCAAACGAAAAAATCTTGAAGGAAGTTAAAAGTGCTACTGCAGGGAACACACAGATAAGAAAGTGAAACGGCCTTATTGCTGATATGGAGAAAGTTTGAGGGGTCTGGATAGAAGATCAAACAGCCACAGCATTCCCTTAAGGCAAAGCCTAATCCGGAGAAAAGCCCTAACTCTCTTCAATTCTATAGAGACTGACTGAGGTGAGAAAGTTATAGAAGAAAAGTTTGAAGCTAACAGAGGTTGGTTCATGAGGTTTAAGGAAAGAAGCCGTCACTGCAACATCAAAGTGCAAGGTGAAGTAGCAAGTGCTGATGTGGAAGCTGCAGCTAGAATCATCTAGCTAAGATGACTAATGAAGGTGATTACACTAACCAACAGATTTTCCATGTAGACGAACAGTCTTTTATTGGAAGAAGATGCCATCTAGGACTTTCATAGCTAGAGATGAGACATCAATGCCTGGCTTCAAATCTTCAAAGGACAGGCTGACTCTCTTGTTAGGGGTTAATGCAGCTACTGACTTTAAGTTGAAGTCAAAGCTCATTCACCATTCTGAAAATCCTAGAGCCCATCAGAATTATGTTAAACTACTCTGCCTGTTCTCTATCAATGGAACAACAAAGCTTGCACGACAGCACATCTGTTTACAACATGGTTTACTTAATATTTTAAACTCACTGTTAAGACCTACTGCCCAGAAAAAGAGATTCCTTTCAAAATATTACTACTTATTGACAATGTGCCTCTTCACCTAAGAGCCCTGGTGGAGATGTACAATGAGATTCATGCTATTTTCATGCCTGCTAACACAACGCCATGGATCAAGGAGTAATTTTGACTTCTAAGCCTTATCATTTAAGAAATTCATTTTGTAAGGCTGTAGCTGCCATAAATAGTGATTCCTCTAATGGACCTGGGCAAAGTAAACTCAGGAAAAGAGCCATCATTCTAGATGCCATTAAGAACATTTGTGATTCATGGGAAGAGGCCAAAATATGAACATTAACAGGAGTTTGGAAGAAGTTAATTCCAACCCCTGTGGGTTACTTTGAGGGGCTCAAATCTTCTGTGGAGGGGATAACTGCTGATGTGGTGGAAATAGCAAGAAAACCAGAAGTAGAAGTGGAGCCTGAAGATGTGACTGAACTGCTGCAATCTCGTGACAAAATTTTAATTGATGAGGAGTTGCTTCTTATGGGTGAGCAAAGAAAATAGTTTCTTGAGATGGAATCTACTCCTGGTCATGATGCTGTGAAGACTGTTGAAATGATCACAAAGGATTTAGAATATTTCATAAACTTATTTGCTAAAGCAGCAACAGGGTTTGAGAGGATTGACCTGAATTTTAAAAGAAGTTCTACTGTGGGTAAAATGTTATCAAACAGCATTGCATGCTATAGAGAAATCATTCGTGAAAGGAAGAGTCAATCGATGTGGCAAACTATTTTTGGTCTTATTTTTAAAAATTTCCACAGCCACCTCTACCTTCAGCAGTCACCACCCTGATCAGTCATCAGCCATCAACATCAAGGGGAGATGCTCCACCAGCAAAAACATTACAACTCACTGAAGACACAGATGATGGTTAGCATTATTTAGCAATAAAGTATTTTTAAATTCAGGTGTGTAAATTGGTGGGTTTTATTTTTCAGATGATGTTATTGCACACAATAGACTACAGTATATTGTAAGTATAACTTTTATATGCACTGGGAAACCAAAAAATCATGTAACTCTATTTATTGAGATATTCACTTCACTGCGGTAGTCTGGAACTGAACCTTCAGTATCTCCCAGGTATGCCTGTATTTACCTGATTGATTTGAAAACTTATGTCTACACAAAAAACCACACACAAATATTTATAGCAACTTTGTTCTCAATCACAAAAAAATTGGAAGAAACTAAAATGTCCTTTAATAGGTTAATGGATAAACAAACAACGGAATGTTATTCAACCATCATAAAAATGAGCTCTTAAGCCAAGAAAAGACTTGATGAACCTTAAATGCATGTTGATAAGTGAAAGAAGCTAGTATGAAAGGGCTACATACTGTATGGTTCTACTTATATGACATTCTGGAAGAGACAATAATATAGCAATAGTAAAGAGATCAGTGGTTCGCAGGGGTTTGCGGGTGGTGGGGGGTGTGTGTGTACGTGGAGAAGGTTGAATCGATGGAGCACTCATGAGTTTGTGTGTGTGTGTGTGTGTGTGTGTGTATGTGTGTGTGTGTGTGTGTGTGTGTGTGTGTGTGAAGAGGTAGAGGTTTATTGAAATACAAACATTCGAGAACATGTAAGATAGAAAATGACCACAACATGTACAGACACTTGCTGCAAGAGGACTTCTGAGGTATTTACCCACTGCCTAGGCTACCCATGTGCTATCACATTTTTTCCTGGTTAAATTCAAGTAAGATGGGGAGGGGGAGGCGACAGAGCGGCCCTGGCCAATGGCTGCCATGTGACCTCAGGGCTGCACCATCAGGTGAGCTCCTCTTGGCCCAGGGCCCCATTCTGGGGGCACCTGCTGGGGCTCCCACCCTCGGGCTTTCAGGCTGAGACCCTGCTGTTGCTCTTGAGGGCAGCGAGGGCTTGCTGGTACTCATGAGTTTTATAATGTTCTCTTAGTCTACGTGGGCTACTGAAATAAAATACCACAGATTGTGTGGCTGAAACAACAGATATTTATTTTCTCATAGTTCTGGGGGCAGTCCAAGGAGACAGCTCTAACCAAAAACTGAACCCTCCCAGAACTTGATCTTGGACTGGATCTGGAACCAGCATCCAGAATAATGAGAAAACAAATTTTTATCATATAAGCTATCCGGTCTGTGGAATTTTGTTATGGCAGCCTGAGCTAAAGACAAGAGTGGCAATCTACTCTGTATGATATTGTACCAGTAACTGTGGATACATGACACTATGTGTTTGTCAATATCCACAGAACTTTCAGCACAAAGAATGACTCAACGTATGCAAATTAATAAAAACCAACTTAGGAGTTTGGGGGATCCCAGAATAGAATGCAGAATGTGACAAGACAATCTAACTGTATTAATAATGTATGCAACAACCTCCTTAAGAAAGTGGAAGGAAAAGAAGCTGACCTAAGTAACTTTGGAAACGACTTAAGTCTGTAAAATTAAAGGCAAAAAAATGATACATGAACATTTGTACTTTCCTAGGGGAGAATTTAACTTACCATTGGTGGCGCGCACGCTTTTCCTTCTCATATTTCTGCAGTTACTAGGTAAGGAAAATATTTATTAAAGGGACAAGGATTTGAAGATATGTATGTAAAAGAATACATATATTCAATCTTTACTTGTTTCTACAATCATCCAAGTCAACAAATCATTTTTGAGCTAATTCTAATTAATGGGAACTCTTAGAAAGTCAAAACAACTAAAAATTCCTTATCTCAAAAGGTAGAGTTCTGTCAGAAGACACATATTGATATTATAGCATGCTAAATTCTTTTTTTTTTTTTTTGCGGTACGCGGGCCTCTCACTGTTGTGGCCTCTCCTGTTGTGGAGCACAGGCTCCGGACGCTCCGCGGCATGTGGGATCTTCCCGGACTGGGGCACGAACCCATGTCCCCTGCATCGGCAGGCAGACTCTCAACCACTGTGCCACCAGGGAAACCCCTTTTTTTTGTTTGTTTGTTTTTTTTGACTGCACCGTGCGGCATGCGGGATCTTAGTTCCCCAACCAGGGATCGAACCCTTGGCCCCTGCAGTGGAACTACGAAGTCCTAACCACTGGACCGCCAGGGAATTCCCCATGATAAATTCTAAGGTAAAGAAATGTAACATAATTTAAGAACTTATACAAGGGCCACTTAACTCAGACTGTAGTTAGAAATGTGATCATTATTTTTCACAAACCCTTCGGGGGGAGGAGTGCAAAGAACTTCACCTGGTTATAACATTAAAGCAGACATATGACAAAGGAAACTACAAAGTTTTTAATCTAAGCAAATCACTGGGATTTGAAGTAAGCTTTCCTTTTCTTCACAGCTGTGCCAATTTGGTGATTATGACTTGAGAGCCTTCTGGTCAGGTCACAAATTCATTATTGATGAAAGTGTGTGCTCAGACTGAAGAGCAGAGCAGGTGGAATGGTACCCACTTTCCTTCCCAACGGCCAATGAAGAGAGCGTCTTCCATTCTTGCCACACTCGTTTCCTACCTGAATCTCCAAATACCAATGAACCAGTTAAACCAGAGAGGAAATGTGTTTGCACTGTTTGGTAGTGAAATTCTGTAATTGTCTTGTCCTCAAATGCTCAGAATTAAGTAACTAGGTTGATATATCTTCAAATCTAATTGACTAAACAATGCAGTTTACTATTATAACATTGCTTCAATATAGTTATTCTACCATTCTTGACCATCAATAACTAAGTGGATTTTTAAACTATTTTTAAATATAAAAAAATAATGAAACCGTAGAAGATGATCATGGGTATGAGTCTGATCCTAGCTAGCTGCACTTGAAGGCACGGTTGTCATTTCCTCACCACAGTGTGTGACACTTTTATTTAGTTTTAAAACTGTAGACGGAGCCACTGATTAAAAACAGGATGTGGGTAAACAGTTATGCGTAGGACTTGCTGGACTAGACATGAGCTAAGATAGTGGTTCTGAAACAGCATCTTCAGACCAGTGCTGGCTTGCTGTGTAAGAATCACCTGAGAAACTTGTTAGGATGCAGATTCCCAGGCACCAGATCCCAAAGAGTCTGTCAAATAGGTCTGGGCGGGGTCCAGGAATCTTCCTTTTAAACGAGCTCCCCAAGAGATTCTCATACAGATAGCCAAGGAACCACACTTTGAGAAACACAAGAAGCTTACAATTTCTCTGCCAGCTCTGGTCGTGTTAAAGGGCTAGATTGAGTGATAAAGAGAGAAGTATAAGAAAAATTTATGAGAAATCTAAAAAATATTAAAAGTGTCTTTAGAAAAAAACTACCTCCTAGGAATTTCCTGTTTGATTTCCCATCAGGGCTGTGTGAAATCTTTACCCTTTCCAGCCTCTATTACCCTTCATTTTCAGTGAGTGACACTAACCCTTACTCCACTGCAGTGGAAGTCTTCTGAAAGGAGTTTCCTTAATTCCCTTCCCCCATTGACTTCTGTCTCTCTTTCCCTTTGCCCCTGTTTCAGAGATAAGGTACTGACTGAAGTGAATTCATGTTTTTCCCTTCCCTCACATCTTTTTTACTTACCCACGGATTTCTTCCATTAGGCCTATAAATGTTTTCTATTTTTCCTTATTCTGAATTTAACCAGTTAGACCTGCTTTTCCAGCATGAAGTAAAAAGAAGATCACATCTCTTCAATATTTAATTTCATGAGTCCACAATCTGCTCAGCTTTGCAGGAGGAGATTTTCATTCATGGATCCTGTTCTGCCTTCTTTCCTAAATTCCCTGAGAATCGAGGGTCCTTAATTGGTTGTGCTTCCAAACTTCCTGAAAAGAGAAATGGAGAATTTTAAATGACACTAGTGGGCCCCAGGTTCAGTTACTGTTCTGCTGCTGTCACAAAATGTTGTTACCGAAATCCTGCCCTGTAGAGTTCAAGGCACTGACACCATTCCTTCTCCGGAGCCTTCAAGATCTTGGTATTTCTTGGAAAGAAGCCAGTCTAGGTCATCTGGTATTTAATGCCGCCAAAAGAATGTGAGCTCCCAAGATGGCAGTTCTTTTAGCTTTCATTCACGTGCTCCATTTTTTGTCTTCAAGACCCCTTTCGTAATGGGATGGCTGAATTGGAAGGAGCTGTGGTCTAATTTTCAAAATGGAGCAACCCCTCTTTTCATGCCTAGCAAGGTTCAGATATGGAGCAAAACCCACCAGTTGAGACTGATCCTTCCCTTGTGGTGAAATCTCTTTGTGAGCTTTTCCTGTTAGTGGACCTCATTAAAGACAATCTCAGTTTATCAGAGGTCTTAAGTAGCTAATTTTAGAGTCTAGAGAGAGGAACCAGTATTTCTTTTCTGGCTTCTCGATTCTCCTCCAATGGTGTCCAACTTCATATACCAAGGACAGCCATTGTTTGCTGATGAAAGGTCCTGTTTTATTTTTACACCTGGGATGGTAGGTTGCTACTTGTGTTACAACTAGCTAATTAAAGAGCCATTCTAGTGATTCTTCCCTTATTAACAAAATCATACTTCAGGATAACTTGCTGTCTCCACTTCCAGGCTTAGAGAAATTTGTCGTAATTTTATATGCCTTAAATATATGTGTATATATATGTGATATGTGTGTGTATATATATATATATATATATATACACACACATGCATATGTATACATCTGTATATATGCATCTTGACTGATTTCTTCTTGCATCTGTTGCTGTATCTTTTTCCTTCTGTTAACAGCTAATCTTGGAAAAGTGTCATTGACAGCCTTCTAAAGAACAGTGTTATGTTTTTTTTAAAATTAAACTTTATTTTCCTCAACCTCTTTGTAACATTTGATATCTGTGATCACACTCTTTCCTTTATGAAATACTCTGCTCCTGCCTTCTTGATTATTCCTTTTCTGATTCCTCTTTCAGCCACTTAAACGGAGCCATTCCTTAGGTTCTCTCCTCTCTATACTCTTTTCCTTGGGGTCCTCATCTTCTGTTACAACTTCAAATATCACTGCTGTAAACCTCAGCCATTTTCCCAGACCAGAATTCCTTGCTTTTAATCTAACCCTCTGACCTTATCTTTCCCTGTCTCTCCTACATATCCCGTATTTTAATTGTATTGAATGAACAAACTTTTCTGTCTCTATGACTACAGAGATTAGAGAGAATGCATAAATGAGTGGTGTGGGCCAGGGAAAGACGGATCATTTTGTAACAGACAGCCTCAGTGTCAGGACAACAGGGAAAGGTGGGCACTCAGGAGGTTATGGCCAGGAAGCCAGCTGCTACTCAGCTCCAGTGAATTGTTTTTCAGGTTTTGTTTCCTTCCATCCCTCCTTCTTTCCTTCCTTCCCTCCTTCCTTCCTTCCTTCCTCTCTCCCTCGCTTCCGCTTCCTTTTCTTTCTTTCTTTCTTTTGAAAGATTGTATTTAAATACTTAAGAGACTTAAAATCTGTCACACGATTTGCAGGCCAGTAATAATGAGTTCCTTCCCTTTTTCTGTCATCGGAGTTGGCACATGAACCAACTCCGGGTAGAAAGATACATTGAACTTACAAGTGGTATATAGCCAGGCCAATACTGAGTTGACGTTCACTGCTTTTAGCAAAATCTTTGGATTTTAATACATGATCATGTTTGCAGTATCTATGCTAATTTTACAATTCGAGATTGTAAATCCACATGCTTTACTTTTGTGCAATTGGAGGTTTTTGATTGTTGCTATTTTAAGGGGAAGAATTTCACATTCAAAATGGTCCAGAAGACATTTATTGATGTTTTTGCCTTAAAAACAAAAAACTTAAAAATGTTGTGTTCCATGCTTAAAAATGCATGGAACAGACAAAAATTTGGCACTCATTTTAATCTGATAAGAACAGATAATACACTTGATCTTAGCCTAAAGGCCAAGAAGCCATGGCAGTCATTTTAGAAAGGCAACAGAAATATGTGTGCCCTTTGGGTTTATTTTGGAAACAAAAAAGAATTTGAAAATGTCAGGTTTACAAGAGCAGAATCCCCTCGCGTGGTGCCAGAACAGGGAACGTGCTTAGCAGGAATCAAGCATGGATCATTGACAGTACTCAAATGAGAATCTTCATGAGCATAGTTGCCTGGCAGTGACAAAACAATTTTTGTGCTGTTATTAAATCAAATTGAAAATGTTCAGTTAACTCCTCTTCACTTCCTCAGAGGTATTTTTGTCAAAACTTTGGTGAGTTTTCTTATAGGCCTTTGTCTGGGCATTGATATATTAAATTGTGGTTAAAAAAAATGTATATATATATATATATAAAATTTATATATTAAATTGTACTTTTTAATATCTAAAAAGCCAAAAACGTTTAATATACTTATATAAACTGAAATATACCATATATAATGCTCAGCAACTTGATGTTTTAAATTTCATTAGAGTCCTCTTATTTTTGTAAAATTTACAATCAAGTTTTTTAATATCTAAAGTCCTTTAAAATTTAATTATGTTACCTTGAAATGTTTTCTTCTAATTAGCATTTTAACTATCTTAATGAGTCCCTTGCTTATGCTAATGATTTCCTGATTTTCTTCTTCCTTGTCTATGTTAGTTACAGATATCCAGTCACTCCACTTCCACCCCATCCTCCTTATCCTATTTGAGGTTTAAGATTACCCAAAACTTTCTAGTACTGGTTATGGTCCTGACTCTTAACTGAACCATTTTCCTCATTGTAGCCTTTTGGTCTATCAAGGTAATACTAGCCTTAGGGTTGAAGTGAGGAATGTCTGCTCTTTTTCTATTCTCCCAGAGAGTTTCTGAAAGGTTGGCATGGTCTGGTCCTTGAAGGCTTGGTAGAACTCAACTGTAAAATCACCTAGGTCTACTATTTACTTTGCAGAAAAACTTTAAAATTTTGATTTGATTTTCTGTACTAATCTTAGGATAATTCTGTTTCTTCTTGAGACAATTTTAATAGTTTATGTACTTCTAGAACTCTGTTCATTTTGTGTAACTTTTCAGAGACTTTAGCATAATATTTTTCATAGTATCATTTTATTTTCTTTTTAATCTCCACTAACTTTCTGGTTATGTTACCTTTTAAAAATCCTAATTTTTTTGTCTCTTTTCATTTTCCTTCTTCAATCTTGGCAGAGTCTTGTCTATTTAATTAGTCTTTAGAAATAAACTTTTACCTTTGTTGAATTTATTGTATTTTTGGTTTTGATTTTATTAACTTTTGCTCTTTTAAAATTTTTTCCTTCCTACTACTTTCTTCAAATTTAGTCTACTGTTGTATTTCTAATTTCTCATGATGGATTTGTATTTTCTAAAGTAATAATTCAAGGTTATAGATTTCTTTCTGATGACTAGTTTGCATGCATCCCACAGGTTGTGACAAATATTTGATATATGTATTTTTTATTGTTGTTTGGTGCTAAATATTTTAAGTATGCATTATTACTTATTTTATAAATGAGATATATAGAATTGTGTTTTATATTTCCAAATGTATGGGATGCTTTATTTAACTTTTCGTTATTTATTTCTTAATTAATTATAATGCAAATAATATGGTTTGCATCATGCATTGTGTTTAACATGAGCTGAGATTTTCTTCAGCTTTTTACATGGTCAAGTTTTTCTTGCTCCACGTTTATTGGAGCAGATATGTATTCTCTAATTTCTGGCTGTAGAATTATATATAATTCACCTTTCTGTGCATGGACAATGAGAAAGGTGTTTGAAAGTCTTCCACTTCGGGTTAGATTAGTCAGTTTCTCATGTTTAAATAATATTTTGCTTTATGTATTCTGAAGCTATTTTATTACATGTATAAAAGTTTAGAATTATTATATCTTTCTGATGACTGGCTACTTTCAGCACTTCGTAGAGATGTCTTTGTCCCTATAGCACTTTGTATTAAAGTCCATATTTCTAATATTAATATATATATTTCAGGATTTTTAATTGTTGTTCTGATTTGCCAGGTGTATCATTTTCCATGCTTTCCATGTTTTTGGATCTTTATCTATTTATTTATTTAAACATCTTTATTGGAGTGTAATTGCTTTACAATGGTGTGTTAGTTTCTGCTTTATAAAAAAGTGAATCAGCTATACATACACATATATCCCCATATATCCTCCCTCTTGTGTCTCCCTGCCACCCTCCCTATCCCACCCCTCTAGGTGGTCACAAAACACCTAGCTGATGTACCCGTGCTTTGTGGCTGCTTCCCACTAGCTATCTGTTTTACATTTGGTAGTGTATATATCTTCACGCCACTCTCTCACTTCGTTCCAGCTTACCCTTCCCCCTCCCCGTGTCCTCAAGTCCATTCTCTACGTCTGTGTCTTTATTCCTGTCCTGCCTTCTAGGTTCTTCAGAACCTTTTTTTTTTTTTTTTTTTAGATTCCATATGTATATTTGTTAGCATATGGTATTTGTTTTTCTGTTTCTGACTTACTTCACTCTGTATAACAGACTCTAGGTCCATCCACCTCACTACAAATAACTCAACTCCGTTTCTTTTTATGGTTGAGTAATATTCCATTGTATATGTGTGCCACATCTTCTTTATCCATTTATCTGTCAATGGACACTTAGGTTGCTTCCATGTCCTGGCTATTGTAAATAGAGCTGCAATGAACATTGTGGTACATGACTCTTTTTGAATTATGGTTTTCTCAGGGTATATGCCCCGTAGTGGGATTGCTGGGTCGTATGGTAGTTCTATTTTTAGATTTTTAAGGAACCTCCATACTGTTCTCCACAGTGGCTGTATCAATTTACATTCCCACCAACAGTGCAAGAGGGTTCCCTTTTCTCCACACCCTCTGCAGCATTTATTGTTTGTAGATGTTTTGATGATGGCCATTCTGACTGCTGTGAGGTGATTCCTCATTGTAGTTTTGATTTGCATTTCTCTAATGATAAGTGATGTTGAGTATCCTTTCAGGTGTTTGTTGGCAATCTGTATTTCTTCTTTGAAGAAATGTCTATTTAGGTCTTCTGCCCATTTTTGGATTGGGTTGTTTGTTTTTTTGATATTGAGCTGCATGAGCTGCTTATAAATTTTGGAGATTAATCCTTTGTCAGTTGCTTCATTTGCAAATATTTTCTCCCATTCTGAGGGATGTCTTTCATCTTGTTTATGGTTTCCTTTCCTGTGCAGAAGCTTTTAAATTTCATTAGGTCCCATTTGTTTATTTTTGTTTTTATTTCCATTTCTCTAGGAGGTGGGTCAAAAAGGATCTTGCTGTGATTTATGTCATAGAGTGTTCTGCCTACGTTTTCCTCTAAGAGTTTTATAGTGTCTGGCCTTACATTTAGGTCTTTAATCCATTTTGAGTTTATTTTTGTATATGGTGTTAGGGATTCTTCTAATTTCATTCTTTGACATGTAGCTGTCCAGTTTTCCCAGCACTACTTATTGAAGAGGCTGTCTTTTCTCCACTGTGTATTTTTGCCTCCTTTATCAAAGATAAAGTGACCATATGTGTGTGGGTTTATCTCTGGGCTTTCTATCCTGTACAATTGATCTATATTCCTGTTTTTGTGCCAGTACCATACTGTCTTGATTACTGTAGCTGTGTAGTACAGGCTGAAGTCAGGGAGCCTGATTCCTCCAGCTCCGTTTTTCTTTCTCAAGATTGCTTTGGCTATTCGGAGTCTTTTGTGTTTCCATACAAATTGTGAAATTTTTTGTTCTAGTTCTGTGAAAAATGCCAGTGGTAGTTGGATAGAGATTGCATTGAATCTGTAGATTGCTTTGGGTAGTATAGTCATTTTCACAATGTTGACTCTTCCAATCCAAGAACATGGTATATTTCTCCATCTGTTGCTATCATGTTTAATTTCTTTCATCAGTGTCTTATAATTTTCTGCATACAGGTCTTTTGTCTCCTTAAGTAGGTTTATTCCTAGGTATTTTATTCTTTTTGTTGCAATGGTAACTGGGAATGTTTCCTTAATTTCTCTTTCAGATTTTTCATCATTAGTGTATAGGAATGCAAGATATTTCTGTGCATTAATTTTGTATCCTGCTACTTTACCACATTCATTGATTAACTCTAGTAGTTTTCTGGTAGCATCTTTAGGATTCTCTATGTATAGTACCATGTCATCTGCAAAGTGACAGCTTTACTCCTTCTTTGCTGTTTTGGGTTCCTTTTATTTCTTTTTCTTCTCTGAATGCTGTGGCTAGGACTTCCAAAACTACGTTGAATAATAGCGGTGAGAGTGGGCAACCTTGTTTTGTTCCTGATCTTAGTGGAAATGTTTTCAGTTTTTCACCATTGAGAACGGCTGTGGGTTTGTCATATATGGCCTTTATTATGTTGAAGTAAGTTCCCTCTATGCCTGCTTTCTGGAGAGTTTTTGTCACAAATGCGTGTTGAATTTTTTCAGAAGCTTTTCCTGCATCTATTGAGATTATCATATGGTTTTTATCCTTCAATTTGTTAATCTGGTTTATCCAATTGACTGATTTGCATACATTGAAGAATCTTTGCATTCCTGGGATAAACTGCACTTGGTCATTATGTATGATCCTTTTAATGTGTTGCTGGATTCTGTTTGCTAGTATTTTGTTGAGGATTTTTGCATCTATGTTCATCAGTGATATTGGCCTATAGTTTTCTTTTTTTGTGACATCTTTGTCTGGTTTTGGCATCAGGGTGATGGTGGCCCTGTAGAATGTGTTTGTGTTCCACCCTCTGCTACAGTTTGGAAGAGTTTGAGAATGTTAGGTGTTAGCTCTACTCTAAATGTTTGACAGAATTCACCTGTGAACCCATCGGGTCCTGCACTTTGGTTTGTTCGAAGGTTTTTAATCACAGTTTCAATTTCAGTGCTTGTGATTGGTCTGTTTATATTTTCTATTCCTTCCTGATTCAGTCTCGGAAGGTTGTGCTTTTCTAAGAATTTGTCCATTTCTTCCAGTTTGTCCATTTTATTGGCATGGAGTTGCTGGTAGTAATCTCTCATGATCCTTTTTATCTCTGCGGGGTCAGTTGTTACTTCTCCTTTTTCATTTCTAATTCTATTGATTTGAGTCTTCTCCCTCCTTTTCTTGATGAGTCTGGCTAATGGTTTATCAATTTTATTTATCTTTTCAAAGAACCAGCTTTTAGTTTTATTGATCTTTGCTATTGTTTCCTTCATTTCTTTTTCATTTAGCTGATCTGATCTTTATGATTTCTTTCCTGCTGCTAACTTTGGGGTTCTTTTGTTCTTCTTTCTCTAATTGCTTTAGGTGTAAGGTTAGGTAGTTTATTTGAGCTGTTTCTTGTTTCTTGAGGTAGGCTTGTACTGCTATAATCTTCCCTTTTATAACTGCTTTTGATGCATCCCATAGGTTTTGGGTTGTCATGGTTTCATTGTCGTTTTTTTCTAGGTGTTTTTTGATTTCCTCTTTGATTTCTTCAGGGATCTCTTGTTTATTTAGTAGTGTATTGTTTAGCCTCCATGTGTTTGTATTTTTTACAGATATTTTCCTGTAATTGATATCTAGTCTTATAACATTGTGGTTGGAAAAGATACCTGATATGATTTCAATTTTCTTAAATTTACCAAGGCTTAATTTGTGACCCAAGATATGATCTTTCCTGGAGAATGTTCCATGAGCACTTGAGAAGAAAGTGTATTCTGTTGTTTTTGGATGGAATGTCTTATAAATATTAATTAAGTCCATCTTTTTTAATGTATCATTTAAAGTTGTGTTTCCTTATTTATTTTCATTTTGGATGATCTGTGCATTGATGAAAGTGGGGTGTTAAAGTCCCCTAGTATGATTGTGTTACCCCTTTTATGGCTGTTAGTATTTGCCTTATGTATTGTGATGCTCCTATATTGGGTGCATAAATATTTACAATTGTTATATCTTCTTCTTGGATCGATCCCTTGATCATTATGTAGTGTCCTTCCTTCTCTCTTGTGATAGTCTTTATTTTGAAGTCTATTTTGTCTGATATGAGAATTGCTCCTCCAGCTTTCTTTTGATTTCCATCTGCATGGAATATCTTTTTCCATCCCCTCACTTTCAGTCTGTATGTGTCCCTAGGTCTGAAGTGGGTCTGTTGTAGACAGCATATATGGGTCTTGTTTTTGTATCCATTCAGCCAGTCTCTGTCTTTTGGTTGGAGCATTTAATCCATTTACATTTAAGGTAATTATCAATCTGTATGTTCCTATTACCATTTTCTCAATTGTTTTGGGTTTGTTATTGTAGGTCTTTTCCTTCTCTTGTGTTTCCTGCCTAGAGAAGTTCCTTTAGCATTTGTCGTAAAGCTGGTTTGGTGGTGCTGAATTCTCTTAGCTTTTGCTTGTGTGTAAGGGTTTTAATTTCTCCATCAAATCTTAATGAGATCCTTGCTGGGTAGAGTAATATTGGTTGTAGGTTTTTCCCTTTCATCACTTTAAATATGTCTTGCCACTCCCTTCTGGCTTGCAGAGTGTCTGCTGAAAGATAAGCCGTTAACCTTTTGGGGATTCCCTTTTATGTTATTTGTTGTTTTTCCCTTGCTGCTTTTAATATTTTTTTGTATTTAATTTTTGATAGTTTTATTAATATGTGTCTTGGCATATTTCTCCTTGGATTTATCCTGTATGGGACTCTCTGTGCTTCCTGGACTTCACTGACTATTTCCTTTCCCATATTACAGAAATTTTCAACTATAATCATCTCAAATATTTTCTCAGCCCCTTTCTTTTTCTCTTCTTCTTCTGGGACCCCTATAATTTGAATGATGGTGTGTTTAATGTTATCTCAGAGGTCTCTGAGACTGTCCTTAATTCTTTTCATTCTTTGTCTTTATTCTGCTCCACGGTAATTATTTCCAATATTTTATCTTTCAGGTTACTTATCCGTTCTTCTGCCTTAGTTATTCTGCTATTGATTGCTTCTAGAGAATTTTAAATTTCCTTTTTGGTGTTGTTCATCATTGTTTGTTTGGTCTTTAATTATTCCAGGTCCTTGTAAAACGTTTCTGGTATTTTCTCCATTCTATTTCCAAGATATTGGATCATCTTTACTATAATTACTCTGAATTCTTTTTCAGGTAGAATGCCTATTTCCTCTTCATTTGTTTGGTCTGGTGGGTTTTTACTTTGCTCCTTCATCTGCTTTGTGTTTTTCTGTCTTCTCATTTTTGCTTAACTTACTGTGTGTGGGGTCTCCTTTTTGCAGGCTGCAGGTTTGTAGTTCCCGTTGTTTTTGGTGTTTGCCCCAGTTGCTAATGTTGGTTCAGTGGGTTGTGTAGGCTTCCTGGTGGAGGGGACTGGTGCCTGTGTTCTGGTGGATGAGGCTGGATCTTGTCTTTCTGGGGGTCAGGACTGCGTCCTGTGGTGTGTTTTGAGGTGTCTGTGACCTTATTATGATTTTAGGCAGCCTCTCTGCTATTGGGTGGGGTTGTGTTCCTGTCTCGCTAGTTGTTTGGTATATGGTGTCCAGTACTGTAGCCTGCTGGTTGTTGCGTGGAGCTGGGTCTTAGTGTTGAGATGGAGAGCTTTTGCCGTTTGATATTATATGGAGCTGGGAGGCTTCTGGTGGACGAATGTCCTGAACTAGGCTCTCCCACCTCAGAAGCACAGGCCTGACACCCAGCTGGAGCACCAAGACCCTGTCAGCCACACAGTATGAACCAGGAACTAATCCAGGTCTGTGGATTTCAGTAGTAAAAAGCAGTCAAAAATGGCTGGCTTCATGGAGTTTATACATTTCCTCACAATCTGGAAGGGAAAATCCTTCTGGACAGGGAATATCCTTGTTTCTCTAGTGCGTATTACAATGCCTGGTCCATCACAGAAACTCAATGTGTAATCGGGAAGAACAAATCTGACTCCACACTGGGTCAGTTTCTTTTACTTTTACTTTAACCTTTGTATTTGTTTGCTTTTGCTTAGTCATATTAGTTCAAGCAGGCATGAAACTTAGCAGGACCCTGTGGGGCCCTCTCAAGTACAAATCCTTCCTGTGTCCCTCATTTCTTGTTTGTAGGAAATAAGCTTCATTCTGCTTCCTAGACCTTCCCTGAGTTCCAAAGGGCTTAGATCTTTATTTTTTAAATGTCTCTTTTGAACAGAATATAGCTCAATTTTTAAAAGCTTATCCTTAAAAGTCTATTTTTAGTTGGAATATTTAGTTTCATTTTATTTATTTTGATAAATGAATTTTTTGTCCTAGTATTTTATATTGTGCTATTGATTTGCTTTTTCTGTGCTTCCTAAAATGCTCTTTTTTTAAATGAGTGGATTTTGTTTTTGTTTTTCCCTCTATTGGGTTGGGTTTGAGATTATACCTCCTATTTCTATACTCTTAATGGGCACCCTTGAACTTGTACCTTGTGCACTTAATAACCTAGCAAGGCCTGAAGTTGATAAAAACAGTTAACCTCCTCTTTTGAAGAAAGCAAGAATATTATCCATTAACTCTGATCATCCTTTTTTTCACTTGCATGCTATTATTTTCCAGTATTTGAATTCTAACTATACAAATTAAATATAATAACTATTATTTTATAAAGACAATTATCATGATTATCATGATTAATTCTTACTATTCCTTCTTGTTTCTCAGACAGTCCTGAGATCATTTTCTTCCTTCTAAATATTGATCCATTAGAAAATCCTTTAGTGAAAATCTAGTGGTGAATACTCTTTTTTGAATACAAAACAAATCTTTATTTCATATTTTATGAAATAAAGATTTTATGGATTCATAATTATAGGCATGTAGCAATTTCTCTCAACACCTTGAAGATTTTATTTTATGACTTTATTAATTTTTTGCCCTTGAGAAGTCTGCTATCAGTTTATTGTCCTTCCTAGGTTGTTTTTTTAAGTGGATAATTTTTATATCTTCATTTTGTCTATAATAATCTACCTTTTTCACTGCAATATGTTTTATTTTATTTTTTTGTCTGTTTTGCGATACGCGGGCTTCTCATTGTTGTGGCCTCTTCCGTTGCGGAGCACAGGCTCCGGACGCACAGGCTCAGCAGCCATGGCTCACGGGCCCAGCCGCTTCGCGGCATGTGGGATCCTCCCAGACCGGGGCACGAACCCGTGTCCCCTGCATAGGCAGGCGGACTCTCAACCACTGCGCCACCAGGGAAGCCCCTTCACTGCAATATGTATAGGTGTTGATTTCTTTTGTTTATCTTGATTGGCATATATTTTGCTTTCCATATCTAGGACTTCTTGTTGTTTATCAGTTTTGGGAATTTTTCAGCTATATCTCTTGAATATCACCTTGCCTTCATTCTCTCTATTTTTTCTCCTTCTGCATATTTAATTAGATGTATGTTGGATAACTCCATTCTATGCTTCTGTGTTTTAACCTCTATTTTGCATTTTGCCTCTCCTTGTTTAACTGTGTTTCCCTCTTGATTTCTTTACATTTAACTAATTCTGGATAATTTCTTCAGATTGTTCTTTTATCTGCACCAAATCTCCTATTTAATTCATTCACTGAAAGTTTAATTTCAGTGCTTATATTCCCTAAATGTTCTACTTGGTTTTTTATCAAATTTTCATCATTACTTAGTACGCTTTTGTCCCTTGCTCATTTAAACAAATCAATTTTTCATTTTTAAAAATACCTAGTACAGAGCTATTTTATATTCTGTATCTGATAGTTCCAATATCTGAAGACCTTGATGATACGATCTATTGTTTCCAGTGACTCTTACCCAGGGTGACTTATTTCCTTGGTGTGTTCTTGGTCATTATAGCTCTTCATTGAATACCTTTTCAGAGTTCATAATCCTTTTAACTTTCAAGAGTGTAGGGTTGTAGTGCTTAATTTTCTTCTATTTCTTAGGGTACTATTCGATTTTTTTGCTTGTTCTTATCCTTTTATTCATTTTTTAAAATTTTATAGCTTTCAGTTGAGGTTCCCATGTTGGAATCTTTATTTTTATTATTCCTGCTTCTGAATGAGGAAGTTAATGTGTACCTGCACTTTGATTAAGAGCAGTATGGACCAAGCACCCCTGGTCTGAGCCATGGACAGCTTCAGTTCAGGAATGTTGCCTCACAAGTCTGCATCAATTCAACAAAGTTTTCTGACCTTGTAGCACTTTTCCCTTCAGGGTGAGCAGGTGACCTAGTCAGAGGTCATATTGGGTTTCAGTAGAGCATCTTGGCTTACCATGGTCTTGAAAGTGATCATTCTGGATTTACTTCTGCTCAGTTACATTCATACTTAATTGCAAGTCTGGATTTTGTTTCCCTTTTATTCTCCTCCTCCTCAGGTTACCTCCAGATGGTGGTTTGAGGTCAAATATCCCAGCCTCGGTGGTAGTTTCTCCTGTGCTATTTGCATGATGTTGGCTTTGACATTCTTAGGGCTCTACCATGAGTCTTCTGCAGAAGCCATGCCCTTAATCCTCCTTATGTTATATAAAATGCCATCAGAAGAGTCTTTGAGTGATCCTGTCTCTGGCTTACTTTAAGATGCTTAAGTTTATAGCTGCCTCCCTCATTTTGGCCCATATTTTACTGAACTCAGTAGATTTTGCATGATCATTCCCCTTGATTTTTTTTTTTTATTATGTTTGTTTGTTTGGTTGTATGGTAGAACTTTTCTGAACTTATGAATGTAATGTTACTCCCCATATAAAACTTTTTTGGTACTTTTGGTAGATTTCAAGGAAAAGTATAGAATAGATATAACTTTAATTTGACGTATTTTCTTGAAATTCCAAACCAAACAATTTTAGAAGAATGGGGCTAAATGCAAGGCCTGCTTCTTTTTCAATACAAGCCTGCAGGATTGTCCTTTGATGTGGTTTGATATGAGATACCATTTAAGGAGGCCAACTCAAACAGCAATGCAAGAGAAAGGTTTAAACACTATGAACTTCTTCCCAGAAAACATTTTTAGGAGACTCTCTTTCCTCCATGTTACTTCGATTATAAAGAGTGACACCTTGCATTTCTGTTTCTATCCACCAGAGTCTTACAGATATTTTGGGTCACAAAAATACTGTGGGAACTTTTACTTATAGCCTCTCCTCTCCTTAGAACTTGGACAGTAGCTCACATGGAGACTGGGGTTTGAGCCAAAGGACAAATCCAAGCAAAATTAACCATCCCCAACTGTAGCATTTTAACAGCACATAATCAGGTAGAAGTCTTTCCAGGAAGCTTCTCTGTCCTGCTATTATTGCAACTTGGTGTTCATAGGACCTGAGATACACCCAAGCATATTTGCATAGAGTTTATCATTTCTATTCAAAAATACTGTTGGGTAGAATTAAAATTTTAGTTAGTATTTATTTAATGCTTACTATGTATGCTATAGCACTCTTTAAACTCTACACATACATTATCTCATATTTACTGATCATAATTGAGAGCCAGTTATATTATTATTCCCATTTTTCATATGAGGAGATTGTGGGTCATTAAGGTTTTATGTCTTGCCCAAGGTACCCATAGCTAATAAAAAGTGACATTAATCCAGTTTTATAATGCCTAAGAGTTTGAGTTTGTAGTCGCATAGCTCTGGAATCAAATCCTGTCCCTGCTTTTTGCAAGCTTTTTAATGTTGGACAAGACACAACTTCTCTGAGCCTCGGTTTCCTCAGACATAACATGGAGATAATAGCAGCATCTACCT
This sequence comes from Monodon monoceros, assembly GCF_005190385.1. NCBI lineage: Eukaryota > Metazoa > Chordata > Mammalia > Artiodactyla > Monodontidae > Monodon > Monodon monoceros. Next base: position 73,790,569 of record NW_021703772.1, read on the forward strand.
ATAGAGATTTGTGAGGATCAAATAGAATATGTTATGCATAGAGCTTAAGACCAAGCCTGGCACATACTAAGACTCAATAAATGCTAGCTATAAAATATAAATAATTCACATCTTCATTGAAAGCAAGAGGTTACAGAATAGGAGGGAATTCCTGCAAATCAATCTGATAAACAGAGTTTTCTGAAATTCATACCTAGTGATACTTGCAAGAGGAAAAGAAAATGGAATCGTTCTTTTAATAAGTTTACTTGGAAAAAAAAAAGAAACCCAATATAGAGATTTTCATAGGCTCCATAAGAAAATGACCACAAATTGTCAGACTGTGCCCGATATCAGGCTGCTTGTTTTGAAGAATTTGATCCCATAAGTTATGGTTAAACACCAGGAGGCTGTTATTGGTAAGTGGAAATGTTTGAGCAGAAGCTTACGAGATCTACCGGTGCTGTTAAAGGGTACAGTGAAAGGGTTGAGAGCTTGGACTTTGGAATCAGATGCTGGTGTTTCTGTCTACTAATTATATGATCTTGCCCTATTATTTTAATCTTTAAAATAGAGATCAAAATATTTTATATCTCATAAAGTTGTTGGGTGATTAAATGAGATTGTTAATGTAAGCTCTCAGTACAGTGCCTGGTCCATAAAGATTCGACAAATGTTAATTATGTTTAAAAACTGCCACACTTTGGCATTTATCTCCGCAACTCTTTTAGAAGGGTGAAAGTTGGGAAATTCTTCCATTGGTTCTAGAATTCCTCTTTACTTATAGATAATCCTGCTTGAGTTCTTATAACTTAGACCATTCCGTTCCAACTCAGTTCACCTTAAATAAATCCACACTCGGTGTTCTTCTCCAGATACTCTGATCCTTTCTCTTAAAACGCCTTTGAGAGAGAAGAAATTGCCTATCTTGTTAGCCTCTTACTTTCACTTATTCCCTTTATCCCTAAGCCTGTAAAAAAGGTGTTTCTCATTATCCTTTGTCCTGAGCTTCTAAGTTAACAAGAAGTGTATTTGTGTAAAGAGATGCTTAACTCATTGCCAATAATAAAATGTCTCAGTGTAATTACAGAGGAGGATGCAGTATTTTAAGGGAAAATGGAATTATAGAACTCATTGAATGTTCTTATTTCTTGAATGATGCTGTTTTCCTTTAAATACAAATTGATATAGTTTTGCCACCTATGCTAGTGATAACACTATGAATTAGATGTGAAGGTGTTTTAGGTATTACATACCATGGGTCAAATATTTCCAAGGTAATCTCTCATTTATGTCTTTGAGCAACTCCATGAGATTAATTTTTGAATCTAAATTTTACAGTTAAGGACATTGAGGCTCAGAAAGGTAAAGTAATTAGCCTGAGATGACCTGGCTGGTGAGTGATGGAGCATGAATGCAAACATGTCTTTCTTACTAGATGCTTTGTGCTCTTTTTGCAATACCACATGGCTTTCCAATAAAGTAGCTTAAACACGTGAATTAAGCTGTAATGCATAATCTTCCTTTTGACATTTTTTCCCAGGTTTACCTTAACCATCTATATATACTAGTTATTTTTTTTCCATTGATGGAAAATATTGTTTCTAGAGGGGCACACTGGTACTTGCTGATTACCAATAAAAAGGAAAACTTGTTCTCTACTTTTGTATCACTACTTTTATATTTTATATAAAAATAATGTGTCCAGCCCCATTATCCAATTCACCTTGGCCGTTTTACCATGAAAAGTTCTATAGAAATACTCTAATTTTAACTCAAGTACCACTTTGTTTTATTTACTCATGTTGACAAAATGTTTTCTGTAACTGTTATAAAAGTTAGTTAAGGGCTTCCCTGGTGGCGCAGTGGTTGAGAGTCCGCCTGCCGATGCCGGGGACACGGGTTCGTGCCCCGGTCCGGGAAGATCCCACATGCCGCGCGGAGCGGCTGGGCCCGTGAGCCATGGCCGCTGAGCCTGCGCGTCCGGAGCCTGTGCTCCGCAACGGGAGAGGCCACAACAGTGAGAGGCCCGCGTATCACACACACACAAAAGAAGTTAGTTAAAACAGTTTAGAGCTTTGAATCTTTAAATTTCTTCTACTCTTTATCCATGGCTAAAAGGAGCTGACCATTATGTAATGAGCTGGTAAAACTGGATGCTCGCAATTACCTCGAGACTTACAGAAGTAAAGCTTTATAATGTTTTCTACAACCCAAGTCTACTTTCATGAGATTCTTATTGAAATTTCCTTGCATCATTTATAAGGTTATGAAACTAGGTTTACCAAAATACCAAGGGCCATGCAGTTCAAGGCAGATCTTTCCTTGTAGTACAAATAATATTTGTACTTCAAGGACATAGCCTGAGATCCTATGCTCTTCTTCCTCTAAGTATAAAGGGTTCTGGGCATTATCCTTGTATTAGTAATACAGATTGCAGACTTTTTCTCTTGGTTTTTACTGTTCACCTCCACAAATACAAAGTTTTGATAGACATAATGTGATTTTTTTCAAATGCCTGTCACAAAGCATTCAGACTTTTGCCTTGCCTAGAAGCCTGATACATGGTTTCTAGAGTAGCCAACAAAGAGGATGGAAAAAAAAATAGAGAAGAGAGGCCTGAAATACAGTAGTTTGGAGCCCCAATTCTCTGCAGAGTTTTTCTTTCAGCATTTCATAAAATTTGTTTCACTAGACTTCTCTTTCACTAAGAGAACTAACTTACTAAACCAAAGGTTAGGTTCAGATTTTTTTTTCCCCACTGAGAAATTCATTAGAGGATTTCTAAGTATGCCTCCCTCAAGTAGACTTGTTTTAAATTTTTCTATTAACAAAGACATGTTATCAGTCTTGGCCACCTTTTGAACTCACTCAGTTCAAAACTTCCTCAGTTCAAAAGCACACAGGAGCTGATGTTTAGAAATGAATTTGCTTTGTATTTTCCAGGCATGTTTCAGGCTTTCCCCCTCTGTTTCTTTCATCCTCTTTGTCTTTACATATTTTTTTTTCACTTTCATTTTGTTTTTTTTTTTTCTTTGTCCATATCTATGCTGGCCAAATTTTATTGAAATTATGTAATAGGGTTGTGGCACTTCATTAAACATTGTGAAAAATTTATAGTCTAATGTAAAACATAAAGACAGAAGTAGAATAATGTGTTATAATAAAGGAAGGACATGGAAAATTCCACAAATCCAGAAGCCCTGGTCTTCCTACAATGATCACAGAATTAGAGACAGCATTTACTTACTTTTGTTTCTACGGGGGTCTCACAATGCATTGTTCTGCAATTCTCTAATATCTAGTAGACCCTTCCTCATTCTCAAACCTTCTGGGGCTTCCCTGGTGGCGCAGTATTTGGGGGTCCGCCTGCCGATGCGGGGGGCGCGGGTTCATGCCCCAGTCCGGCAGGATCCCGCGTGCCGCGGAGCGGCTGGGCCCGTGGGCCGTGGCCGCTGGGCCTGCGTGTCCGGAGCCTGTGCTCCGCGACGGGAGTGACCACGGCAGTGAGAGGCCCACGTACCACCAAGAAAACAAAAAAACCCCTTCTGTTATGTAGATACTCTTTATTTTTATTATCAACTATGAACTCCTACCATGCAACACAGAGGTTGGTATAAAATGGACTGAAGAATAAAGTACAAAAATTGCTGCCTCATTTCCTCATTTTAATTTCACATGTCACATCAATCATAAAACCCATTGGCTTTACTTCCAAAATACATCCTGAATCTGACCACCTCTCAAAGTCACCATTTCTTCTCTGCACCCACCTTCAATGGCAGTCCAAGCCATCACTAGTTTTGTCTGTATTACTGAGTGTTTCAAAATCCTAAATGACTTCCCTACTTCCATTCCTATCTGCCAAATAACCAGAGTAAGCTCTTGAAAATGTAAATTAGGTCCTATTGGTCCATTGCTAAAAACTCTTCAATTGCTCCTTCCCATGGAACTTAGATTAAATATAAACTCATCATCAAGATTCCCACGTCCTTGCAGAATCTGGCTTTCATTTGTCACACTGACCACATCTCCAAACACATTCTGATTTCCGTGCTTCTGCCACAGTGGCCTCCCTTCCCTAATATGTCATGCTTACCATTGTGGTTCCCTCTACTTTAACCATCCTTCCTCCCAGTGTTCAAGTGACAGGTTTCTCATCACTCAGTCCTTCTCAGGGTCTTCCATAAGAATCCAGTAGAAATAAGCTCTTCTTTGTCCCCATCTCTGTAGCTTTTCCTGATTCTGTTACCCAGTTTCTTTTTTTATAACACTTATCTCCATGTGGAATTATATATTTATTTATTTATTTCATTGTTCAATATCTGCCTTCCTAAAATAGAATTGTGAATTTATGAGAGAAGTATATTCATCTGTCTTGTTGACTGCAGTATCCTTAGCCTTGGGATACTCAATAAATGTTGAAGGAATGACTATCTAAAGAGATTCATGCATTGAGAAAAAAAAAGATGCATGATACCTCCTATTTAGATTATGAGTTCTTTATGAGTTAGCCACAACAGGAATATTGGTCTCAAACACGCTATTGTTATGCACATAAGGATATTTAAATAATTCATCTGCTTGTCATTTTAGTAACTAAGAACTTACTGTAGCTTCCTGGCTACTCAGTGAAATGATTCTCAGACACTAAATATGTATCGCATTAAAATAAACATTAAAAAAAAGTTTAGATGTGTGTATGACAAAAAAACAGAGGAAATCTATTTTTAGTGATATTTCATGTGATTCTTAATTATTATCCCTGCTTATTCCAGAGAACAAGAAATGTGTCATAACAGACTCTTGGGTTTTTCCCCTAAGATTTATTGTCTAAGTTATAACTCCCTGTGATTTGCAAAGACTAATAAGAAATATAGAATAATTAGTGGTTGTATACATAAGAATCATTAAGGGCAATCAAATGGGAAAAATATGGAGAAGGGAATGGTGAAAATCAAGGCAGAACAATTGGCTAGCCGTGAGTTTGTCATCTAGAAAGGTGCCTGAAATTCCAAATGCTCAGTTTTCTTCTGAGCACCAAACAGGTACTCTACAGTTGCTTGAAAGAATGTACTTTGATACCTGAAGATACAGAGGGAAACAAAACCCTGTGATTTTAATCATTTCTGGATTATTGATCAAGGGTATTATAGAAATTTTTGTTATTTATAAAGAATTATACTTAGATCATTTGATTCCTACATCCTGGAAGCCAGGTGATAGTCTCCACATGTTTCAAATGAGGAAACAGAGTCTCGGAGAGTTTAAGAGATTTGCTTAAATTCATCAAGTAAAAGGCAGGATGGAACATGTAAAATATATGCTTGTGTCTGTATGCTTATAACTTATTCTCATTTCTCTCTTTTGTCTCACTTGTTAACTAATGGTCTGGATTAGAGGCTTCTGTTGGAAGAAGTAATATTATGTTCAATTAATGCTTTGTAGTAAATATGATGCCAGTAAGTCTAATATTTCCAGAAGACCTAAAATCTAGTTTATCAATATGGTAAAATAAGTTCATAGTTATTCTTTAATGTAATAGAATATTATTGTTGGAAAAGACTATGGAGGAGATCTTATTTAACCTTCAAAAAGAGCAAAAGCTCCTTCTGAAACATTCCTAAGAGATGGTGATATTGGATAGGTCATTGAAAGTGTCTGCCATTTATATCCCTGCTTGAGAACTTCCTTCATATAGGTTGCAAAATGTTTGCTATCATGTGGGAGCAACATCCTGGTCACTGCTGAGTGGATTATGCTGGATAGCTCTCCCCAAGGCAGCTATCTGGAGAAAATAGTAAGAAAGACAGCCTCATGAGAGAAATCTAATAGTGATGCACTAAACTGGATGTTGACAGGCCAATACAATAAGATGATCTCCTACAGAGTTTTAAAGTAAGTCATGGAGAAAATCATCAGATAACAGAGCTGTCAGAAGCCAAACAACAGAGAAAGAAACTAGTGAGTACAAACCATGCGGCAGGTTCTCCTGCCCTGAAGCATAAGAAGTCATGAATAGGAGAAGCCATGAGATGGAAAGAAGTTAGTCAATTGTGGGACAGGTCAAAGCAGTTGGAGCAGCAAAGAGGAGAAGCTCAGTCACAAGCATAGCCAATAACTGGAGTTGCTGTGTTGGGTCAACAGAACAGTTCTTTGACAACTAAAGATGTCTGAATTCTGGACATCAGTACATAATATTCTATTTCTTCTTTAAACACAGCTATGAGATTTCTGAGACTGCCATTTTCACTAATGAATTTTCAGAGTGAAACTTTATTAAGTGAAGTAACCAGAAAATGCCTCTGTTCCTTGGTAACTTCTAAGAGACTATCTAACAAGTCTAATCTTTCATCAGCCTGTTTTCTTCTTAGATACCTTATTGAATCACTTTATTATGTTACACCTAAATTTAATCCCTTATAACTATAATTTGTTAGTCCTAGTTCAGCATTCTAGAAAAACACCAAGGTCTACACCATTATCCTTATGACAATCTGTTAACTATGGCAAGATAACTACCTCTCCTTAGCGACCCCAAGCCTCCAACCAAATATTTATATCAGTTAAAATATTCTCAAATTAACCAGTAATGTCATGTGACATAATTCCCAGAACTTTCAACTTTAATGTCAATGTCTTCTTCTTTTGCTTGTTTGTTTGTTTGTTTGTTGCGGTACGCGGGCCTCTCACTGTTATGGCCTCTCCCATTGTGGAGCACAGGCTCCAGATGCACAGGCTCAGCAGCCATGGCTCACGGGCCCAGCCGCTCCACGGCATGTGGGATCTTCCCGGACCGGGGCATGAGCCCATGTCCCCCGCATCGGCAGGCGGACTTTCAACCACTGCGCCACCAGGGAAGCCCCTCAATGTCTTCTTTAATTTGTAAACATTCTATTTCAAGGTTTCATCCAAGGCCAGACATACACCCTAACCTCCCTTAATATTGGCAGTATACTTCTATTAACATAGTCTAATATTTCATTAACTTTTAGCTTTGTCATCATCTTTTGACTCATGATAGCCCTGCTTCTGGGCATTTTAAATGACATTTTTGGCCTGGAATTTGTTCTTGCACCATCAGACTTTAAAAATATCCAATGCCAGATTAAAATTGCTCTCTATTAAATTTAGTCTTATTGGTTTAGCTCTATTATAGCTTTTAGCTGTCTCTTGCAAAATACTTCCTAGAGAACATTCATGTGCTCACAAAGGTAGTAAGAGAGTACAAACGTACACACACACATTTCCCATCATGTTATAAGTTTGAGAAGTTCTGGGTTAAAGAGAGGTTAAAAATACTTATCTCTGTACAACCTCTCAGAGCCTAATCTCTAGAAGAGAGAAATGGCATTAGCTGTTGTTTTTCAAAAATTATTTACTGTGAAATTCTTTTTTGTAGAATACCTACCAACACTTGCAGAAACCAAAGTATCTTTATGACTTTAAGCACATTATGTACCTTACAGAATCATGGCCTCCTAATCCATAAAGTAGAAATAATATTTGTCTTATAAGGTTATTATTAATATTAAAGGAAGTGATATATTTGACCTGGAGAAAGAGCCCAATGTTTCCCTTTTTTTCGTTCCCTTTTGTTAAGATTTTTAGTTCACTGTTTATGATTTTTCCTGACATATTACTATATTTAGTCATCTAAGTCCACCAAAATGGTTATATTTGTCTTTAATTTTTCAGTGGAATTAACAGACTCCTCTATATTCTTTCTCCATTCTTCTATTCTAGAATTATTTTAGTCTTCTATTCAAATATCACATTGAAATTCCACTTTGTTGGCTAGTTTCAGTTAAGTTCAATTCAACACTGTTTCCTGAGCTTTCTTGCCAAGCATGTTGACCCTGGCCTTCTTAGCCATGCATCATAAGTCCTCATTCCTCCTCTCCATCCCTTTTCCCACTTCTTAGGGTGCAATCACATTGAGTTTAGGGCTTTTCAAACCTTCTTTGACTGTCTCAACCTAACCTCTAAATCAGACATTCAGCTCTTGTCTACTGAGATGAATAGCTGTTTGCAATAAAGTAATTATTTTAATTGAGAACTCAATCTCAAAGTGATCTTGGCTGATACCTGCAAAGACTTTTCAGGGTTTTTTTGGGGGGTTTTTTTTCATCTTTTAAAATTTTACCTGTGGTAAAAATGGAAAGAATTAAAGAAACACACAAAAATGAGACAGGGATTAGGACCATACTTGCAACTTCTCTGTTTTGGTGGATCTTCTCTTCATGCAGAAATAGCAGTACCTCCCCCGTGTCTCCCCACCTAGGTGTTTGGGGCTGTCACAGAGAATGTCCCGGCTGCCTCTTTCAGCTGTGATGTGCAGTGACCCAGAAAAGGGCAAGGTAGTGAAGGGAATGGAGCCAGTGGGAAGAAAAGATGTGGCTGAGCCAGCACATTTGCTTTAAAATAACAACTCCTAATCATTTGGGAATATTAGAAATCATTTGTTTTGTGAGTGCTTTTGGATAATAATTAGTCCACAGGGACTTCCCTGGCAGTCCAGTGATTAAGACTCCATGCTTCCAATGCAGGGAGGCAAAAAAATATTAGTCAACAGAAAATTCTATGAAAGGAAACTCTGTATTGACAGAACTCTTGAAATCATTCTGAGTCCACCCTTTCCTCTCCTTTGGGAACCTGTAGTCCCCAGCCTGGATAGCACTGCTCTGGAGAATTTACGTGTGCATGTCACCTGCCAGTCCTTCACCTGCCAGGTAGTGGATGCAGGTGACCCGGGTCCTACTCAGGCACAGATGGGAAATCAGCATCCCCACCTTTTCAAGCCTCACAGTTTCCCTTACCATTTCAAAGCAGACTTGTTTCCTCAATCCTAAAAAAGGAAGCTGTGTTAGACCCATAATTTCATTCCCACAAATAGACATGGTTTTGATAAATAACTGATGTGCGAGTGTGTGTGTGTGTGTGTGAATTATGTTGGCACAATTTGGAAGAGATGGCATTAATCTTTAACACACCCTTCCACTCTTAATTTCCTTCATAAAGGGCAGAATCATTCAGATTTGTCCTCCCTTTCTTAGCAAGACCAAACTTGTTCCTCTCTTGTATCTAGTCCCCAGATTCTTTCTTCCTTTGTGGTAATGTGAAAGTTAATGGGTTAATCAAAAAAATTTTTTTGTATGTGACTCAAAAGATTTGTGTTCATGTTATCACTCTGCCACATTCTATCTGGGTGATTCTGGCAAGTCTCAATAATTCTGGACTTCAGTTTTCTCTTCTGTAAAATGAGGGCACCGGACTAGGATGGCTTCTAAGGTGCCACTCAGTACTAAGCTAAACTTTAGTTAGCCATGGGTGGTATAGGTATCCAAGGTGGTGGAAATTCCCTTACCTCCACAAGTGTGCCATTTATTTCTTTGCAGAAAGAGCATGGGGCTCACAGCAAGATAGACTATGTTCTCAATCTCATTTCTTATTAATTTATATGATTGTCTCAGTCAGAGCTCAATTGGGAAAATAGAAACCACTGTGGGCGACATAGTGGGCTGCCTATGACTTAGAACTCACTGCTTACTCTTCAGAGAGATGTGGAAGTCTGTTCTCTATGGAACTGAAGAGTGGTGGTGATAAGCTGTTCCACTAAATGATAATAAGAGTAGGCGTTCTTCTTATTATGATTTTGTTTGTATTTCAGAAAACTGTGATCCAAGGGCTTCTAAAACTTCATAGAAGCATTCTTAGTGTAGGAATCCTGTTGGGGGTCTCTTCTAAAAATTGTTTTATTGGAATAATTCCGGGAGGGGTGGCCACAATGTAGAAGCAGAGAATATTTTGGAAAGAGTAAACAGGAAGAGTTTTAACCAAAAGATATAGTGAAAACACTGTTTAGGAACATGAAGAAATATATATGGATATAAAATTCATATGCCCCAGGCTGCCTCCAGATGCAATAAGCAGATGCCAACATGCTTTACCAGTCAGAAAATTTGGGAATCACAGACTTCCATATGGAAGCATTCATCAGGCAGCCAATTGTCCCGAGCTTTGTTTTTCTCTAGATGAAAGCATGTCTTCTTCGAGAAAGCTGAAAGGATCGTAGACTATTTCCCCAAGGTTTGGTTATACATACATGGGAGGAGTATTGTTTGCAGATTGCTCAGGCTTATTAGATTCACAAGTGCTGTTGGTCTGCAGGAAATGCTATTAATGAGGCGCAGAAGGCCTGACTTTCCTGAATTTGATAAAACAGCAACAGTAGAAATTATTAGCGGTAAAAAAAAAAAAAAGCAAGAATGTAAATAAAAAACCAGAATTGAAACAGAAGCTTAGGAGTTTGAACAACAGACTAATTATAAGCAATAGCAAGATGTGGTAGTCCATTTATTTTCTGTATTTTCTGCAGAAAGGATGACTATGTTCACATATACATGAAGTAAGTGTAACAGCATTTGAACAGAGGAGCTGTTTTACCATCACAAGTTGCCAGAGAGGGTACTACATATCTGTTGAGATTTGATTTTCTGATTGAACAGATGGGAGGAATAGTTGCTTCTTAAGGCAAGTGATAAGCTAATATTGGATGCAAGTCAATTGAAATACTTCTTTTAATATTCTAAAACACTCTTAAGATTACCATTATAACACTGTTTTGGAGTTCACTGGTGTAATAGAAAGAGAATGGCTTTTGTAGTCAGACAGACCTGGATTTTAACTTGCCCTGCCCTTCACAAGTTCCATAACCTTGAGTAACAACTTTCTAAGCTCAGGTTTCCTTCTCCCTATAATGCACATAGCAAGACTTTCTCATTGAGTTGTTGGGAGGAAGACAGGAAATATCACATATAAAGGGCAAAATAGAGCTTGGTCTTTCACAAAATAGTTACACTAGAGTCCTTCTTGAGGGCAGGCAGAAGACTGGGCAGACGCTTGTTATCAGCCAGCAGTCAGCCTGCCCAGCGTTCAGAAGGTTCAGAAATCTAGGCTCTGATGAACAACCTAGCATGCCAGACAAATGTCAGAGCTTGGGATTTTAGCCAACTGTGTTATTTGGGCAGTCAGCCAAGTCACTTTTTTGATTAAAGACCTTAAGAATAAGAGTCAGAGGGCTTCCCTGGTGGCGCAGTGGTTGAGAGTCCGCCTGCCGATGCAGGGGACACGGGTTCGTGCCCTGGTCCGGGAGGATCCCACATGCCGCGGAGCGGCTGGGCCCGTGAGCCATGGCCACTGAGCCTGTGCGTCCGGAGCCTGTGCTCTGCAACGGGAGAGGCCACAACAGTGAGAGGCCCGCATACAGCAAAAAAAAAAAAAAAAAAAGAGTAAGAGTCAGAAATAAAGGAAAAGCATACAACTAGTTGAGAGGATTCCACAGGCTTAAAGCAGAACCTAATCAAATGCAATTGGTATGAGCTCTACTAACCCAGCTTCAAGAGCAGAGAATTTAAAATCTGCCTTTAGCTGGCTTTCCTCTGCAGGCTTTGGTTTTCCTTTTCAGATATTTTAATGGTAAATAATGCTTCTCATGAATATTGAAATATCTTCCAAAATGAGGTTCCTGGAAATGTTTTTTATTCCTTTTTGGCTTAAGACTTTGAACAACCATTTTTGTGATTAGAACGTAGAGACATTGTGTTTTTTTGCTTGTTTCGTTTTGTTTTTTCCTATTGGCTATAAAGGATTTAGGTATTTCAGACATTAAAATGTTAGGAGCCCACAAACAGAGAATATGGATATGGATGAGATCCCTGAAGAGAAAAGTCAAAAGGTCTCACCTTTTGACTGTTGATAAAGGCTCTCTTCGTAAGATATGCATTGTCATGGTGATGGGGAACAGGGACTGAATTGGGAAAGGATTAGAGAAGACATATATAATTACACTTAATGACATGTAATTATAATTATAGCATATATAAACTATGGAGAAAAGTACACTTCCTTGACCTAGACTCAGCCTGCTTAAGGGTACTGGCAGACATTATGCTAAACAGCTAAAGATTCTGTGAGCCAGACTGGTCTCTACGTTATCTAGCTATAACTGCATAGTTGAGAATGGGAGTTAGGTGAGGAAATTGTCCTGCTAGTTAACATCCAGTGATACTTTGAGAAGAGTTGGGGAGGCACTGATATCTTAAACATAAACTTTCTTGATATTCCTAAATGTCAGTTTAACACATTTGAATATTTACTTAGCAACACTTATGCACTCGGCGCTCTGAGAGTTAACCGTAGGACAAACAAAGGAGGTAGGATATTATCCCTAACTTAAAGGAGATAAAAGTCAGACATCAAATGCAAGTTGCATTTTTATTTTTTATGGATGAATTCTTTTAAAATTCTGTGTAAGAAGCGTTGGGAATCAGGTGTAGGAAATTGTACCAAACATCAATTTTTCAAATAATTATTTGTTTTTAGTAACAAATAATAAGAATATAATTCCATTGATAATACCAGTATAATACAGTAAAATGAGTACATTTCAGTGTAGGATACTTCCTCAGTCCTTTTTATATTAACTTCATGATTTATGCCAAACCTTAAACCATCTGTACTAGTTTTTACTCATTTAAAAAGTCAATTTTCTTTTTATTTCAATTTGCTTATTTGAAAAAGAAATGGAAATTCAGAAACAAATATAGTTTAAATAGAAAGTAATTATAGAAATAAGTACAATTGGGACTTCCCTGGTGATGCAGTGGTTACGAATCCGGGACACAGGTTTGAGCCCTGGTCCGGGAAGATCCCACATGCCGCGGAGCAACTAAGCCCGTGCGCCACAACTACTGAGCCTGTGCCCTAGGGCCTGCGTGCTGCAACTGCTGAGGCCCGTGCACCTAGCGCCCGTGTTCCACAACAAGAGAAGCCACTGCAATGAGAAGCCTGCGCACCGCAATGAAGAGTAGCCCCCGCTCGCCGCAACTAGAGGAAGACTGCACGCAGCAATGAAGACCCATGCAGCCATAAATAAATAAATAAAAATTTAAAAAACATTAAAGTAAGTATAGTTCTAAAAAAATAAGTACAATTAAAACAAAATAATATAATTAAATTCTAGATAAATGCTGTTGCCTGCTGAAGGGAGGCCTGTGACCTACATTCCCTTTGTTTAAAAAGGAGATTAACTAGGGCTAGAAAGGTGTGAAACCATACCAGCACCAAAAAGAGACTTTCTTCTTTACATAATTAAAAATATTGAAATCACTTTCTTACTATGTGATTTAATGTTACTTAGTATTGATACATGTCCAACAGCCATAAAACAAAACAAAACAAGACAAAACAAAACAAAACATCATGTCCCATACTTTGAATTCACTGCCTTGAGGCTTTCAAGGTCAAGATCATATACTTTATTTCATTTACCCTTACAAGAACTTTATGAGGTTGGCATTAACAGCTTGTTCATTTATTAGACCAACTTTAGAGATGAGGAAACAAAGACTAAGGAGGTTAAAAGACCACTGCTCCCCCGTGTTTAGTGTTAGATACAGACAGGAGCCCAGATTTTTGAGAAACAAAGCACTTTCCAATTATACAATCATTGTATTATATTATTATGTTTCACACTATTATTGTGTTATACGTTATACAATGACTATTTCAAGCTCTTTTTATTCCTTTTTTCTCCCCAGCTTTATTGAGATATAATTGACATATAACACTGTATAAGTTTAAGGTATACAATGTGTTGATTTGATACACATATATTACAAAATGATTACCACCATAGTGTTAGCTAACACCTGCATCACATCACATCACATAAATTACCATTTTGTTTTTGTGATAAAAGCATTTAGGAGGTAGTCTCTTAACAACTTTCAGGTATATAATACAATATTATTAACGATAATCACCATGTTGTATGGTGATTATCATTATTATTCTGTATCCCCAGAATTTGCTCATCTTACAACTGGAATTTGTATCCCTTGACCAACATCTCCTCTATTCTTCCATACCCCAGCCCCTTGTAACCACCATTCTAGTCTCTGTTTCTGAGTTCAATTTTTTAAAATTCTGCGTATAAGAAAGGTCATACAGTGTTTGTTGTCTCTGTCTGACTTATTTCACTAAGCTCTTTTATTATTAAATATCTCAAATAAGTAAGTAACAAAAAATTATCAAAAAAAATTTATTAAGATACAGGAAACTGATTTTTCTTATTTCAATGCCCTGAGGGTAGACATTTTATTAACTGACATTCAGCCTCTGCTTGTGATTTATTTCAAGAGGGATCTAGGTTGGTTAGGAAATTTCATTCATCTGCTTTCATATATAGTGTAATAGATGTATGGAGAAGGAAGAGATTTGGCCTGAGTGGCAGTATAGGAAATGTACGAGACTCTTCAATGACCTTAGGTTTAGAGCAGTAAAAATAAGGGCTCCTGATACTGAAAAATTTAAAGTCACAGCAGAGGGGGAAGCAAAGATCTGAAGATCAGCTTTAGAAAGGCTAAGATCCAAAGTGGTTTGTAACTTATGAGAAAGTCAAGGATGACCAAACGATCTTAGTTACATTTAGGACAAGAATAAGATCATCAAGAGATTAGGCTCAGGGACAGCAGGTATATCACAATTAGGATATAAAGTTGCTTGCTGACACCAGAGAGTAGAACTCTTTTTTTTTTTTCCAAAAACATATTAATATTTTATTCTTTTTTTTAAGAAAAAAGCAAGTAGTTCATATTGTACAGATACATTCTTTTTTTTAACGTCTTTATTGGAGTATAATTACAATGTTGTGTTAGTTTCTGCTGTATAGCAAAGTGAATCAGCTATACATATACATATACATATATCCCCATATCCCCTCCCTCTCGCGTCTCCCTCCCACCCTCCCTATCCCACCCCTCTAGGTGGTCACAAAGCACCGAGCTCATCTCCCTGTGCTATGAGGCTGCTATCCACTAGCTATCTATTTTACATTTGGTAGTGTATATATGTCCATGCCACTCTCTCACTTCGTCCCAGCTTACCCTTCCCCCTCCCTGTCTTCAAGTCCATTCCCTACTTCTGTGTCTTTATTCCCGTCCTTCCCCTAGGTTCATCACAACCATTTATTTTTAGATTCCATATATATGTGTTAGCATACTGAGATAGACTGACTTCTATATTAAATTGTACAGAATAAACATTGGTTAGGCAGAATGGAAGATAAAGATGGAATAAAATAGTCTAAGAGATAATCCTGCTACTAAAAATGTGTTCAAGTTTCCTGCTGTGGCAAATCAGGAGTACAGTTTCCCAGGGTGCAAATGAGGACAGTGACGTGTAAAGAAATTAGAAGGAAAAGTTGAAGATACGATTATGCAAATTTAGATTCACATTTTAAAAAGAGGAACAAAAAAGAGTATATTCTGACATTCCAGATTAGTGAGATTTAAATTAATATTGGGCAAGGTTCCAGAATGAATTATTAAAGAGAGGATTCAGAAAAACCGAGAAGAAAATCCAACAAGAGCTCACTAAGATCACTTCATGACAGAATAACTTCATTTCATCTTTTAGCAAGAAATATTGCCTGTCGTATGAGTGTATTTGATCTTCCACAGGCATATTGGAAGTTCCTTCATAAAGTTTCTGGAGAAAGGATGAAGAAAAGATTTAATGCAATTATAAATATCCTGTTGGGAAATGGTTCACATGCGTCTGAACAAGGGCTGCTTAACAGAATGATGTTATCCAAAGAGGAAGTTCTAAATGCTGCTTCCCAGGATTCTTCCACGTTTAACATTTCTTGCAGGATAGGTCTGTTGGTGATGAATTCCCTCAGTTTTTGTCTGAGAAAAGTATTTCTCTTTCATTTTTGAAGGATAATTTCACAGGATATAGAATTCTAGGTGAGTGGACTTTTTTCTTTGAACACTCTATTTCACTCTACTCTCTTCTTGCTTGCATGGTTTCTGATGAGAAGTCTGTGGTGATTCTTATTCTTGTTCCTCTATAGGTAAAATGATTTTTTCCTTCTGGCTTCTTTCATGATTTTTCTTTTTTGTGTTTGGTTTTCTGCAGTTGGAATATGATATGGTTAGTTTTTTGTTTTGTGTTTCTTAGTTAACCTGCTTGGTATTCTCTGATCTTCCCGGATCTGTGGTTTGGTGTCTGACATTAATTTTGTAAAGTTCTTGGCCTTTATACTTCAAATATTTCTTCTGTTTCATTCTCTCTTTTTTATCCTGGTATTCCAATTATATGTCATATCTTTTGAAATTGCCCCATGGGTCTTAGATGTTCTGTTTATTTTTTTCTCATTATTTTTCTCTTTGCATTTCAGTTTTTGGAAGTCGCTATTGACCTATTGATTTTTAATTGAAGTATAGTTGATTTACATTTTGTGTTAATTTCAGGTGTACAGCAAAGTGATTCAGTTATATATATATATATGTGTGTGTGTGTATATATATATATATTTATTTATTTATCTGTGTTTTTTTCAATCTGAAAAAGACAACCTTTTCCCTTTTAGGTTATTACAAAATATTGACTATAGCTCCCTGTGCTACACAGTAGGACCCTGTTGGTTATCTATTTTATGTATAGTAGTATGTAAATGTTAATCTCAAACACTTAATTTATCCCTCCCCCTTCTTTCCCTTTTGGTAACCATAAGTTTGTTTTCTATGTCTGTGGGCCTATTTTTGTTTTGTATATAAGTTCATTTGTGTCTTTTTTTTTTTTAGATTCTATATATAAGCGATATCATATGACATTTTTCTGTCTGGCTTACTTTACTTATTATGATAATCTGTAGGTCTATCCATTTTGCTGCACATGGCATTATTTCCTTCCTTTTTATGGCTGAGCAATATTCCATTGTATATATATACCACATCTTCTTTATCTGTTCATCTGTCAGCGGACATTTAGGTTTCTTCCATGTCTTGGCTATTGTAAATAGTGCTGCAATGAACATTGGGGTGCATGTAACGTTTTGAATTATTGTTTTCTCCAGATATATGCCCAAGAATAGGATTGCAGGATCATATGGTAGCTCTATTTTTAGTTTTTTAAAGTTATCTCCATATAGTTCTCCATAAATGAGTGTTTTTTATTTGGAATATTTTCTTTTGATTCTTTTTTAGAGTTGTCATCTCTCTGCTTGCATCACTTATCTGTTCTTGCATGTTGCCTACGTTATTTGTTAAAGCTCTTAACACACTAATCATAGTTATTATATTATAAATTACCAGACTGATCTGGCATATCTGAGTTCTGATGACTGATTTTCTCTTTAGAGTGTGTTTTTTTGTTTTTTGTTTTTCCTTTTGGCATGCCTAGTAATTTTTGGTTGAAGGTGAGACAGGTAAATAGGTAATAGGATTTCAGTGTGAGGATTTATGTTAATCTGGCTAGTAGTTGAGCTGTGTTTAGTGTTCACTATAGTGTTAGGCATCAGAGATTTCAAGTTCTTCCTTAATTTTGTCTCTCCTCTTGCCTTTGGGCTTCCCTGTTTACTTTTCCTCAGAAAGAATCTTGAAGCTCCTTCATTGGCAACCCACTATTATACTGGAGCCCCATTGCTGTGGTGGAAAGGTAGGGGGAGCAGAAACATTCAATAATTTTATGATTAAATCTCAGTCCTTTTTGGGGCCGTGTCTCTGAGCTGTCACCTTCACAAGTATTTCTGCACTAACATAGCTCTTTAATTTCTCCCTTAGGTGAGACAGGGAGAGTAGACAGGGCTGGAGAGGGAGGAATGCCCTCCTCCAGCTGGACTAATGCTCAGGGAAAGTCTTTCCCCAGGGAGATTAGACCTTTGTTGTGAAGAAGACTCTTGCGTATATTTCACAATTATTATTCTTCCTTTTTTTCTGCCAGAGCCAGTAGAAGATCTTTCTCAGATCTTCATCATGAGAACCTGGTTGGGTTTCTGGACATAAAGCCCATAAATATGTGAGGGAACCCCTGAGAAGTGTGACCCCCAGGAATTTCTCCTCTCACACTAGTCCTCCCTCAGCTTATAGCAAATTGTCAAAGTTATTGTGTGAGTGTTTCTAACAGTTTATGGCTCCATTACCTTCTGCTCTAAGTAAGCAGGTGTCAACTGTGTCTGTCTGGATGAACCCTTCAGATTTGGAGGTAATGTTTTGCCCTGAAACCTCAATTCTCTAATAGGTCCAAGAAAGGTCAGTGATTTTTAGTTTATCCAGATTTTTAATTATAAGGATGGAGGTGATGACTTCCGACCTCATTACATGTTAGATCTGAAACTGAAAGTCCTCAATTCTCCTATGTTTAACATTTATAATTCCCAGTCTAAGTGAAGATGTAGAGAATGTGGTCAGTGTGAGGATGAATGAAAACAAAAGGAACAGTGACTACATAAGATGGCAGAGTTGTGATATTGACAAGCTGGAAAAAGCATGAATTTAACCAAAGGTAATATAAAAGAGATAGACTTAAGTTTCTGCCCTTGAGTTCAAAACACATTTTTCAGGGATAGGAAAGGATAGCTGATCTTTAACAATGACATCCATGAAAAAGATCTGGGGCTTTAGTCATCATTTAGACTGCCATGAATCAATAGTGGGGATCAGCTTCCAAAGTAATTAAAGCATTGGTTCGGCTAAGTGCTTATGGGTATTAAATAAGAGTAAAACCTCAAATGCATTGGGTTAAACTACTTTCTTTATTAAGGAGCTTTTTAGAATCTTTAATGTGCTCAAGTTCATCAGGATTTTCCATGAGGATAAAGAACCTGTAGCATTTGCCAAATTTATTTGACCATTGATCTGTTTTTGAATTCTGGCTCTCACATTTAACAGTTGTGAAACACTGGGTAAGATATGAGACCTCCAAGGATCTTAGTGTTCTCTTTTCTAGAATAGGAATAATAATGATTACTTCACAGTCTTTCTATGACAGTTAGATGAGAATAATGTTTGAAAACGCTTGTCATATTGCTGGGCACATAAGAAGCTCTGAGTAAATGTTGAAAGTTTCCTTCAAGTTTTTTTTTTTTTTTTTAAATTTCCGGCCATTACCTTGAAAAATATAGTTAGGAATAGGTCATATTTAGAACATCTAGCAACTAATATGATTTAGTCATTTACTAATCAACACATTGGTCTAGGAACAACCCTTGGTTATTGGTCATGCCGATGTCAGGAGGGTGCCAGGTGATGGGCAAAGGAAGTGGTGGACACTCAGGGAGAGATTTAGAACCATGACTTTTTATCAATTATAGGGAAACTATTTTAATACACAGTGTATCTATGTTAGTATATATCTGACCCCTGTCAGCCCTGTACACAGCATATGACAGTATGTTCAGGTAAGAACGCTTGATAGTGTAAAGCTACTCAATACAATGTTATATGATGAACCAGAGAAGTTTATTCCAGAAAAGGGAAGACTTGGGTGATGGGGGTGGGCATGAAAGCTGTCTTCAAATATCTGAAGAGTGTCAGGTAGATGAGAGACTAGACTTGTTCTGGGTGGTTCCAGAGGGTTCAATCAAGCACAACTGATGTGTGAAAGCTTTAGGGCATGAAAGTTCACCTCCACACAGGGATAAGTTTTCAGAACTCAGAGCAGTTCAAGCACGGCTGAATTCTCCATTATTTAACGATATTCGGAAAGAGAATAGTCAAGTGCCTAGAATGGGTGTTGTGGAAGGGATTCAACTATTGAACAGTTGGAGTCATAGATTCAACTCAAAGATCCCTTCATCCCTGAGCATCTTTGATTCTATGACCAAGAGGCAGGAGTCTCAGTGGTAATTCTGTTATTTCTGTGAGTTACTTATATACATTATGACAAGTTTATTCCCCTCTTTAGCCTTGAAAATAAAATGAGAGCATGGAACTACATGAGTTAACTAGAAACATAAGCTGCTGGTACAATAAACCTCTTTACGCCTGAGGGCTACTAACCCAAAGAGAGACAAATAAATGCAGAGTGTACATATCATAGAGATGTACACAGCAACCCAAACCTATCTGAGGTCAGCTCATTTTTAAGAAGTCTGTTTAAATATTTCAAGTTTTCTTAATTCAATACATTAACCATATATTTTAGTTACATATTAATGTCAATTAATTTAGTGAACAAGGAACCAGAGAGAAGAGGTAGAGCTGGGAAAAAGGAAGGAATTGGCAGGATGTTCTCTTTTATATGCCTGGCTCTTTTGCCTCTCTTTATGTCTTAACTTCTGCTTCATGAAACTTTCCACTCCTATGAGGTTTGAGTTTTTCATCTATAAATGGAGTGGGTTGGGTAAGATATTTTGTTTATTCGTTTAATTAAACATTTATGAAGTGCATCCTTGGTGGCAGGCATTGCACTAGTTCTCTGTGATGCAAAGACGCATGTCCTGGCTTGCCCTTAGGTGCTCTGAGTTCACGTCAAGTCAGTGACAAGACGGCTATGATCCTGGGCTGCCAATATTGTCTTTAAAAAGCTCCTCACTGGACTCAGCCTGAAATGATTTGCTTCGCTCATATCAAATGAATGACTGTGAAAGACTGTGAACACAGGAATGCTCCATCTATACACATATTCTTATTATCCAAAAGCCTATGCACAGAGTGCGAGGGATTAGAAATGAGAAAGGAAACAAATCACTGTTTAATTTCCACGAATTTCCCCTTAAGGATGACTATGAGTTCTGAGCCCTGTCATTCTCTTACGTACTTTTTTCTTCTCCCTCAGGATTTTGGATGGAAGAAGTGGCAAGTTTTTCCTTAAAATTTGTTGCAAAAGTGAGCCTCAGGCATGAATTTTATTGTCAGCCATAGAATCTCTTGAGAACATAGCCTGGGAGACGTTACCCTTTAAATTATGTTTCTTACTGTAGATAGTAAAAACTAAGTATAACCTTTAGGCTTTTAGGTACACATTAGCTCTTTCCCTCAAAACCAGCCTTTCACAGAGGTTGCTAGGACTTCTCTATCCCTTCAGTCTTTCTGAACCTTGACTTTTATTGAGGATGTATTGGTTTTATTAGGCAGCTCATTTTTTAAAATGAAAACTGCAAGCAAGTATAAAGTTGCAAGTCTATCCGTGAACACCAAACTAAAGAATGTTATTAACCATGGGAATTCAACATTGGGATATTGTAAAGTATAAGAAGTGAAGACCAACCTATTAGAAAAAAAATTTTTTAAATCAAACATGGGAAGGTGGAATGCATTAAAAGGTGGCCTGTGACTATACTATTAGTTACCTGTTCCCCTGGGATTTCTATTAAATAGAAAAACTCTATAGGAAATTTGGTCCCTTATTTGACTAATAGCTGTTTAGTCCCTGTGATTTGGTTCGGTCGTGAATAGTGCTATATTTTTATAAAGGGTGGATTGTGTTTAAGAACATAGGCTCTGACCCAGACTTTCTTGGTTTAGATTCTGGCTCCTGGCTCTGTCCCTTACTAGATAGATGACTAGATGGTGCCTAGGTTTCCTCTTCTGTAAAATGGTGACAACCAGAATACCTATCTCAAAGACTGTTGTGAAGATTAAAGGGCTATTGTTTTGAGAGCTCATTGACCAATCTTGGTACGTAATAAGTGCTAGCGCATGTTGGTTATTATTATTACTGCTTTTATTTTTAAATTATTACTGTTATTCCAGAAATTTATTTATTCACAGTCTTTAAGTTCTTAAGTAATATGAATAATGAAAAAAAATTGTCCTCCAAGAGTTACTGCCTTTTACTTTTCCTTGTTTAGGTGTGTGTTGGAGGTTAGAAAGTATAGTATTACTTATTAGAATGTGTACCAGAATCACCCAGGTGCTTGTTTATAGTGCATCTTCTGGACTTTAACCAAGTTAGAATATCTGGGAGTACAGTCTAGAAACCTAGATTTTAAAGGAGGTGCCCAGAATATTCTGAGGCAAACTGAATGTTGAAGATGACTGAGTAACGCAGGCATAGCCTCTTTTGCTTAATCACAGCAACAGGTCCATTTCTAGAGCATATATTGGACACCAGCCACTGAGATCTCTGGATAGGATCTCATTAAACCCTCATAAAAGGCCTCTGATTAAAGGATTTGCCCAAGAGCTACTGGTGAGGGGGCACATTGAGGGATAGGGTGGGGTCTACCTGGCCACAATCTAGGGCTCCTAAACATGCCAAGCGCATCACATCCTGTCTGATCACGTGCTCCTCCTCTGTGGAGGCTTTCTGCTCTGGGAAATGCGAGCCAGAATATTCACCTCCAAATCAGTGACAGCTGACTTTTAAAACTCTCTACATGAAGACTGCATTAGCCAGTGTGTATTTTACTGAGAGGTTCTGTCCAGTGAGCAACCAGGAGGGTGACGGTGAGAACTTTGAGCACAGTCTTCTGTGGCACCACAGAGCTGCTTTTTTTGGTTTTGCTTTGTTTTGTTTTTTGCGGTACGCGGGCCTCTCTCTGTTGTGGCCTCTCCCGTTGCGGGGCGCAGGCTCCAGACGCGCAGGCCCAGCGGCCACGGCCCACGGGCCCAGCCGCTCCGCGGCACGCGGGACCCTCCCGGACCGGGGCACGAACCCGGGTCCCCTGCACCGACAGGCGGACTCCCAACCACTGCGCCACCAGGGAAGCCCCACAGAGCTGCTTTTATTTCACTTTCTAACAAACTCTGCCTGTTTGCCAGTAGGTGGCGTCTTCGAAAGCCATACCACAATCCTACACCGTGGAAAACCCAACTCTTAGATCCTGAATCCCTAATACTTAATTTAAATAGATAAAAGCAGATTTGTAAAAGAAGGACAAGAAAGGGATCCGAGATATATTCAAATGAATTTTATTGTCACATTCTAATGCCAGAAACCTCTATTGCCAACTCAAGTCTTGTGTATATAACATAGACTATGAACTAGGTGGTGTGCTTGCCCCTGTAGAAGTACAAAAACAAATCACGCAAAGCCTGCAAGTATCCAACAATATATTAATAAATAGCATTGTTGCTATTATTCGGCTCTTGCTACATATCAAGCACTGTACTGAGTGATCCACATATATTTTGTCACGTAATTTAATCTCAAAAATTCCATGAGGTAGGCATTCTCCAGATGTTCTGAAGTTCTGAAAGTTCCAGACATGGGGGAAAGAATACTCCAAGACATGCAAACGGGAGTCATGTGTGGTAACACAGAATACTTCTCTGTGGCAAGGGTAGAAACAAGAACGGGGCAATTTGGGGTGATCAACCTGGAAAGTAGCTGTATTGTGTTACAAGGAACTGGTACTGAATATGGCAAGCAGTGGTATTAGTGTTACTAATAATAGTAACATAACTAAGTAACGATAAAACAATAAAAAAAAAAGAAACAAGTATGAATGAATATCTATTATGCCACACGGTGCTAAACAGTTTCCCTGGATTAACACATTTAGTTTTTACAATTCTAGGAGGAATATTATATTAGAATCTATCTTTTACTGATGGGAGACCTGAATCTCTTCAAAAGGTAGGCATCTGCTAATGTCTGGTTTTTGTTTGTTTGTTTGTCCTATAGTCCCTCTCATTGTCTTTGCCCATTTTTCTGCTCAGGAGTGGACACCTGTCCCAGGCCTGGCAACTGGAGGATTCTATCCCCCAAGTCACAACAACTGGCTCAGGAGTTAACTCATGCCCCAAAGTGGCCCAGTGAAGGCCATCCCAGGGACTTGGGCTGGAATTAATGGGAAAGAAATGCTCCTGTTTCATATTAATAATTATCTTGATAATGTAAACTTAGGGTTGCTGGAGAAGTATTTGCTATGACCTTGGGAGAATTTACCTGAGAAACAAGCCAGTATAGAGCAAAGTAGAACAATAAGAGAGAGAGAGAGAGAGAGAGAGAGAGAGAGAGAGAGAGAGAGAGAAACGAAACTTTCCGGAAGCCAGAATAATTCTCCTTTCTGTGGAATTTGTTTTGAATTGACTCTCTTTCATTTTCAACCAGTGAAACATTATATATCAAAGAAATGGACACCAAGAGTGAAAGGTAGATTATAGACCTTAAAATGTGGGATTGGATAACTAGGAGTGATGAGAAGAAATGAGAATTCTCTCGTTCCTGATTGTGAAACTGACCATCATTGCTCTAAACTGTCCCCTCAAATCTTGATTAGGACCATTTCCTACTAAAGATTGAATTTTAGAAGGCTTGATAGAAAAATATCAGGATGCTTGAGAGTTTATAATTTTCTTATAGTTTTTAGCAAACTGCTACAGATTCAGTCAAACCTGTACTGATGGACAGATGAGTGAGAAGAAAATACAACCTTATTATGAGAGTATGAGAGATCTTCTTGGCCAGTAGGAAGTAATCCAAGATGATTAAGATTCAAAAATATATATCCCACAAATAGTTGGAAAAGCTGAATTTTCTGCCCCTAGGCGGTCAATGAAAATGAAAGCAGAGAAACAAGAAACTCAGTGTATTAGTTTTTTATTACTGCTGTAACAAATAGTCACACATTTAATAGCTTAAAGCAGCACAAATTTATTCTCTTTCCGTTCTGGATGTTGGAAGTCTAAAATCAAGGTGCTGGCAGGGCTGTACTCCATTCAGAGGCTTTGTATTCCATTTCCTTGCCCTTTTCAGCTTTTAGAGATTATTCATGTTTCTTACCTCACGATCCCTTCCTTGTATGACTCCAACCTCTTGCTTTCCTGTGACATCTCCTGAGACATCGCATTTCACCTTCTTACCTCGTTTTTTTCAGGGCCCTTGTGATTATTACATTGGATTCAATCTGATAATCCAGGATAATCTCCTTATCTCAAAATCCTTAATTTAATCATGTCTGCAAAGTCCCATTTACCCTGTAAGGTAATGATTCACAGGGTATGGGAATTAGGGGCTTGGACACCTTTGCGGGGTGGTCATCTTCCGGCCTATCACACTCAGCTGGAAATCTTATGGGACCTAGAAAAAAGTTTCACCCAAATACCTCCTAATCGTCACCTTCCTTGGAATGGAGAGAGAAAGGTTCCCTGTGACACTGTTTAAATCCTCGGATCCAAACAAGTGCAAAGCCAATTCTGGACTTTCTAGTGAAATGATCTGTTAAATCCAGAGTTTAAGATTTTTTGAATTGAGTTTCTGTAATCTGCAACCCAAACATGCCTGATTTGTACACTGGCTCAGGGTCACAAAACAGCAGAGCAAGGGCTTCCCTGGTAGCGCAGTGGTTGAGAGTCCGCCTGCCGATGCAGGGGACACGGGTTCGTGCCCTGGTCCGGGAAGATCCCACATGCCGCGGAGCGGCTGGGCCCGTGAGCCATGGCTGCTGAGCCTGTGCATCTGGAGCCTGTGCTCCGCAACGGGAGAGGCCACAACAGTGAGAGGCCCGCGTACCGCAAAAAAAAAAAAAAAAAAAAACAGCAGAGCAAGATTTCATGCCAGGTCATCTGATGACCGAGTCCAATCTCTTGATCATTATAGGGGTCGCTGATGATAATGCTCATTTGCCCTTTATTTGAGGCGGGGGGCTCTTAATTCTTGGTTCGTGCTCTCACTCCCACCTGCCTGCCTTGGCCACAGGGATTTACATTGTGGCTTCTTGTTCAGGGCTACACTCCCTTCTAATCCTCACCAAATTCCTAGCCTGTTTCTTCCAGTACTTTTAAAAATATGGTAAACAGTGACTCACTGAGAAGCTAGGCCCCAGATTCTAGGGCTGCAAAGACATGCATCTTTCCTGGGGTATAAGAAAGACTTTGTCTTTAGAGAGATAACTAACAATCCCCTTCCAACCGATCCCATCTCCAAGACTGGAAAGCATGCTTTTAGTAAAAAACAGTTGAAGTTTTAAATTTTGTTACATTAAATTCTTAAACCTCAGGTTTTACCCACAGACTTCACTACTGGCTGCCTGGAAGACACCATCCTTTGCTTCAAGACCTTATATTGCCCAAATGACAGCTATTGCTTCAAGCTAGGCTTAAATATAAACACAAGGTACGAAGATGGCATAAGACATTCAACTTAATCTAATTTATGCAAGGTGGTAGGCAATTATTGTTTTTCGAAGTGAGATATATGATTACTGATTGATTTTATGATGTTATAATATTTTGTATTTCTGTAACAGTTCACTTTAGCTGGGCTGTCCTGTCAATTTGGAATGTTAGTCCCTTAAGTGAACCAAATCAGGTTATCCTGGCTCCTTAGCTGGACCTAATATAGCCTTAAGATTCATCATTTGGCATTTGACAAGTGAAATGTGGGTATTTGCATAATGTAATTTTGATACTTTTTAAGTTCCCATGTGAAGATTCTTTCATTATCATATTTTGTTATAGATTTCAGAATGGTTATATTTATATGATATCCTTTACCATTTAGAATAATAACTAGGGAAAAAACATAAATACTCCAGTAAATTCTCTTTAAAAAAATAGTCATATTTCATGCAGTGAAGATTATGCAATGGTTTTTGTTTGTTTGTTTGTTTGTTTGTTTCTGTGGTACGTGGGCCTCTCACTGTTGTGGCCTCTCCTGTTGCGGAGTGCAGGCTCTGGACCCGCAGCCTCAGTGGCCATGGCTCACGGGCGCAGCTGCTCCGCGGCATGTGGGATCTTCCCGGACCGGGGCACGAACCCGTGTCCCCTGCATCGGCAGGCGGACTCTCAACCACTGCGCCACCAGGGAAGCCCATATGCAATGGTATTTTGAATTGAGGATGCTTAATGCAAATTCAAACACACTTTACAAATCGTAGGTTGTTACAGTCAATGGGTGACAACATACCTTTTAATAGATAAAATACCCTGTGTTTTATTTGGTTGTTAGACTCATTTTGGAGCTAAATGGTTTTTGTGTTGCCGTCTACTTGTAGGAAAACTTATACACGTTACAAAACATTTTACCTGGCTTTTTATAGAAGTGAACACACTGGTTAGCCAAGGCTGATAGAAGTCTGGATCATTTTTCTATATTTCTAAATCTGAAATAATTCTAATGCCCCCCAAAAATGTCAAAGCAAGGCATTAGAAAAAAGATAATCCTCCCCCCACCCCCAAATTTTAATCCCCATAAAAACTAAGCCATAGGTACAAGTTGCAAGTTGCTATATGGTCATAGCAATCTAAGAGTAAGAGAGAGAAAAAAAACTTTGCTGTGTCCCTGAAGTACTTGGCAGTCTCGAGGGAACTGACAGATGTTGAAGACAGGATTTCAAAGATAACGCGAGCACTTCTACATTTTTATGTTTATTGCTGGGCATTCGGTTGAATTAGTACTATTTCCTGCCCTTCTGGATCTCACAATCTAGTATGTCCCCATGCTTTCCTAGCTTTGGTGTTAATCTCTGCATCCTCCCATCTGATTCCCCCTATATTTTCTTCTTGCCCTAGATCCTGGGCTGTTCTACCTGTAAGTTAGTGGGGGTGGATCGACCTGGTCCTGAAGCTCCAGGTTCTGATTTTTGAATTAAGAGAATAGCTCTGTTATTTCTGACGGGAAGGAAACTCCCTGACCCTCCCAACCCTGTCCTCAGCAGCTGGGGTGTCTGTCTTGGGAAGGCCTTGATGACACCTCAGGCCTTCTGTTGCCCTTTCCTGGCTAGAGCTACTTCTGCTGCCGAGGCGGTTAATTCATCAGGCTGGAGCCCAGTGGGTTCTCTGGCCCAAGGAAACACTAGCACCCCGAACAGATGGCTCTTGGCTTCATCTAAGCTGCAAACTCTCAACAGTAGGTTTACCAGCTGTGTGACCTTCAGCAAGTTTCTTAATCTCTCTGTGTTTAATTTTTCTATTCTGAAAAATGAGGCTAATAATAGCACCTTCCTTACACTGCTGTTTTGAAGATCAAATGTGTTACTATTTGTGAAGCATTTGAACAGTGCCTAACATATAATAAATCCTATATGAAAGTTTGTTAAAAAAGAAATAAAAACAAACAAAAGAAGAGCATTAGGATATGCCACTCCAAAATATGTCTCTTTGGCATAAGGATTATTTTGAGCTAATTATTTTTGAGAAACTGCAGACACTGGAGAAGCTCAGAAAATAGAAAGTTATCTTTTGTAAGGGAAATTGGTACTTATAAAGGAGATCTCCCTTTGTAAGGGTGTCTCCCTCTCTGTACCAGGAAGAGAAGGATAACTCTAAAACATAACAGAATCTTGTCAAT
Organism: Monodon monoceros; assembly: GCF_005190385.1. Lineage (NCBI taxonomy): Eukaryota > Metazoa > Chordata > Mammalia > Artiodactyla > Monodontidae > Monodon > Monodon monoceros. The sequence goes on from NW_021703772.1 coordinate 73,818,574, forward strand.
GGAGAAGGCAGCCACTTAAATCTGCATAACATACCATACCCTTGTTTACTGTGCTTTCCCTGGAAACCTCTAACTGGCCTCCTCTGTTCCACCCCCAGCACTCACCTTTCTCTTTTGTCTTTAGCTGGAGATGATATTTACGGGAGTGGCTTAGGCCATCTTAGGGAGTTACTAGGTTTCCCTGGGTCTCTCCCATGTATACATGAGGCATATTTGTTAAATTAATTAGACAAGGAGGCCATTGGACTAATGTGGCTCTAGTGCCTGGTGGCCTACATAAGCAAACCAAAATAAAAGCCTATATATTCCTCACGCTTCCGAGATCAAAATGCTAAGGACAACCAGTCACAAACAGCCAACTAGGTTTTAAGCTGTAGTCAATCAATAATTTCCTTACTTTGCTTCTGCCTTTTCTCTATAAAAGTCTCCCCATTTCCTGTCCCATATAGTGCTCCTAGCCACTTCCGGTTTAACATTACCCAGTTAGAATCGATTTTTGCTCAAAAACAACTCTTAAAATTTTTAATATACCTCAATTTACCTTTTAACAACATATTAATAAACGTCTGTTCCCTTTTCTCTTGTTAATCTATCTTTTATTACAGGGATCTCAGAAAAGAACTCAGGAGAAGGTAGAGGGAAAGTTAATTTTCCTCCTGTGCAGAAACAAACAAACAAATAATCAGTGTGTTGGGTAGAGAAGAGTTAGTGATGACAAGGGAGAGAATTCTAAGATCATAGAGATGAATTCTAAGATCATAGAGGGGATGAGACCAGAGTGCCTTGTATTTGTCGTCCCTGATATAGACCCTAATGCATTCAGCCCTAGACACAGGTTTAAAGATGATAAATGTGCAATTACTCTCAAACCTCTATTCTTCTTCCCTTTAGAAAAGATCTTAGATGTATTCTCTAGGGAGTAACATTTATTCAACAATAATTTCTTTTCTCTATTCAGTACCTACTTATTTCAAGGCAGATGCTACATGCTGGGGACACATGTAAGTAAGTTAACCATGCTCTCTGCCCCGATAAGGCTTAGATTCTAGTTGGTGAGAGACATTATGCAGATAACTGTGCAATTACTTATTTAATCACAACTGTGAAGAGAACTCTGAAGGAGAAAGATAATGTGTTAACAGGAGTCCCATCGTAATCCTGTGGGTCAGGGGAAGTGTCTTTAAAGAAATGGTATTTCAGAGGAGCTGGTTAGGCCAGGGGTTTGGCCTTGAGGAAGAGAAGGGCGTTCCAAGCTGAGGGAGCAACATGGGCAAAGGCTCTGGAATCATTTTGCACTAGATGAGGTTCAACAAAGAAAAGAATTAATGTCTTACTTTAAGAAGGAAGGAATGGTAGGTGGCAGATGTTTTATATAATCACCTGTTTCCCCCAAAGGCAGACAGTGTGGGTGCCTTATAATTTTACCAGCACCATGAAACAACAGTAGGGAATATTGAAAATAATTCTGATTGAGGGAAGGGAAGATTTCATGGAGGCAATTATACTAGGGTTTTACAGGATGGGTTGAGCTACAATAGACATGAATAAACTAGAGGATAAGAAGCTATAGACCAAATAAGTCACTGAAATGTAAAATGTTTGGTATTAGCAAGACGGCAGAATTTATGCTTGTATTTTCTTAGATCTACTTCTCTGGGCTCCCGAAAGCATACCGTGGAATCCGCTGCCAGAGCCACTTACAGTAAAGTTGTCCTGTTTACAGGTTTTTGATAAGCTGTTTTTATTCTTTAATAAATAAGAAAAGAGGCCATTGTCCTTTACAAAATAGCTGAGGTTGTACTTGAACAAAATCTGTTTGGAAATGTTAAGCTGGTTACACAGAACTAATATGCCTCAAGGTGGTCATTCTCTCTGGATTAAAGCTGTGGAACAATTGTGGCTCCTGTTACAAGGAAAATGACAAAGGGCCATTATGAAAAGGGACAAAAATCTCTGTTCCCAGAGGGGGACTGACAAGCTGAAAGTCCCCCTGTACATGCCAACACAAAAGGCTGATTGCCTCGGATTGTTTGTTTATGTAAATCAAAAGGCTGCCATTAATTCTGCAAGTGGGACTGCTGAGCAACAAAGAAGGTGGTGATTGGCCAGATTCTCGCTCATGGGTTGGTGGCAAATCTGACAAATTCTATTACTTTTGTGCTATGCTCTATCTGCACACCTTCAGGAAAAGAAGCTTGTTATTATGCACTAAAGGAAATCATTTGTGTCCTTAGAGTAAGAGCTGGATTTGAAGGCAAGAGAACTTCTCAAGGATCTTCCCCAAAGCTCTCTCCAAGTCGGACTCAACTGTACATCATGACAGACGTTCCAGTGACATTCAGTCAGGTTGAGTGTAATGGGGATACACCCCCTGAAAACGGTCAACAAAAAATCACTAAAATCACGGAAAAAGCCAGTGATATGGGTGGCACCCCACCATACTACAGGGTAGAATCTAGTCTTGGAGATGAACCCACGAAAGGAAGTCAGGAGAAAAGTGAAAAATTACAAGAGAACATACTGCTCCACTCGTCCATGGAGGAGAAGATTCTAAAAGGTAAAGCATTTTGCTTTTCTATAATTTGCTTGATTTGATTTGCAAACTCACTCAGGAATCTTTGGGTGAACTGTTATGACAGGAATAAGCTGCACATCCTCCCACCCTTGCCCCTGCCCAAATGCAGTCCCTTATCCTATGGGGGCTGCAGAGCATAAGGACTAAACCTCTGCCCTGGGTCAAATCCAGGTTCATTTATTTGATAGCCCTGTGACCCTAGACAGCTTTCTTGGCTTCCCGAAGCCTTGGTTTTCTCATTAGAAGAAGGCAGAATAATAGTTCTGATATTTGTACAGTTGTTGTGAAAATTACTGTCTGTTAAATGTTAACTACTGTTATTTATTATTATATGGACAGCACCATTATTATTCAGTCAGAAGGAATTCATAAATTCAACTTTGCTTTCTAAATCTACCTGAAAGTGTCTGAATTCGTGGTACTATAAACTTATATAGACATTAAAGGAGAGGTTATCGTTATGCTTATACATAAAAGGAATCAGTGAAGAAATGAGTTTGAAGAATGAAATAGTTATTTTTAGTGACCACAAAAATCAAAGACCTCTACCTTTTTAAAGTCTTAATTGGTAATTTATTTATCTTAGACTACTTAAATGTTAAAATATTAATCTTGTGGGGGTTTTTCTTCCCAGAAAAACCAGAAGAGAATCTCTATATTGCTCATAAGGCTATCACAGATCTTTCTCTCCAAGAAACAAGTGTTGATGAAATGACATTCAGAGAAGGTAAGAGGAACTTCCATTTTGTACACAGAAATTGTCTGATGGAATGTGGAAGACAGTTTTTGCATGGGATGTTACGTGAGTGTGGTATTGAAAAAGCAATCCAGGTAATGCTTTCAAAAACTCAAAGCTGCTATAGGCAGATAAGGGAGTCTGGATTTATCTGTGGGTTCCACCTGAGAAAGCATTACACACTCTTCAAGACTGAGACTGCATGGATCGGTAAAACTGATTGGCACGCTTTGACCTGATGATATGATACCTGCGTCTTAATAATTTAGTCTACTAAATAAAACTTTCCTTTTGATTAAGTGTCTTCAAATCTATGTCAGGCGCCTTGCAAGATGTAAACATTTCAAAAATGGGTTTATCTTAAAAGTTTGCCATTGGCATACTGTTTAAAATAATCTTATAAATTTATTTGATCTATAGGAAAATTCTAGGCCTCTGCTGTAAGCACAAAATGGTTACCTAATTCTTGTCAAAGAAATCTTCCAGGTGATGAAGTTAATTTTACTTGTGTTCTTTCAGAAAAATGGGAGAATAAAAAGAACATTGATTTTTAAATGACTGTATTATTTTTCAAATAAACTCAAGAGTCTAAGAGACACAAAATCTTTTAGACTTCTAAGGAGACACCTACATTCAAACAATTTCAAAATAAAGTGGAAGATAAAAATCTACCAATTAATCATTCATATCCTCTCTTGCAGCCATACACATCTTATCTCAAAATTGAAGTCAGCTTGGTAGACCTAAGTGATTTAGCTTAGTTAGGACCTTAACAAGTAAAACATTGAAGAGGTTATTGGTTGAAATATTAGAACATCACACAAAATAGTAGATGCCTAGGAGGATAAGGTTGTTGGCAGTTTCCTGGGTTTGTCCCCTTTGCCTGGACACCTCTCAGACTATCTGCTGACTACATACGGTGGCCCACTGTGTAGTCACTCAAAGAAGAATGTAGTAAGCAACAGTCACTGTCAAGCTCTTACATTATCACAGATACTTTATAAGACCTAAACCCCATGAAATGGACTAAATAACCTCTCACCCTAACCCTTCTACTGCCAATGAGCAAGCGGATTCTGAGAGGCAGGGATCTCAACCTTTCAACTAGAGCCCCTTTCAAATTTCTGATCAGAAAGTCACTGGAGACAATAGTTTTCTATGATCTTTCATTTCCTTCAAATAAAGAATAAAAGCAGTCTGGATTTTTAAAGTGGATGATCTCAGGGTGAGTTTATCCCTGCATGAATCCTTTTGTGTTCGGTGGAACATGTTCCTCCTGTAGGGTTAGAAGAACACATTTTGGTGTTTTTCATTTTCACAATGGCAAACAGCTATAAAGTCCCCAAAGAGAATACTCCTGAGTTGAAAAATAGGAAGATGTTAAAAATACTTAGAAAGAATTATAATTTAAAGTCAAGAAGTAATTTCATGCATGACAACTCCATGCCCAAGTCACGAATATGAGTAAAAAGATCAGTTTCTTTGGTTCTTATGGAAAAGAAGAAAACAAAACAAAGCTTAAAATTATAGCAAACATTCGAATACATATTTAGTTATGATGTAAAAAACACTGACTAGATGTCAGTGGCCTGATAGGAGCTGTGCACAGCTGATGAGGAGAGATGAACCACCTCCACTTCTATCTCTTTGTGTAAGTTTACAATCTGATTCCCATAGTTGGGAAAACAAAACGAAAAGAGAATGAAAAATCTCTGATGGAAATGGACTTGTCAACATCTTTCAGTGAAAATAGGAAATTGTGGAGGAGAAGGGCAAAGAGGAACAGTGCCTCTCGCTTTATATAAAGACTGTTACGGTGTTGAAAGGGAATAGTGAACACAACCCTGAGTCATGTGCACTGCAGGCTGAAGCTTCCCACAGAAGTCCTTCAGGGCTGAAAGCTCTGAGAACAACCTCTACTCTCCTATTATTAATTCATTTTTTTCATGCTCAATAAATATTATTGAGGATATGCTGATAGGATGTGTTTGAAAAGTGAAATTTGCAATGAATTAAATGAGCCTCTTAAAAGTCACTGCATGGTATCAAACAAGTTAATTAGCTATCGGTTAAGGACATGTCGAAAATAATAGGCTAACCTAACACTCTGTAGATATGACCTCAACACGATTTTTAAATCTTGACTCACTAGAAATCAGTGGCAGATCTTAGGCTATAGAGTGTGTCCTTTCGTGGACTTGATGCGTCCATTAGCCCAGCACATGACTCTTGGCCATCTGTACTCCTCCTCCATAGCTGGTACTTTAGGGCATGAGAACTCTGAGAAGCATGGTGGTAAACACTGAATTTGCTACTCTGAGTGTGACCAGTCACTGGCAGTCATTATTTCATTATTTTTACTGTTGGAAGAAAGCCTTTTTTCTAACTTTCCTTGAGGAGTGTGTGTGTGTGTGTGTGTGTGTGTGTGTGTGTGTAGGAGCTAGGTCCAAATATTTTTTAATATATTCACATATCCACTCATGACAGGCTAGACAGGATTTTCAAAAGTGTGTCTCAGGGAATACCAGTATCACTATATACAGTAGTCCACAACAAAAATGTTCCATAGTCAAATGAGGTTGGGTTGCTGGATGCTAATATCCATTAGTATTTTAAAGGCTTGGATAAATTCTGAAGAGGCTTACTTCATTGTGCTTAATGCAGTGTCTTCCAAGCTAATTTGATGGTGTAGCCTGTTTTATTGGGTAAAACATATTAATAACCCACAAAACAATATCCCATAAAATGTTTGGTGGAAAACGATTGTCCAGAAATATAATCTGGAGAATCTGTGGTATTTTGAAATCTCTACACATATCAATTGCCAATTGATTTTGCTACAGGACATCAGTGGGAGAAGATTCCTTTGAGCAGCAGTTACCAAGAACCAAGTAGACGAAAGGAAAGGATTGCTGAACAACCTTTAGGAGAGAGAGAAGATGAGGATCTGAAGAACAAAACTCAACACCAGGCAATGGAAATTGAATGGCTAGGATTTCGGAAACCAAGCCAAGCTGATGTGTTGCATTCTAAGCATGATGAGGAGCAAGCGGTTTGGGATGAAGAAATTAATAATGATGATGATGATGATTGCAAAGATGACGAAGATGAAGTTCGAGTGATAGAACTTAAGAAAAAAAATGAAGAGCGTTCTCAGTTAAAAGAGGAAGGCGATGCAAGTGAGGACTCCCCACTGAGCAGCCCCAGTTCCCAACCTGTCACACCTGATGAGCAGTCAACCTTCGGGAAGAAGGGTGATATTTCCAGAAATGCTTATTCAAGATACAATACGATATCCTATCGGAAAATCAGAAAGGGGAACACCAAGCAAAGAATTGATGAATTCGAGTCTATGATGCATTTATAAACTAACTGGAACTGAGAAGTTCTCATGCCCACTAAAGCAAAAGCTAATTCTCTTTTCCTGAGATGCATCTTTGTATGCCTTGAGTCATCCCCCATAAAGAAGTGGAAGCTTAATCTCTGTTTCACCGCAGAATAATGTGGAAATAACCCTAGGCAAAACTCAGTCTGGTAACCTCAAATCAAAAAGCTTTAGATTCATTCTTGGATATTTGCTTTTTAAATCCTCACTAATATAGCCTGTGTGCTAAGCACTAAACAGTTTGACTTTAAAAGTAGCAATGCCGGGAAATGTAGTCATCAAATGAAAGAGGACTATTTGAAATGAAATGTATTTCTTTTGGTGTCTTTCTTCCTGTACACTGAGGGTGATAGAAAGTCTGGTATCAAATCTCTCTTTCTTTAAAACGTGGTTTTATAGACTCTGGCAATAAACTTTCCAAAATACTTTGCCTTTCCTATTATCTTCAGATTTTAAGTTGTTTTTCTTGGCATGTACAGAGTGAAATTCTGTATAGGCTGCCTTCCTAGGTGTTACCATTACTGAATTTTCTCACTAGAGGGGCTGAGCAATTGTCAGTCAGGAAAATTCTGTTTACTAAATGTTGGCTTTATGTTCTCAAGATGAATTAAATCCATTGTGAGATTGCCACAGGGAGGGGCTGGAAGATTGGTGGGCAATTGACTAAAGAGTTATATCAGATAGATTATTTCTGAGACTGAAAATAAAATCTTGTCTAGCACAGTTAATGTCATTAAACATGAAAATGACAGCTTTAGCACAATTTTAAGAAAATACCCCTCTCTATTACTACACTTTCTCCTATTAAGAGTATCTCAGAATAATTTTCTTTCCTTAGAAACCTGAGACAACTCTAGTCATAACTGTACTAGTTACTATGAAAATGGAAATAATTATCTTAGAATATTTTCAAAGTAGAGTGTGAGCATGTATTTTTAGTGAGAAAGCTCTGATGGTTGTTGGGAATATATAATTTACTGGACCTCAGCCCAAATCAAGATGCTTAAAATTGTGCTTGTGAAGCTTCACTCAAACCAATGTGTCAGATAATGTATTGAATATTTATGAAAAGGGAGAGTCTATATTTATATTCTTAGATAGTTCCATAATTTTTCATTTCATGCTTCTATATATATTATCCTGAGCTTTCTGTCACCACAGATAAAGACATTTCTTTTGGCCCTAGAAATAAAAAGACAATTCGTTATTGTCTGAATGTAATACAGTCTTCATTGTACTATTCAACCCTTTGTTTATTTATTTTTCATTTTGTGAAAAACCCTGGGTTAGCCCTTCTCAGAGTTTTGCTTGTTTATGTGTAACAAATCCCACACATTCTAAAGGCACTTTCTTTAATTCTTTATTATCATGTAATATGTTTCCATGGTATCATATACTATTAGTGTTTACGAGACTCAATTTTGAATTTTTTCCTTTTATTCTTTCAAACAGATACTTCACAACCTGACCATATATAAGTCTGTCACGCTTAATCTATAGAATCTATACATTTCATTCTCGACAATGCAAGTTTTCAGAATAAAGACAGGGAAATCAGTTTTTTATTGACAAATTTCGGTAGAAGATTGATGCACTAGGACAATTACCTGTTTACTTAGAGCCTCTAAATCTTTTCACTTGGACAAGCTATTTTCTTTTTGGATTACTGGTGACCCCTACTATTTTCTACTTAACGTCAAAGCACAGTATTGTGTTATCCATCATGGAACAGGACCATATTCTTAACCTACCATCAACAGAGCCTGTATTTTGAATTATTCCAGCAGAGGCAGCCAATTCCTGTGGAACTTGAGTGAGGTGGGAGGTCTGTGGTCATTTGATGTGGCCAAGCAACTAGCTCTAATTGGGCTCCAAAATATAGTAACCCTGGCCCTTTTAGTTTTGTGCTCTTACCAGATGATTAACCAACTATGAAAGATTTTATCAACAAGACTATTTCAGGGTATGTTCAATGAGTAAATGCTTAATGCTCATGAATGAGGCAATGTAGTTGCAGAAGAGCGCTGAAACTATTATTTGGCATTAGTGCCCATCGTCCTATTCCGCCATCTTACACTAAGGCCACAGAGCTTAGTGACTGTAAGTACATAATGGTGATGGGTGGCTGTTTGATTCTTGTAGCCTAAGAAAGACAAGGGTCTGGTTCAGATCTCATGGGGGGATACTTAACATATTTGAAAAGCATATGGGACACATTAAGAACACAGATTGGTAGCTACACATGAAGGTTTACTGCTTTTGTGCTTCAAGGTTCAGGAATGGAAGAAGGACTCTGGTACCTGGTAGGAGGGAGAATTGATTTATTGTGAGAATGCTGGTATTTCTTACATGACTTTTTATTTTCCTTAGATGCTGGGTGAACAGGAAGTAATAACAGCTCTATTTCTCTGTCAATATAAAACTTAACCCTTCATATAATGCTACCTTTGAAGACACAGAATATATCAGACTCTATCTATCTACCTATTAACAGTTTAAATAAAGAACTGTGTTTGACTTGCTCTCAATAAAAGTTTGTGTCCTTGTTTTTGGTGCCTAGATTTTATTTTTTTTAATCTGCCTTTTAAAATTTAAAAGAACCCTCGCATATTAGCCACTATTGAGACCATCAGTAAATACCATTTCAGAAATCAAGAGAACACCTCATTTTAATTCATTTGCATTATTTATTTCAAAAAGGTCTTAAAATGCTTGTATATGAAATTGTAAAAAGAATTTCTGATGGATAGATATGTAATGTTCATGGGACATTTCTATTATTTTTACAGGAACTGAACTACTGTTTCAGATACATCTTAATTCCAACAACTTGAAAAATATATATATCTTTGTAGTCACTAAGGTAACACATTGCTGTGAACTACGCTGACACTTTTATAGTAATTGTTTCTACATATTTACATGGTGGAGTACTTTTGGCACACTTTCAAATGGAGAACAGACATTTGAGTTTTTCAAAATGATAGGAAAAACATTTAAAATAAGTACTAATAGAGAATTATGGAAAAAGATGAAACACCAGCGTATCATGAAGAAATATGTCTGGCCATATGAGAAAGGCATTATTTCTTTTAAAGCCTAAACTTTCATTTCTCTATAAAAGCAAGAGGGCTATAAAAAGTAATGTCAAAAGTTACAGCAAACATTTGTCCATATTAAAATATCAGACAGTAACGTAATAAATATGAATACCAAAACGTGTACACAGCTCATGAAGAACACAAGGTAAGTAGAACATACAATTGACATAAACACAATGACACGGGTAGTAATGAGCAGTGGAAATCACCCAGATACGTGGCAAACTACAAAATCAAAGCATTTTGTAATTAACCGTCTGCTTGGATGAGTTTTGGTTATCAGTTTGGAAAGTAATTGAATTTTTACTTAGAAACTTAAAATTACATATTTGATTTATTCTTTATAGTAAACTTGGTTGGTCAGAGGCAGAAAAACTGGGTACCTAAAAATGTTCAAATTTATTCCAAATTCCTTTCTACTCCATAGTTTCAATCTAGTTTTTCCACTAACAAATATTTTTAGGTAATCAATAACAAATTCACAAATTTAACCTTTGCCTTCCCTTGTTTTTATGCCCAGCTCTTATAGCTAATATGTATAAAACTAGCAACATTTGGGCAGTTGTTTGAAGGAGAAGAATTAACGCATGTGCATAAACCTAAACTGAATAACAAGCATCCTGATAATTTAGAGTTTGGTTACTCCTTTCAGGTCTGGAAAAAAAATACCCAGAGTGAAAGTCTGTGTGAGATACTTTTGTCCAGAAGGCCAGATGCAGATGAAGCTATGCACTTAAGAGAGACTTAAAAAAAATCCCAAAACAGTCCTTAATTTTTCTTTGTTAGTTAAAACTCTTGGTTTTACTTTCTCTCAATTCAAAGCATAAAATATAGAAACATACCCATAGCCATATATATGTGTTTTAGTTTCAACAGCTAATATAAAGACTTTGTATAGATATTTATAACCAATATCCTTGAACTGGGAAAACCTATCAGTCAATAACAAAATAGAAAATCTCAGTTTTCAAAGAAATTATTTGTTACTTATTTGATGGCAACTGTCGTCATTAGAAACTCAGCATATTAGAAGTTGCTCTATTTGCTGGAAAATGAGATTTTTGTGTTTTTGCAAAGCAAAGATTCACATAAACTTGAAAAGAGACCCTAACTGTAGTGATAACTATTAGTTGACCCATTAGGTTGAAAACAGAGGCATTAAATCTTAGTGCGGTGGTATTTTTTTCCTTTCTTTTAGGCACGGACACCACCAACACCTGAAATTCCACCCATTAAACCTCATCAGGAGTAGATAATACTTTACATGGCTTATTCAAACCTGACCATGGAATGGCTATTTGCCAAAAATAAATATTTTTGTACATGAACTGTGGTTAGTGTTCCTTTTCTCATTTCAAGGCATCTTGGCTTGTAGCAATTGTTGAGTAAACTTATGCAAAGGTTGTTGTAAAAGCATTATGGTGACAATCTACACATTGGAATGAAAGCTACACGACTTGGTTTTTGTTTTAAATTAAAGGACTCCAGTTTTTCACTTTCCACCTCTGTTCAAATTGAGCAATTTGTCAGCTTTGATTAATGGTTGGGGGAACAAAGAGTTGGTAATATCATTCACAGAGAAGCAATCTCTCTATGTCCACTTCTCCCTCTCATACTTGTTCTAGGAAATGGAAAGGAATATGTCCTGCATGAAGTCAAGGAGATAGACCACTGCGAAGTGTATGAGGATAACTATCCTTAAGCCTACACTTCAGTTGTTTAACAGAGAGGGGCGCAGCCTCTATTTCCTGTCTGTACAACATGCAAGAGAGAGACCAAAGAGGTGTGACTCTATACCAAGGGATTTTAGCTGAGCCCACCTGAGTTGTCTGTCCTACTTACAGAAGAAATAGAAAGAGGAGAAGAAGGAGGGGGAGGAGAAGAAGAAGAGAAGGAAGAGGAGAAGAATCAAAGAATCACAGCAGCATGGTTTAGTGAAAGAGGCTCACCTTTTTTTTTTTTGAGCCCAATAGAATGGAATCTGGGTTTTAACTCTTACTAGTGGGACGACTTTAGACAATCCCTCTCAGCTAGCTATCCTCGTCTGCATAATGAGGAGAATGAAACTCCCCTCACTAAGTTGTGCACAATAGTGAGATGGGGGCACAAACAGTGCCTAGCACATAGTAGGTACTCAAAGGTACTTAGTCCCACTTCTTTTCTCTTTACTCCTTGTAATTTTCTTGTTTTTATCCAAGTTCTTGGGGCTTTCTTTTGAGACAGAATTTCTTTTCTGCGTTTGAATGTGAAAGTTACAACAAATCAAGATGGTACTATCTGGTGCACCTCAACTCCATTCTCTTGCATGAGAGACCCTTGAAAATCATTCTAAGCCATTCATGAAATGAAGGTTGACTGGAAAAATTGAATTCCTATACACCATAACTAGTATCTTTGCTCCTCTACAGTTCCTAAGGCAATTCTAGAGGCAAGGTGTTAATATATAAGAAAGTATTTCCAAATTAGAGTTCAAAGCTAATGATACATTGTGATCATAGCACATGGTGGGTTTTGCCCTTGTGAATGACAGCTGATTAAATGTTGGCAAGAAGAATTGAGCAAATTTGAGGCTGGTGATAAAAAACAGTTGTATCAACAACAGCTGTGTAATCCTTCAAGAGAGTAGGGTAGAATCTCTAGGTAACTGTTGAAAACAAGAAAAGAACTGTGCAAGCTGGAAGGCTCAGAAGAACTCAGACGGTTTGGTAAATTAGTTTTTGATCAAATAAGTCCTGTAAAATATTATCAACTATGTTTGTGTTCAAGGTAACAAGATGCAGAGACATTTTTTAAAGAAAAGGCAATAACTTAAGCTAATCCAGGGAAAACTCTGAAGTCCCCAAGAACAGAGCCCCCTATGGAGGAACTTGGGCTAATTAAGACCCTAATGTGTCCCAGCCAAGGGTTTATCTTTAGAAGTACCAGAAAACCTAGAGGCATTTCTACTTTTATAAAAGTAGAATTTTTATAAAACAAAAATTAGAAACAAAACAAAAACAAAATTAGAGGGCAATGAAAATTTAAATTAGAAAACAAAAATTAGAGGGCAATGTTTAAAAGAATGTTGGTAGTAGATTTCACAACTAGTCAATACTCTTACAGTTAGGTCCATAAGATTCCTAACTACTGCTTAGTTCCTTGCTTCTAAGAATAATTGAGCAAAAACATGGTAAAAACTGTTTTAAAAATTCTACCCAGGGCTTCCCTGGTGGCGCAGTGGTTGAGAGTCCGCCTGCCGATGCAGGGGACGCGGGTTCGTGCCCCGGTCCGGGAAGATTCCACATGCCGCGGAGCGGCTGGGCCCGTAAGCCATGGCCGCTGGGCCTGCGCATCCGGAGCCTGTGCTCTGCAGCGGGAGAGGCCACAGCAGTGAGAGGCCCGTGTACCGCAAAAAAAGAAAAAAAAAAAAATTCTACCCACGAACAAATATGTGACGTATGAAAACAGTTCTTTGTTATATTGACAATGTGGATCCAAATACAGCTTCACATATTAAGTATGTCAAGGTAAAGCCAGGAAGAGCATACACTGAACAGACCACAGAAGGTTCTTTTGAGCAAAAACATTCAAATTTCTTCAGCTGGTATACCCAAAGGTAAGTGTATCAAAAACATAATTCATCTTTTTGTGAACAGAGTTGACATTTTTGGTGGAAACTCTTTTTGAATAAAAAGAGATTCTTTAGACTGGCAGAAAACCTTTCAAAATTTTTCATTTACACAAAGCATTGCATGAGGCATCCAGCATATTTAGTTTGGTCAGCAACTCAATTAGTCCTTTGGCAACTGACTTGTGTTTTATCCCTCACATGGCTCTGTTTTGAAAATAATTATCTCATTTTCTACTCATTTTCTTCTCTCATCTGCAATGTCAATTATTTACATAAAACATCTTAAATATGTTGCAAATACGTAAAACTATTTCCCCTTCCAGCTGTTAGTTATTGTTTTGCTTTTCTGTAATTAATTGGGAGTTAAAATTTAAACAGGAAATCAGAACTAAAGATGCCCAGTTTTACCATCAGCTCAACAGCACAGGTTTGTTTGTTTATTTTAATATTAACAAGAATATAGCATGATTGACCTCCAGAGACCCAACCCTAACAAAAAAATTTATGTATATCTTTCTTAAGAATGTTGTGGAGGAGATTTGGTTAGGCTAGTGGCCCTGTCTCTGGAGATCCAAATTCTAATACTGATTCTCTCACTAACTGGCCTGGGATTTCTGGACAGGCCATCTTCCTTACCAAAATGAATGCAAAGGATATTAGGATTTCTAAGATATCTTCCGGTATGCCTAAGTATTGTCATACCTAAGATTATGTGCTCAATTTGGATCAAAGAAATATTGGAATTTTCCCCAAATTTATCAGTGTTATCTTGAAGCCCACATCTAGGACTTTATTCTTTTCTCCCCCCCCCACCCCACCACCCCATAGAGATGCCAGATCCCCTTCCGTTTTTGGACAAGTCTCAGACAATTTTTTCTTAACTCTCTTCCTAACTGTTTTAACTCATTCTCTTCCCCTTTCTTTATGTTTTCCTCACTTTATTTCTACTTTGAAATCTTTTAGAGCCCATTTTTAGCATTCTTCATCCCTGTGAATGCTGCTGAATCTAAAGTAGTATTTTCACATAAAAGAACTTTAATATTTTTCCGTGCTCTATTTCTGCTTTACTCATTTCAACTCCTCTTATTTGGTCCCACATTAGAGTAGGTTCAATGATTAAATGTATTTTTGGTTACTGCGGTGTGCTGTGACCCAGCCTCTATTTCTCTGCATTTTTTTCTTTCTTTTTTAATATCCACATGAGTCTAGAAGTTACTAGTATGGCCATTTTTTAAAGTGCAATTTAAAAGCACAGAATGAATGGAAACAACATCCATGTCTAGAATTGAATAAGCATGTGACTTCCTCACTTAAAGTTTTTCCACTGACTCAGATTGGGAAAAACATAATATAGTCATCTAGATCAAAACCCTGCCATCAAGGAGTATTGTATCAATACTATTTCAAACTGTTAGGTAAACATGCATATAGTTGGGAGGGATTTCACCAAGGTGAAAGCTGTGTGTTTCTGAGGTCTTTTAGCCTAGGAACTCAAGTAATTTTCTTTCTTTCTTTTATTTTTTTTTGATGAAAAAATAGCAAATAAAGGATCAGCTTCTCACTGATTATAACTACTCGTGGACCAAAAGAGCTGGTTATGATCAAACTCAGCCTTCATGAGTATCATTGTGCTTCTCCAAGTACTTCCATCTTCTTTTCCAGTTACCTGTTAGATGGCATGTGGAAACTTGAAGGCTTTGTTCCAGCACAGGGTGGAAAGCAGGCAATTCAAAAGCCCATCTAGTGCTGAAGAAGGACTCCAATCTAATGTTGGACTGTTTCCCTGAGTTAACTTTTGGTATCTCAAATATTGTGATTTTTAAAAAATCTTCCATTCAAATGTTATTAATTTTGAACTAGCATGGAGAAATAGTCACCAAGTTCATTGTCATAGTCACAGTGTCTAATAGATTTACTAGATAAAGACATCAGTTCCCCCTCAGTCTTCATAATATTTTTCAAATTTCCACTTTTGATATGGCTTCACTGGGTCACAAGCAGCAACTTTCAGGGTCTTCTGAGAGGAATTTCCTTCTAAGCATAACAACTGGTGATAGTTTCCAAAAACAATGTGATTCACCTGGAGAGAAACATGATCTGAGAATGAGCCACAGACTGAATTTGACAATCGTGATGTAAGAAAATGAAAACCAATAAAAAATTAGGTAATTACATTTTTGATTTTTCAGGAATTCTCCTGAACAAAATTAATAACATAAACACAGGTTTTAGGCAGTATTAAGTTTGTCTTTATCTCAAACTAAGTTCTCACATTCTCCAAGCTACAAGACTTTTAATTCTTCATGAAGCAAAAGGTGAATTTTCTGATGATATGGCTGATAACTATATTATTTAAAGGACATAATTCCAGATGGCATTTACTATATTTGATCGCTGGCTGCCTCACTGCTGGTAGTAAGAAAAAACACACACCATTATAAAAAGTGTGTTAGTTAATTTCTTAAGTCTGTGACTTAGAATGCAAATTTGGAATAAAAAGTGCTAGAAATGATGTATTTTATTCAAGAGTTTCCTATCATGATCTCTGAGAGTACATAATGCCTGATGTCCAGAAAGTCCAGACGTGATTAGAGAAAGTCATAGGTATTTCAGAGGTTCTATTATTGCTTAATATTTATTGAATGACCTAGAAATGGTCGATAACCTACTTAGAACTTGCTCATGGGTTTATAATTTTTTCACTTACCAATCCTCTCAATTACCCATGACTGTGACAAAGGTCATTCTAATTATATATATATATATATATATATATTTAATTATATATATAATATATATATATGTTGTTTTGAAATGCTTTAAAAATTTATCAAACAGGGGTGACTTCATAATAATTTATTTTAGAGATGCTCTTACAAAAACAATGTCATCCTTGTAGGATTTTGGGAATATGATGCTTGAGTATGCTCAAGATTTTGTAAAAGAGATAAAATTGAGAAGATCATTCTGGATTTTCTACAATGTTCTGCTCGTGTGTTGTAAAGAGGTAACTAAATAACTTGTCCCCAGCAAAAAACACAATGTGGAAACCGGTATTGGAGGGGCATTCTATATCCAAATCCTAGACGCCACCTGTGAGACTTTTCCTTTTAGGTGTCCACAGTTCACAGCATTTGAGGAGGGCTGACCTAGAGGACACCTTTTAAATGCAGATTCAGAAATGTATAATTTTAATAGCTCACTAGTATCCGGGGTCAAACTCACTATCACCCTTCCGCCTTCCATGAAGCTCTCAATGCCTAATGCTTTCTAAAAGAAGAGACATGTTCCTGTTATTCATAGTCTTATTCTCCATTTCTTTTGTTTTTTAAGACTTATACATCTTGGGGGACCTAGGAGGTTTAGTATGAAAACTACCAAAATACTGAAAAAAGAAGAAAGATAATTGTCAAGATATTCATCTCCATGACATCTAGCATCATGAAAAGGGGAACCCAAGGCAGAAGGCAGCTATGTAACATGTTACAAAGTCATAGGCACAAACAAGGTAGGGGAACAGCTTTCTAATTTTTGCCAGCTTAATTAAATTACCTTATTTACAAATTGGCTTACCGTTAAGGAGACCAGTGTTAGGCCTATATAAAAATCAGCGAATAAAGGCCTAAGTTCTCAGTGGGCCCAATCCAGTTTATAAGTAAGCCCTATGTAATTTAAGGACTGTCAGCTCCTAAATATTTTCTCACCAGCCTAATATCTTTTCTGATAACAGATTCACTTCTGAAGATGAGAAATGTATTCTTTTTCTCATTCGCAATCTCAATCTTTCCCCCTTTCTCTCTCCCTCCCTCCCTCCCTCCCTCCTTATCTATCTATCTATCTATCTAATCTATCTATCCATCTACCTATCTCTCTCTCTCTCCCTCTCTCTCTCTATCGCTCCTCTTTGCCACAGGGTTAAGAAAGCAGAAGGTAAGATGTAATTTATTCAATATGTGTTTACAGATTTTCTTAACACTATGCAACGTGAAATTAGCAGCTCACACACTGGTAATTCCTAATTTTTCTGAATAACTCGATAATAACCATCATCACTAAAAAGAAAAAAATATTGTCCAGAAGGAACTGAAATATAACAGGGATGATCTATAGAAAGAAAGATTGGAGGAGGTGTTGCTTAGGTCCTAATTTTGATCCTGAGCAGGAAGAAAAATGTCATGAAGAGAACAGTCACTGGCTGTGACATCAAAAAGAATGGAGGCGCTCCAAAGAAAAAAGTGTGCTTACTTCGGGGTTCATCCCTGAGCAAAATGATGGTCTCGCATACTCAATGCATTCAGTGGATTTGGTGGCTACCTGCTAGTGAGATAGCAGAAAATTTGAGAAGGCAGGCTTGAAATTATTCCTGCCACTCCAAGATCCTACACCAAAGCTTATGACTTTGTGTCCTATTAAAATATAATTGGGGAAAACAGAAGACTTTGAGAGTGAATAGGATAGAGCAGAGATGTTCTGGTAAATATTCACAACTGGACCTCTGGTAAAACACCCCCGATTTGTAGTGTGAAATAAAATTCATATTTATGGCAAGACAAGAAAAATTTAAACATAAAAATTCTTCTCTGCCCTTTGGTCTCCCCTCTCCCCCATCTATGCATTGTGTCTCCGCATTATGCATTGACCGAACCTCCCCCATCAGCAGGAATACCTGCTCAACCATAAACAACAACATTCTTCTAGCATCAACAACTCCTTAAAAGAGAACAGTCCTTCCTGATCTTGTGAAGGGTCACATGACCCACCACGATGGCACTTAAATCTGGATTGTGTAAATTGTCAATAATTCGTTATTTAATGTGCAGCCCTGTGTCTCAAAAAATTTATATAAACTGTGTCTTGACTTCTAACAGGCAGAACAGTTCTCAGAGCTTTCTGAGATGCTCTTTCCGGGTTATAATCCTCAAATTTGGCTCAAATAAAATTTTCCAATTCTTTCTTAGATCGACTGGTTAATTTTTTGTCAACAGTAGCATGGGTATAAATACTTGCATCACGGCTGGTTTCAAGTTACCAATGTGACATTGCTGAATGTGAAGTTGCCAAGAGCTGTGCACAGCCAGCTCCCCCAGGGTGGTTGGAGCTGGCTCCAGCGCCCGCTCAGAGCCTAGGCCTCTGGGAACCAGAGGGCATGAGAAAGTCTCTCTACATGGAAAGGAGGCAGGATGCGGAACCAGGTTCACACTAAGTGCAGGGCTTGTGGGAAGCACACTGCTTCTCACTTTTCCCATATACTGTCCCTGTAAACTTTCCTGGTAACCAGTGAGAACCAATTCTAGTCTATACACCTTTCTTCTGGCATTATTAGTTGACTGAAGCAAATGACTTTTAGAAACAAAGATGACAATAGCAATTTAACCAAAAGAACCTGGTGACTGTTCTATTTAAAATAACTGATTTGAAAAAAATTTTGTGAAAAGAATAAAAAAAGACTCGACAATTTATAGAAAATATCTGTTTATCTCTCTGTATGAACTTTCACACTGTCTCTATTGTCCCAAACACATTTAAGGCTTCTGATTGAGAAAGCTGACAATGAGGGTTTTATGTCCCATTTAATTGAAAGCTGGATTTGTGGTAAGCAACAGGTGCAAATATTCTCTTACCAGCTCTGGATGAAAGACGGATGTTGATTTATGCAGCCATTTTAGCCCTTTGTTTCTGTTATCACAAGGGTGCAGCCTCAGGGCTCCGTTATCAGGGAAGGGAGCTAAGCACCATTCTCCTTGTTTAATAAGTCTTAACCAGGTGTAATTAAATTGTTGAAGCTGTAGGTGAAATGAATAAGAAGGTGACTTCCAATGGCACACACAAGTAGCAGCTTTGTCAAATGTTTTTGTTAGCAATGCTTAAGAATATAGGCACTCTAGTCAGATGTTCTGTGTTCAAATCCTGGTGTTGCCACTTTCAATTCTGATCATGTGGGCATATTATTTACCCTGTCTAATCTCATTTTTATCAGTTTTAAGTTGGATAGCTATAGTGTCTATCTCAAAACCTTGGGGTAATGACTCTCAAGTGTTGAGCACACAGTAAGGCCTCAATAAGTGTTAGTTGCAATAATAAAAAGTATTTAGTACAATTAGTATGTATCTGCGAATGGATGTCATTTTAGGTGTTCTGAATGCCAGACTACCTTGGTGCTTGAAGTATTGGAACATTCAAACCACCACATAATTTAGGCCCCTGGCCATTGGGGCTACAGGGAGATCCAAGTCACAGTCTTAAATTACTTTGATGGGAATTATTATGTTTCTTTTTTTTAAGACTAGACATTTGGACTCCTAGAGGCTTTGTTCTATTATAGGAAAGGTTAAAAATCTTTCTTTGCTGGTAGCATGAGGAATCACCAGTTTGCTACTGTGTCAGCATCCCCCAGTTCACAGGAACGGCTCTTGGAGATGTCCAGTTTTGGGGAGTCGCCAACTGTATGTCTAAAATAAATACTGTTTTAGGTAATGGAACGCTGTTTTTAATTTTTATAAATATTTCTCTCCAGTTTTCTTACAACCTAGTACTGTCTGCCTGGTCAATATACTCTAAATGTCTAGGTGTGTGGGAAATTTGTTGTTTTGCACCAATGTAAACATATTTTAAGAAAATAGACTGCTGGTAAAATCTATCTAAATACTTTTATCTAATGAATCATTTGTAATGTAATTGAGATTTAACTTAGATTATCAAGTATGTTATTGTGTTAGAACTCTCCATTCAAAGGGTAGTACCTGGACCAAAATTAGCATCTCCTGGGAGCTACTTAGAAACGCTGAATCTCACTCCCCACTATGGACCTATTAAATCAGAATCTGCATTGTAACAAACTCCCCAGGTGATCTGAGTACACATTAAATTTGAGAAGCACGAACATGTCATAATACAAGGATTTATGTGGCTACTAGGGGAAGCTAACTCTTACCTTGAAAAGGGACATTTCAACTGGTAGAAAAGTTAATAACTAAGGAGACATTTTAAGTAAGGTGACGGATAGGGCTTGATGGTTCAATCCTAGGGTTTTATTCCTTTTGAGCTTTTTTGGATGAATGCTACAGTCACTGGCTTAATATTAAGCCTCATTAATTCTGCTAAAAATAAGTTAACTTCCTCCATGTTCCTTTACTTTTTATTACTCAAACCAACCAAAAGAAGCAGAAGCTAAAAATGAGTAACAAGACAAAAAGGAAGATGGGCGTTTGTGAAAAGCAGGGGCTCCATGATTCATACTTTTTGTCTCCTAGCATCCCTTCGAGACTTAGTGGTTATTGAGAACTTGGGTTTTCAGATAAAATACTGGTTAATCAGACGCAGAAAGTCAATATAATGATGAGTCTTGAAGGATTGCATTAGTTAATATTTTACTTTCATATAATTTGGACTGCTTATGGTTTTGTTTTACAATTTACTACTTTATTTCCTCTTTGAGTTGTTAATACATGAAAATTACTTCTTTCAATTGATTTTTGACACTTTTCTCTTTCCTCTGTTTCCTCTTTCCTAATTAAGAATGAATTCCATTAGCTTCAAGTTTACAATCCATAGCTGAATTATAGCAGCTTTGAATTAAGAGGTAGAGATGGGATGTGCTTGAAAATACAAGCAATACCTCTAAGTCAAAGCAAAGGAGTAAGTCTTGGCAAGCCTAGATTCTCATCACAAAAAATTTCTCTGTCAAAGAATTTACTTGCAATTTTAGGGGGTGAGTTCAACTCCGGAATGTATGTTCCTGTGAGTCCTATTTGGTACCCAAACTGATAACTGTCCCCACAGAATGAGTTGTTAGGAAACATATGTTGGAGAGGGAGGTGCCATCACTCAGAGCTCACCTCCAGCCCTGCAGAGTCCTTGCTCTGGTCTCCCTGGCCCTACTCCCTCCCCTAAATATTGTGCTCTGAGTTTGTTGAAATTTTGCTTAGAGTTTTCCGCCATGGATCATGAATTGCGCAATTTGTATTACTCCCTTAAGATGTAGGATAACGTGTGTGGGGTGGGGCGGGAGTGGAATCAGAGAGTAAAATTGCTCCCTTAGATTAATTATTTAAAAATATGTACCATCTTTATTTTCTTTATCATTTTGTCTTTATACGTAATGAGTTACTTTTCTCATTTTTGTTTTTATTACTATAACAGTGAAAGTTTGTGGAGCGGCAAGTGCTAGCTATTCTTTTACAGGCTTCACATGTGTTATCTAATTCCATCCTCACACCAGCTTTGGAGTAGGCACTATTATCACTGCCATTTACCTAAGGGTTAAGAAATTTGCAGCTGACACGTTTTTTACAAGTGATGGAACCAGAACTGGGTCCCCGGTGGGTTGACTACAGTATCAACTACAGTTGACCTTTATTCCCTCAGTCACTGTCTTTTACATTTAGAAGTGGACCCTGTTGTCACCAACCCTATCATTACACAGAAATGTAGAAACTAATTATTGTTTCTGTAGGCGAAAATGAATTTCTCAAGTGAATGATGAATGTCATACCCTGCACCTATCAACTACACCTCCACCTACTATCAACTGTACCTACCATGAGAGAAAAAACCCCAGCTCAGCGTACCTTGCTGCTCCCATCACAGTCTTCAAGGATGGCTGTGGTGTTTTTGATGGAAATGCATTTACCCAAGGCCTCATTAATAAGCTAGGAAGCAAAATATAAAACATGCGTTAAGAAAAGATATTTTAAAGTAGAACAAGACATTCAGAAAACACAGAACATAAAACTATAATAGGGTTAAAAGATAGTTAAGTTAATAGCATTACTTAGCACTATACAATTTTATTGGTTGCTGTCTCTAACAGAGACATAATGTAATCTTGCTAAAGTACAGCTTCAATCTGTCAATTTAGGCCTGTGATTCAGCCACAGAGCCAACAGAGGCTCTTAATTAACCCTTGCCTGGAATGCTGAATAGGAAAGGAGAAAAAGGTGTCATGAAAAGTAGTTATTTTCTTGTCTCAAGTTTGTCTGATGCATATATTAAAAGTCAATGCACATACTTGCAATTTAATCAAACCAGTGGTTATGGGCTCTGTTCCCTGGCTGACCCCTCCAAGCTATTCGACTGCTTAGGTACTGAATCATAGATAAATTGAGTCCTTCAAAAACAGCAGATTCCAGCTGACTCCTGGTCAGAATCTTCCTAATGACTCAGGCAAGCTACAATTCATTACAGGAAACTCACGCAAGTTAATACAGAGCAAAGCTTAAAGGCATTTTCTGGCAGGCCCCCAGGTTTTTAATGGATTTCTAAGGTCCAGTATGAAGGCAGCTTTCTATAAGTCACCATTTAATGTGGAAAAATATTGATTCCCTTGCTCCCTTTGACATTCTGGGCAGGTCTAACGAGATGGTGGGTTAATAGCACAATTTGGGGGCTTCCCTGGTGGCGCAGTGGTTGGGAGTACGCCTGCCGATGCAGGGGACACGGGTTCGTGTCCCGGTCCGGGAAGATCCCACATGCCACGGAGCGGCTGGGTCCGTGAGCCATGGCCGCTGAGCCTGCGCGTCCGGAGCCTGTGCTCCGCAACGGGAGAAGCCACAACAGTGAGAGGCCCGCGTACCGCAAAAAAAAAAAAAAAAAAGAAAAAAAAGCACAATTTGGACTTAGATATCTAGAAGAGCTGTGGAGAGCTAAGTGTCTACACAGGGAAGCCCCCTGTGCTGGGAAGTGGGGAGGTCTTTGTTGCCAGGGACTCTATTTGTGTCCTTTCTGTTCCAGGGCGCCTAACAAAGAGCTCTAACCCTGGAGCGTTGTAGGACGCAGGCTATGTAGCTCACAGAGTTGCCAGACTTCATAACGCAGTGTTCAGTGGGCTGGTTCTCACTTTTACATGCATAACTTTTCTTGCGAGAAAGTTAAGGGGCATCTTTAGGGTCCAGAAAGTGCAGAAAAAAATGTAAAAACAAGAGGGAAAATTGCAAATGCTGGCAAGCAGGGGACCAATAGTGAGCATGGATAAGCCAGAGTTGGAATTGAGGTCGTCCGCACATGATGGGAAGCTAAAAAGTTAGACCCTCAGTGGAATGGTGTACTGGGAAAAAACAATTTACCCATTAGCACAGGGGGACAAAGGGGAAGCTAGGTTCTCCCATGGGAATCTGAAACCTCACATCAACCTTCATTTTGGTTTGAGATGCCCACTTACACCACTAGCATTGGCTAGGAACACTGATAGAACCCTCAAAGCACAAAAATAAACATAAAAATCTACCAGTTTTGTTACCTCTGGGGTGACTGGCAAGCAAAACATTTCTAGAAGAACAGAATCTCCATCAGAAATCCTCAAAGGAAGCTCTATTCACAATTTAAATTGTGACTAGACAATGACAAGTTTGGGAGGAGACAGCCCATCATTAGTAAGTGGGAGCAGTCAGAACCTACAGAAGGAATCCACCACCATGAACTTTAGAGAAAGGGTTAATAAATAGAAGTACACAGTGGTAGAATACTCCTGGAGTTGAAAGAAAGGAAATGCTGTCCCAATTGCTCTCTGGATCTTAACAGAAATAAATATAAACTCCTGTACTTGTAGATTATGCAGAAAATATCTTATCTTCAAATGAATTTGGAAAACTCTGGCTTCAGTACAGTTGAACAGGTTGCCTTACTCCAGAACTTCTCAGAGCCTTCGGTACTGAGTGCAGGTTAATGTTTAGCTTGCGGCTCTGAAAGGCAATGTGGTACGAGAGTTTGCCAAATACATTTGACCACGGAATCCTATTTCTGACTGCACAACTAATAACTTTGCTCAGAACAGTGTTTGGGAACGCCTGGTTTAATTGATTTCTTTGTATTTATTTCTCACAATCCCTTCTTCCAAGCACTGAAAGGCTTAGAAAGAGAGAAAACTTTTCTATCCCTTGCCTCCCCTCTCCCACTTCATATGAAGATCTGTTTCCCTTCCCTTCTTCTGGAAATTACTGGAGAAACTGCTTTCCTTCATACAGGAATGGTCTATGAAGTGCTAAGGAATTGTTATTCTTTATCTCATTATGAATAGTTTTGAAAACTGGTTTTTAACTTTTGATTTTTTAAAAATTATATCCATGCTTTTATTGTAAACATGTCAATCTTTTTTTTTAAATTAGGAAGTACACAAATTTTAAATTATCCATTTTAAATTATTTCATTTCCAATTTAGGAGGTGGGAGCTCCCTATGGTTTATCTCAGAGTTGTTAAACACTAGGCTAGAAGCTGTTTGCTGAGTTTTATCCAATATAAATACGAATTATTGGTGAGGTTCTTTTACTTTATTATTTTCAAATATTTTTGGTTCAGTAAGAAAAGGTTTGTTCCTATTTTTAAAAAGTCAAACTTTCCTCAGTGTGTAGGTTTAAAGAAGGGAAAAACATGGAGCAAGTAAAAAAAAGCTGTGGATTTTATTTTCTTGGAACTTTACACGATTATCTATCCAAAATAATGGTCTAGTTAATCTTACTCTGAATTGCCTGGAGAAAGGTTTTTTGTTTGTTTGTTTGTTTGTTTTAATAGTAATAATACTCCCTACTGGTTGCTTCAGAAGGGAGCAAATGTCATTTTATTAAAATTTGTCTATGGAAGGCAGCAAATAGGGAGGAAAATAGAATTTGTTAAAATCATTTAAAAAATATTTTCCACATTTTGTTGTATTAAAACTCAGGCATCAGCAGAAGGCTGTTTCATTAGCAGAGCTCTTCAAAAATTTCATGGGAACTATTATACAAGCTAGCCTCAAAGAGGAGCAAAAGATAGTTTTTTAGTTCCCTCTGGTGGTTAAAGTTCAGTAATGCTCTTGCTGAGATTCTGTGTTGTTAGCACAGGAAAAAATTACTACGGTGATAATTTCTTTTTATTTTATCCTGCTCAGGAAACAGAGTCTTAAAAATGTAAATTTATTTTACAAGCATATTATTTGAACAGTGGATTGACCCAGGTTATTCTTCCTAATGAGTTATCTAAGATAAAATATCAGGTTGAACCATCTGCGGTAGCGACTATTGCATTTTGACCTACAAAGGTGGCAATTATGTCGTACACAAACAGGTTACGTATACTTATTTGTCAGTTGAATTTTATAAAAGCAGAACAAATTCTCAGACTGGTTTCCTCTCTTTCTCACTTTTCTGGGATCTCCTTTATATCATCAAAGGGAATGGCTTTACTAAGTGTCCTTGTTATCAGGAGATTTCCTAGGCAGAGAAAGACTGGGTTTGTACAATCCACTTTCTAGGGAGAACTGAAAAAATATGACCTAAAAAGAGATTAAAAATTTGCATTACTGGAGAAGACCTCTAGGTCAAGGCTTGACTAACCATCTCTAAACCCAGTCTATGGTAAGTGTTCTCATATCTTGTCATCTTCTTCAAATTAAGCCTCGCTCCTAGAATGGTTTTGAAATGGCTTTTTTTTTTTTTTTTTTTTTCTTTACCCGTTGCGGAACACAGGCTCCGGACCCGCAGGCTCAGCGGCCACGGCTCACGGGCCCAGCTGCTCCGCGGCACGTGGGATCTTCCCGGACCGGGGCACGAACCCGTGTCCCCTGCATCGGCAGGCGGACTCTCAACCACTGCGCCACCAGGGAAGCCCTGAAATGGCTTTTCGTTTGTTTGTTTTCTCTCTTATTTTTTTTAGAGTTTCTCTCCTTCCTTGACTTTTCTTAGCTTTGTACTCTATCCAACCTATCAAGTTTGGCTTCTTTCCTTTTGGTATGTTACCTTGTGCCCGGAATTTTCCCTGTTATTGTCTGACAATTTCTGTTATTTTCAATCCCTCTTTGAAATCTCTAAAATTCTAATTAAATCACGCCATGCCATTGCTTAACCCTACTCAGCAACTTCCAATTACATTCTGAAGAAAGAGAGAGAGAGAGAGAGAGAGAGAGAGAGAATCCTTACTCTGCCCGCAAGGACCTGTGTGATGCATCTCCTTCCTCTCTCTTCACCTTCATCTGGTGCCATCCTTCCCTGCTTCACACCCTGATAACAACATCCATCTTCTTTCCAGTTCTTGAAATCCTCAAACTTTCACCCGTCTTAGAGTTTTGGCACAAAGGGCATCCTCTGCCCACGGCTCTCTTCTTTACAGCTTGGCCAGCACTTGGTCTTTCAGGCCTGGCCTTCAATGTCTCCACAGAGTTTACTATTCTAAGAATAATTCATGACCTGTGGCCAGTTCCCTAAATAAAAGCTATTATATTTTTTATTTACAGTTTACTTGCTTATTTGTTTATTATCTTTCTATCCTACCCAACTTTAAGCTCCACAGAGAAGGGATCAAGTCTACTTCATTCATCACCCTACAATCCAGTTCTGAAATACTGCCTCGTTTCTTGACACTCAGTACGTGTTCGCTGAATTAATCAATGAGCATGGCCGCCTGGAAGCCTTCCTCAAGTTTACCCAATGTATGTAGTCCTCAACCACGCTTGGTCTCCTCTGCACTCATATTTGCTGTTTATTTATAATGTAATAATTCATTCTTCCCCATGCATTTTCAAAAGGGTTTTTGCATTGTCTTTTGACGAAGTCAGATTTTAAATTGCTGCTTGAACTTACCACACCACTTGCCCTCACTATGGGAGCCTTCAAGTCTGGAAAAACATTCTCCAAGTACCACTTGAAGCTTTTGCATTTTAGTTTCTTTCGAAGTTCCCGTTGCTGGGTGAGGTCTCCGACATCTAACCCTTGGTCTGTAAGGTGATCCCCATGGCCGTAGAAGAGCTCCTTGTACTCATCAAGCCAGACCTCAGCCACCCTCACCAAGTTCCTCTCCACTGTCTTCATCCGGTCTTTGGGGAAGGAATATGGATTGTCATTTCGGAATATGTGGCCCACTCGGGAACAGGGAATGATCTCAATTTCACCACCACACATCCACACCTGGAACAATTTGATGACACACACCAATTATCCAGTGATTGCCCACAAATCGTGGGCAATTAATGACAAGAAGCCACCCGGCAACTTTTTCCCCCTGTTGAAGTACTACTCTTCACTTCTGAAATCCTTTTCAACAGAAAATTAGACTCAACAGGTTTATTTAGTTTTGTATATTGCTGTGGACCATTTTAGGGTTATTAAAATATATATTTTCTCTTTTCCTATCCTGTATAAATCTTGTTTTTTTCCTAAAAAAATCCTAACAGAATCCTAATGTATGAAATATGTAACATGAGTTCCTGCTTTAGTCAGATCAAGGAAAGGAATATATATTTCCTTTTTTTTTCAATGTCCCCTTCTCACATCTTGGAATGATCTGTATGACTTGTGGCCACAACTGAAGACAATTCTTCCTGATCAAGAGCTCAAAGTGATACCCCTGTTACTCTATACACCCCTCTCCATAGGAAAGCAGGTGCTTTGGGTCCTCTCCACTATGGCTGCTGCCACCGCTTTCTCAGGTATGAATCAATGGTTATATAAATATCCAGAGTTATCTGAGACGTCCTAAGATGCTGTACTATCGCCTGTTGGTGGCCTTCCCTAGTGGCTCTTTTTATCCTTCTGTCACTTGTGCTCTCCAAGATGGCCCATTAACTAAATAATTCCATTATTTCTAATATATTAGAAAAACCTATGAGAGTCATTTTGTGTCAAGTATGCATCCCACAGCATTTACATTGAATGGCAGACAGTTATTTCCCCCACATTCAGATGCAGAAACCATGTTGTGAAATATGAGGGAACTCCAATAAATTTCATGAGAGTTATTGATTCTTCCAAATTCAATCTGGAATATGAAGACATTAATCCAGAGACCTCAATATTTCTGTGAAATTTCCTCCCAGAGATAGTAACATATCTGATTGTATTAGTAAAATGAAACTGTTTAAAAATGATAAACTCTTAATTGTAAAGAGAATTTGAGAAACACTTGGTGATACCTTGAAAGAGAGCTCCATATTTTCTCCACCCCAAACGTCGAGCCCAGGATCATATGTTCCAAGTTCAAAAAAGTAATTTTTATCAATAGAAAATAATCCACCTGCCATGACGGGGCATCTACAAAAAGAAAAGTTGATTTTTTAATCTCGCATGTCATGGGAGCTCAACTTTTAGAGTGGGTTCCCTACTAGGAGGCATCTTAGAATATTTACCAAGTATGGGGAGGTCTTGAAAGAAGTCACACATAGCATCTAAGTGACAAATTCCCTGGTTTATGTGACAGAACTTGATTAGGGTCAGCGAAGATGGGGCCTGGAACGAGGATTCTTACTTGTCCTTTATGCCCTGACACAAATTCTCCAGAGATGTTATTTTTAATAACAGTTATTTAGTGCTGTTTAGGGAAGACCCGGCAGGCACTGCTGTAAGTGTTATATATGTATTAACTCAGGCCTCACAAAAATCCTGTATGTAACACTAAGAAACTACAACTCAGAAAAGGTAACAAAGTTTCCTAAGGTCACAGACTGGTAGGCTGTACATCTGGGGTCAAATTTGGGTGGTCTGGCTTGACTCTATGATTCCTCCCCCGCTATACTGCCTCAACTGTACACAAATTTTACCGACAGCTTGTTATGTGGCAAACACTTTTTAAAGCACTTTATATATAGTATTATCTGATTTAATTCTCAAAACAATCCAAGAGGTAGCTACTTCTGTTAGTCTTAAAGTAAAAATGAGGAAACAGAGACTCAAAGAGGTTAAGAAACTTTTAAAAAGTCACCACTAGTACCTAGTAGAGTTCAGATTTAAACCCAAAGGGTCTGACTCCAGAGCCTTCACTGCTGTTATTGGTCATGGGGAACAGAAACTACATTTGAGTCAGCAGTTAGACAAGGCAGTCATCACTTCCCATGGTGGTCACCAAGGGCTCCCCCTGCTCTGCCTGAGACTGGCTGAGTGCTCATCCTGCAGGTCTAGACTTTGGGGGAAGTGTTAGGAAGCTCCCACCACTTTGGCTTCAGGTCTAAGCTGTGTTCTTCAATCCAGTTTCTCCAGCAATAAAGCCCCAATTATAATTCGCATCCAGCTTCTGTGTCTATTTCTCAATTTATTCACAGAATTTTGCACCCTTCCCATAGAAAGTACAGGATTAGACTCAAAAAGAATTAGAATGATATCTCTATTACTATTATTTACTCTTAATTTTTACTCATGTTGACTTTAATATTATGTGTGTTTATATAGCATTTATGCAGCACATTTAAGTGGCTTATATTTCTTAGTTTGCAAATCCCAGAGAACAGGAGTAGTGTTTGTGAATTTCCCTGGTTCAGGGCTGTATAGGGTGCAATAGCCCACTGAAAAGGTGAGTTTTTGTTGTGGGAAACTAACGTCTCAGGAAAACATTGTTTGCTTTTGGTCATTTATTGGCTAGAACTGTAATTCTTGGTGTTCTATAGACTGACAGCATATACTTGTTTTGTGGAATTGCTTCCTATGCCTTTATAAAAAAGATATATGACTCCTTCCTAATCTTAAGTTTCACACACTTACCTTATTATATCAGTTTCTTTGATTTTGTTTTTTGCAACAATGTCTGGAGGAATTGTTCTCCAACCAAAGTTCATTGGCCACACAAAGATGCCTCTCTGAAAGTTGTCCACTGTCATGTAACTAGTCCAGGAAAAAAAACCAAAGTGCTACCTGAGATCATACACATACACTTAACCAACCCGACATCATGTCTTGTGCAAACGAATGAAACAAGTGCCTACGCAGATGATTTTAGATCATCACAAACTTTTTAACAACTTTTCAATAAAATGTATGAGTATAATTTGCATCAGTGACTAACTGGCTGGATTGCTCACTTTTAACTTACACTTCTCTTTTAATAATGTTCTAGCCATTTTTGAGGAAAAAAAACCCACTTAAGAATACATATGTGTATGTGTACATATATATATGTATACATACAGATACCACAAAAAGAAAAACTAATCTTAAGGAAAATAAATATTGGGGGGTTCAGCTGAATAGAAAGAGGAAAGACCTGGACGATGAGTATTAGTATTTATTAGCATTAAGGGTTAAGAATTTGTGATAATCAAATAAACAATTGGATTGATCAGCTTTCATCTCAAGATATCTATCATGTATTTCCATTTCTTTAAACAGATAAATTGTGTATTACTTAGATTTGCAAAAATGTACATATTAGGAGTATGACCAGTACTTTCTGCTGCTGGTTAAAACTCACTTAAGTATTTTGTGGAATATGACAATATTACCTCATATCCTTATCATTGATGACTTCAATTACTGGACAGGCTACTTTCTTTCTACTTAAATAAACTCTTTCCAGAAGAGGTTCCAACCAACCAACGTTACATTCCACGTGAGAATCTAAGAATGTCAACACGTCACCTACAGAGCCAGAAAAAGAACAATTATTTGAAAATGCAATACACTGAATGTGTGTACGTCACGTTCAAAGGTCCTGGGGACTGATCCAGAAATGTGGTTGTAAAGGCAGTAGTCTTTTCTTCTCACTGAATTTCTTCCTTGTCTCTCTAATTTCATTCCATAATGACATAAAAGAAATTTTGTTTCTAGCAGTCCCTTGGAGCAAGCATTATTTATGTTTGGAAAAAATTGATCAGCCACTTAGAATGTGGAGCCAAGGCTCTGAAGGGAATATTTAGTATTAAAGTTAGTTGCTTTTGTCCCTTCTGAGGGTGCGTCCCATTAACTCTGGGGTAGAGGACTGGGACTTTGTTTTGCAGAAGACAAGGAAGAGTTTGAGATTCCAAGTTTGGCCTTAGGAATGATGAAGAGGAAAAATCGCTCCACATTATAGGAGTAAAAAGGATTTAAGGTGGGGGAACTAGTAAGACTAGGAGGTAGTTTTAAAAGGCTTACGGAGGGGGGAATGGGGAGTTGTTTAATGGGTATAGAGTTTTAGCTTCATGAGATGAAAAGAGCGCTGGAGATTGGGTGCCCAACAGTGTGAATGTACTTCACAGTGAACTGTACATTTGAAAAATTGTCTGTCCTTGTTGAGCACAGACCCCCACTTAGGTGACCAACTTAGGATACTGCTGCTAGCACCAATTAGTGATGGAGCATTGTGCTTAGAGTTCCTTGATGATTGTGGACCTGCTGCCCATTTAATTTTACAGAATGATTTATAAGTGATGGTGAGGAAATCACGTGTCTTCCCTGCAGCAGAAACAAGTTGTAGAAATTTACACAAAGACTGTTGCTCTTCAGGAGACCTGAGAGTTGGCCAGAAGTTAGATGTCACTTGTTCTCCACATACTAAAAGTTAGCCAGAGAGTTACACTTTTGCCTTATTATTTTGTAGAAGACTCTTTCAGACTCTCAGAGAGCCTGATATTACTCTGAGACCAGATGTGGCTAACTCGACTTCTGTTTCTGCATGTCCTTGGATATCTGATCTCAACCTTGCCTGTGGCTTCTCTTCCCTCCTCTCTGAATCCTAAAGGGTAAGTCTTTAGGAAGCAGTAGCTGTCGAGGCCTGTCAGATTCTGGATTCAGAGTCTTACCTTTGATCTCTTTGTTTGGTCAGGCGTTCTAGAGAAGATTTCTACACTGGTATCTTTGCTGATCTCTGATTATAGAGACTCTTCAAATCCACCGCAGGCTGCTGCCTATGCTCTACTTGTGAGGTCAGGGGAATGCCTGGGAGAGTTTGGGAGGACTCACTAGGCTGGCCAGCCCTGCTCAGTGCCATCCTTGAATGGTCCCTGAATTACATCCTTGACTAAATCTGGTACAGGACCTCCTGAGTTCCCTTAAACTCTCCACACGGTTCAGGTGCATTTCAGGGCAGTTGGATTTATCTTTAGATGAGGCTGTTATTAACCCCATCAAACAGACATTTCTGCTTCTTTCCAAACTCAGACATCAGCCCTCCACTAATGCTGCTCAAAGTATGGGCCATAGACACTGCCATCTATAGGGAGATAGGGACAGAAATTGAGAACAAATGTTTTGAAACTTTATAGCAGTTTGCCAGAGTAATTGGTTAATTTATTGTCTATTTCATATACATGTGTGTTATATATACACACACATATATATAATTATGTATATATCTATATGTGTGTATGGATGTATGTATATATAATTGTGTATATAGCTATTTTTTTCCCATTTCTCTTTTTAGGTAATTCATTTTTATTATCATTTATAAAGGTGACCACAAAAAATGGAAATGAAAAGAAGTCCTTCTGTGATAGTTTGGGAAGTCACTCTGCTGCATAGTGGCAAGCAATTAAGATGCACCTCGCTGAAGTTTTTCAGAGTTGTGCCCCCCTTAGTGAGTCATTAAAACAACTTATTGGGATTGGCCAGAATCTAAAAAAAATAAATAAAACAGAAAAGAAGATATTAGAATCCGTCATGCATTTCTTAACCTGGGTCACGGTCAAAAGAGTTTGAAAGTTACTAAACTAAGGCTGAGCTAATGTGTTCAAGGGTGTTACTGAATGACTGAGAAACAAATGTACACTTTTACATTTGGATTTACTAAATTCAGAAAAAATCATTTTATGGTGTAAGTTATTGAGAAGGCCAATGGCAATAACTTTGATCAAGTTCATCGCACCCCTTCTGAAGGTGGCCTCTCATGCTGTCTAACAATGTGGGCTGTTCTGGAGATCATTACCAGCAGGCCTTGTGCTCCAGGCAGGCAGAGAGACAGTTTTTATAAGCAGCACAGTTTTGGTCCTGTGTTCATCAGGTTTCTCTATATGGATGTCTAATTTTCATCTCAAACTGAGATGGACAAAATCAGAGCTCAGTGGCAATCCCAAACCTGTTCCTCTGGTCATAGCCCCACCATCCACCAGCTTGTTCAGATTCCAATCCTAGGGGTTTTTTTGACTCCTCATATTAACACTCTCTTCACATCTTACCTGATGGCAAGTCCTGCAGGCGCTGTGTCCACAGTAATTCTAAATCTGACCACTTCCTTTATCTGCTCTGGTACATTTCTGGTACCTGGACAACTACAGTAGCCTCCTAACTGGTCTCCCTACGTCCTCTCTGACTTCCCTAATATCTATTCTCTACAAAATGGCCAGAATGAGCTTTTAAAATGTAAGTCAGACAATTTTATTCTCCTTTTTAATGTTCTTCATTGACTTCACATTATACCAAGAATATCGCCTGCATTTCTTAAGTGACTCAGAAAACTTTACAGAAGACAGCCTTTGCCTTTCTCCCGCAATGCATCTCTTACCACTCCCTCCATGGTCAGCACCCATCAGCCATGATAAACTTCTTTCTTTAATTTGAATATACAGAGCTTGTTTCTGCATTGAGACATTTGCATTTCTTGTTCCTTTTGCCTGGGAATGTTCATCACACAGATCTCAGCTCAAAAGTTATCCACTTGGACTATTTCTTGACTATTTTATTTTTGTATCATTTGTGGATAATGACTTTCCAAAGGAAATCAAATGGAGAATTTCATTAAATTTTTCCAAATGCAGTCCATAATTAAGAATCTTAGTTGTCACCACAAGGCCCGTTTTGGTGTGATGTGCTTGTTGTCAATTTAAAACTTCCATTACAGAGAGAAGAAATTTGTTAGCAAACCAATGGGATAAGAAAGGTTCCAAATCTAGGGTCTAGTTGCAAGACAGTGAAACTCTGGTGAGCAGATAATTCGGCTTCAGACAATGCTTGAATCCAAGCTGGTGGAGGTCTGCAATGCTATGGCTTATAGGGGCAGAGTGGTGGCTAAATGTCTAGAAGCAACAAAATGTAGTAGAAACAAGTGTAGGTTCTAAAGCCAAGGTTTCTGGGTTCTAATCCTGGCTCTACCACTTACTAGCTGGGAGAACTTGTCATAACTTCAGTGTGCCTCCTTATTCTCATCTATAAAATGAGGGAAATGATTGTATCTACTTCATAGAGTTATTGTAAGGATTAAATCAATTAATATAGAAAGTGTGTAGAATGGTACCTAGTACATAAGGTCAACTATTATTATGGGGTACAAGTGCATCCAGAGAGGATGTGAAAATGAACCAAAATGTTTGATGCTATTTTTAGAATACTTATGGAGAGAAAAGATATACCTTCTCCCCCATTCACCCACTAATACCCACACACTAAAAAGAGGTGAGGAAAAGAAGGCATGTTACTCTTTGGGAAGAGAGGGCAATTGGAAGAGCAGACAAAAGTCAGGGGAGAGATAATTAATTCTGAAGTTCTCAAAACCGATGGGGTCAGGTCAAAAAGTCACAGGCTTAAAGGGGCGCCTAGTGGTCAAATTTGGGATGATTTGAGCACACACACACAAATATGAATACTAATACTAATGCTGATAATATACACATTGACTTTTTCAAGGCATAAATCCATAGTGAAGTGGGCACAACAGGGGGTTAGAAAGGAGGAAGAGAAAGAGGGAGAGAGGGGAGACAGAGGCAAAGAGGAAAAGAAAAAGGGAGATGTTTTCTTTACAAGTTGAATGCCAGCTCTAAAAGAAGAAGGAATGAGAGATTTAGAAAAACAGTTTTGCAGTCCTCAGTCTAATAATTGATTCAAGCAATGATCATCAATGGCTGCTAGATTATTGGATAAAATGTTGTGAGGGCAGACTTAGAGAATGAACTTGTAGTTACCAGAGGGGGAAGGGTGGGGGGGGAGGGATAGACTGGGAGTTTGGAATTGACATGTACACATTGTTAAACTTAAAACACCTTTCCATAAGAAATTTTAAAATATAAGAAAGAATGTTAGCAGTGAAAAAAAAATGTCGTGAGGAAACAGAATACTCACATGGATCAAAGTATCACCCACAGATTACTTCCTACTCTGAGGAAAACTCTAGCTGTCAACATCTTAACCAAGTGCTTAAAATTAGTATCACCAACACTGGGACGACCTGGCATCGTGTCTCTTGATTTGAAGCGATAAGAAGTTCACAATTCCCATCACCTATGTAATAGAATTCTATATGGTATTCACGAAAAACATCCTGTGAGATAACAGTGAGAACATTTCCGAACATGGTCAATTGCACGAAGTAAATGGCCTGTACTCTTCAAAAAAAAACAACTCAAGGGTAAGTAAGCAATGTATGTGGACTTGTCTATTTTAGACTGAGACTAGGAAGACCAAGCAACCAAATGCAGTGCATGACACTGAATTAGATTTCTAATTTCAAAAGTGAGAAGCAGTTATTAAAAAATGGGGGAGCAATGAGGAAATTTGAAAAGATCATTTATTAGATGATATTTAGATGATGAAAGTTGTGCTAATGTAAGAGAATGTCTCTATTCTTCAGAGATGTCTACTGAGGTACTTAGAGATATGGTGTCATGATGTCTGTAAATTCCTTTTCAAAAGTTCAGAAAAAGAGTGTACATATGTATGTGTCTGTGTATGTGTGTGATGAAGCACGTAAAACTTTGTGGCATGAAATGATGGATATACGAGTGTTCACTGTATTATTATTTCAAATTTTCTGTATATTTGGGAAACAAACTAAAATAAAAATGTAACCAAAACAAAAAATTAGAAGCTTCTTACCTGTTGCGTTCTGTGCCCCTGCCAGCCTGGCTCTTATTAAGCCATGTCTCTCTTTGAGGTGAAGAATCCGAACTTTTGGAAACTGAGACATGTATTTATCCAAGTTATCTTTCAGGTAGTCTGTATCAGGGAAAGGATAGACAAGGAAACACTTTAACTAATGAGATCTGGACAATACCAGAAGTGCCTCTTCAATATCAAATTCCCAAAACTATAACATTTACTATAGTCACTAAACTTTATTCTTTGAGCCATGATGTCATTTTCTTGGATGGATTTTTCTCTGGGTTCAATACTCTAAGCTCTCCGTTTTCCCAAAACACAAATCTGTCTTTTCAGTGTAGCCAAGTTACGGAGAGGAGGGCTCGCCTTTTCTGAGGACTTGGTACAAATTTACCTTGAAATAAATAAAGCTCAGGTTTCTGCACAACATTTTCCCCTTGCTAAGGCCCCTTCTAAGACCTAGGGGAGAGTCTTTTCTGAGGACAAGGTACAAATTTACCTTGAAATAAATAAAGCTCAGGTTTCTGCACAACATTTTCCCCTTGCTAAGGCCCCTTCTAAGACCTAGGGGAGAGTCTAAGCATTGTATGCAAACTGGAAAACTTGCAAAAGATATATATTGCAACTGCAACTGGCTAAGACCACTGTCACTTCCTACTATGACACCCCCTCTATCACACCTCTGCTCTCTTGTTCTTTTTGGGGGTTTTGTGGGGTATATTTATGTAGCTTGCAGTTACTTCTATGTGCAATTAAGTTATTGACATATCCCAGGTAGGAATGGCTTCTAGGAATACTTCTGCTGGTCACTTTTCTACTAATTGTGAATTCTTTTTCTTAAGGAGGACCCCATAGAAGCTTTGGGTCCCACAAAATCCGAATAGGCCATTCCTAAAGGGACTATTCTCTGCTTGGTAACTCGATGCTATTTCTGTTTATGCTATCGAGGCCACTTCTTAAAATTTTCAACCAGTTTTCCTTAGGTATCTCCCTGCTCCTGGAGCTCGGTGTGACCCTGGTAGGTACTCTGAGGCTGAGGGAAATGGCTCCTGTCCTTGGGGTCATGACCAGGGCTAAGCTGCTCTATTAAGATTGTTGTCTCTTTGCTGCTTTCTAAAATTTTCTGAAGTGGGTTGCATTTTGGGAATTTGTAATGTGGTCTAGGACCTCTGGCAGTCATGGGACCATTTACATACACAGTTTTTTTGACAGTCCAAAGGGAGAGATTCTTCACTGTAATAAACACAAAAGTAAAGACAGTGGTGGATTCTGCCTTTGAACCCTGTTGGAACCTCATTTTTCTTGTCCCTTTGGCAATTTGGCTTCTCAACACTTAGCTGAACATATAATAGGCTTGGCTCTTGAAGAAGAGAACATAGGCCTTCCATTTCATTGTTTACTATAACTCTAGCTATTATCAGTAGGAAAGGCATCCCGTTAATTATGGAGTTTTTGCTTGTTAGATTCCATAAAAAGTTATTTATGCAATTGTAGAGAACATCTTATGGTCTCTGGAACTTCAAGGAGCTGTAGTTAGAAAATCACTTCTACATGGCAGAGAAGTCATAGCTAAAGGGAAGTCTGCGGTCGCTAGTTGATAGGCCCTGGATAGTTGAGCTGAATTTCTGTTACCCATAGATGTTTGGACTTAGGCCTCTAAGGCACAACATGAGAAAATGATTTGGCATTTGTAAAATGTTTATGCTTTATCAAATTATCCTGTAATTTTTGTAATTTCCATCCAAACTGCTATTGCCTCATATCAAAGTTTGATTTTCCAGGGGGTAGTTTTCTTACCTTTGGTGCTGAAGTCATCCACCAGCAGAATCTCCTTGATGAGGTGTGGAGGAGAGCGGTTGAGGACGCTGTGAACAGACCTCAGGAGAGTGGACCACACCTCATCCACAAAGCACATGACGACGCTGGTGGTTGGGAGGTTATTGTGTACAAGTTGCTCTGCACACCTGGGCCATACAAAAGCAGAGCACAAAAGATGTGCCAACAAGATCCACAAGGTGGTTTTAAAAGTCACAGAGTGCAATTGTGTGTAAATACACACACACTCACACCATCTATCTATCTATCCATCCATCCATCCTTCCATCATCTATTTATATCTTTATCTTTATATCTATCTATCCATAAGATGATTTTCTCATGTGCTTTTGTTGGGGAGAGTTATAAACAAAATAAAAGAGCAGAGGAAGGATACCAAATGACAATTGTTGCTATAAGAGGCCTAGACATGCCAGACATGAGAATGGCCTGTGGAGGCATTACCCTGCAGTGGAAAGGACATAGGCTTTGCAGGCAGTTAAGACACTACTTTGAAGCCCACAGCCAATATTTCTCAGCTATTTGTCTATTGATACTTTACTTAATCTCTCTGTGCCTCAGTTTCCTCATCTGTAAAGTGAGGTAATGGTTCTTACTGAAGAGAGGTTTACAGTTTAGTGAGGATGCACACTAGCACAGTTTCTGGGCACAGGAATTCACCAAATGGTAGCTATTGCTATCCTAATTAGGTTATATACCACAAGAGAACATGCCTATTCTCTTATTCAATGTTACTTAATTAACATTAATTCAGCTAATGCTACCAAGTAGCTTATGAGTGCCTTCCCAGTTGGCCTTCAGCCAAATGCCAAAGAAAATATTCTTTCCCCCTGCATGTATTTATGGATATAGATGATATGCATTCTATACTAATTAAACTCTTAAATAGCTAGCTTCTCTATCTATTTAAGGGGTTTTGCTGAGACCCTCTGTGCTACAGGGTAGCCACAGTTGAAATAATTTTGCTGGCATGGAAGTGAGACAATGGCTACAGTGGGAGTTGGTATTCAGGTGGGTTGTAATTGGTCTTGGGACTTCTCCATGCCCTGAAGTGCATCTTGCCTCACTGCTGACATTCACCCATCTCCCACCTGAGTAACTCTTCACAGGATGGAACCCAGTGGAACCTCACAAAGAGTATTTGGCATATTTCTAACGCAGCTACTCTTAGTAATGTGATAATTAAATTACAATGATCATA
Organism: Monodon monoceros; assembly: GCF_005190385.1. NCBI lineage: Eukaryota > Metazoa > Chordata > Mammalia > Artiodactyla > Monodontidae > Monodon > Monodon monoceros. The sequence goes on from NW_021703772.1 coordinate 73,857,470, forward strand.
AATAAATATTATCAGCCTTCTGCATTATTTCATTTTAAACCTCAGACTAACAGCATCTCTTCCCCTTTTTATAGAAGAATAATTGAAATCATGGGGAGTCTAGTCCATGATTATACTGTCAGTAAATGGCAGAGTTGGGGCTCCAGCTCCGGTCCAGTTTGGCTCCAGAAATAACTATTCAGGAAATATTAAGTCCACAAGAATAAAAGCGGCTGGCTGTAGATGTGGCATTTTGTGGGAGCAGGTACTTCTGCCAGACAACATAACTACACTGTGCTTAGTCTGAAAATAAGAAATAGATTAAGAGTAAAAGCCATAGAAAAAAACACATTAGAATGGCACTTTGCAGTTGGTAAAATACTATTATGTACATATTAAATTCAATCTTTATAACAAATACTTGAAATATACACTGTTATACTCTTCTTCAAATAGAGCAAACTGGAGCTTAAGAAGTCAAATGAACTACCAAATGTAACATCCTTCACTGGAAAGAATGTATGTGAGAATGTGAACAAATAGTTTAATCCAGATCTAGGTCATCAGAGAAAATGAGGTAAAAAGGAAAGTGGTAGAGGATTTTGAAGGTACTGGGGAAGTAGGGTTAAATGTTCCATCTTGGGCTCTAAGTTGGGAAAGAGGAAGTAAAGCTAAGAGGAGTTTATTGGCCTGAGTGAAAGGAAGAGTATAGAAAACATCAGTGACCTCCTGTGACTCTCTCATCTCTAATTTTATAGTGTAAATGAATGGGAAATGCACATTTCACACATAAATATTCTTTACAACATTTGGTCCTGAAAAAAATAAATCAATTCTAAAAAGGAAGTATATATAAGTCCATGCCACTCTCTCTACTAAATGTAAAATAGCTAGCTAGTGGGAAGCAGCCACATAGCACACGGAGATCAGCTCGGCGCTTTGTGACCACCTAGAGGGGTGGAATAGGGAGGGTGGGAGGGAGACGCAAGAGGGGCTATGGGGATATATATATATATATATATATATATATATATATGTATAGCTGATTCACTTTGTTATAAAGCAGAAACTAACACACCATTGTAAATCAATTATACTCCAATAAAGATGTTTAAAAAATAAAATAAAAAGGAAGGGTCAGCTGCACAAATTCTGCCTGAGCCATCTGAATCAGCAGGCCTTAGCTGTGAAGTCCCAGAGCTGCTTTATTATTAAAATTAGGTCGACTTTAGAAACATCTAGTTACAAATGAAAATACATTGGGGAGAGTTAACTAAGCAGGCTAACTCATGTTATATAACAAGGAAGATGAATCTTCTCATCTTATAAAACAGTCGATTTTTTGGGCCTCTTTTAGAAGAAAGTTCTAAGTGGTAATGTGAGCCAGTCTGAAATTGGAGGTTGAAAGAATGCTCAGGGATTTGAGAGGTTTGGGGAAGGCACCTCCCTTCACCAAATACCTGCTCCTTCTTTCCTCCTTTCCTCTCCATTATCTGTTGTGATGCCTTAATTTCCCCATCAGGAGTCTATATAGGTAGATCAGGAAGGATTCCACTAGATCCAATGTGGATTTCTATCCCAGGAAATAGTACCTCTGCCAGTTATGGACAAATATATATTTTAGATGCATTTGAGGAATCACATTGAAGATGACCCTGTGGAAGATTATGCTATACAGATCATACTGGTGCCTGGAAAAGGGGGTGGCATTAAAAGATGGGGAAGAGGGGCACAGAAGGATATGTGAGAGGTTTCAAATACAAAGTTTCGTAGTGTGTCTTGGTTTGGGTGGCTGAGATGCCAGGCTACTCTATCATTTATAGGTACCTGGTTTCCTGCATTACTAAACAGGTTAAACATGTTTCCAGGTGTATAGAAAACCCAGCATGCTTGTTTTGTTCAAAGGCACAGTGGGTCAGACAGGAAAGACTTTCAGCCTTATTAACTCTTGCATCATTCTTACACACGGACTGTCATCTACTTCCCATAGGTGGTGAAACTGTTTCAGGTTATCCTACATTGACCTAACTGAAGCAAATTTCCTTTCCTCCAGTTTGCCCATTGGAAACCTTTCTGCCATATTGGAGGGAGGAGTTGCAGCTCAAGTCAAGTCTAAGTTAAATGCAAGATATTTCTGAGTTTGTAATATTTTTTGAGGTTAATAATTCATATTTGTATTGTATATGCCCAGTCGTCACACAAGTGAGGTATTTAGAGTCTACAGGCCTTGTGCTATACTTTAAAATTAACCCAACCTGTAACCTGTATGTTTGGGGGAAGTCTAGACCGAGATTACTGTAGTCTGTCCAGGTACTAAAAATAAAGGGGGATTCTAACGTGGGGGGCTCCACTGTCCTGCACAAAGTGGGTCCACTACTGTGTGGGAGAGAAACACTCTGGACTTGAGGAAGATGACTAAATACTGAGATCTTTCTGATACTTATTGGCTGCACGCCTATGGGCAAGTCACGTAACTTTTCAGAACCTCAGTTTCCTCACTGTTAGGATGAAGATTACAACGCCTCCATCACCGAATGTCTGTAAAGATTTGATGAGATGATGGAGATAAAAATATTTCTGTAAGTTCCATGGTAAAAAACCCGTGCAAGGTCCTATGATTATGCAAAAGCACATGCACCCATTTTGACTGCACGCACTGCCCTTTTCCCAGGCCGTCCTTTAATCCAAATCTATCAAGGGCTCATCATTTACCAAGAGACTCAGAAAGTGATGCGTTTTGCCTTCTTGGCTTGTATGTGCTGAAGGCTCAACCACTAACCTGATTTGTATGTAGCCTATCGAATAAAGAAGGTTTTAAATCAGACGATTGAGGAAATGATAATATTCCCTCATGTCTATGAATTTTTCATTTTTATTCCAAAACAGTCAAAATGGACTATGTGGGTCAAGTCTCAGCGTTCACAGGTTTGAACAGAAGGTCGAGGAGAATATTTTCTCAGCTTCTATTTGCAATTCAACTACTGCCTCAGTGTGAGCCTTCAGGGGCCTTTCCTCTCCAAGCTCTGGTATCTTTGGGAGGATCAGAAAGAGAATAGAGCATCTAGCTGAGGAACTCTGTCCAGAATTATATTCTTTTCTGCAAGACCTTAGAATTATTGAAGCTTCTTTTCCTCTCACTGATAAGAGGGTATAGTGATATAAAATTTTTACTTTTATGTTTTGTTCTTTCTAGGGTAGACTAGCCCTGACATTTAGTCAGAATTGCCTGACTACTAAGTTAGAAGTTTTCAGTCACACTCAGCACCCATACTCCAAAGGCTGAAGCTGTGTTTCCTGAGGTAACTGCCTACCCATCAAAGCTACTGGACTCGGGCTTAGAAATATAAGCCACCAGCATCAATATTCACCAGTTCAACAATAGTCTATTTTGAGCAGGCAGCTGTCAGAGTGAGGTAGGGATGGGAGGGAGAAGAGCAGGAGGTGGGGGCTTCCCTGGTGGCACAGTGGTTAAGAATCCGCCTGCCAATGCAGGTGATACGGGTTCGAGCCCTGGTCCGGGAAGACCCCACATGCCGTGGAGCAACGAAGCCCGTGAGCCACAACTACTGAGCCCACGCGCCTAGAGCCCGTGCTCCGCAACTAGAGAAAGCCCGCGAGCAGCAATGAAGACCCAATGCAGCCAAAAATGAACAAATAAAAATTAAAAAAAAGAAAAAGAGCAGGAGGTGGTGTGATGTGGCAGAGATAGTTCTGGGTGGAGGTTAGGGCACCTTTCAGGTAGTTCTGTCTCTCCTGGGGTCTGTGACCTTGGACAAGTCACTTCCTTCGTCAGACTTCTCTGTAATGCAGGGGACAGGATTAGAGTTCTCCTGAAGCTTCATCTAGTATTAACTTTCGGTGAGGCTCTATGTAATTTTAGCCTCATAAGTGCTTCCCTCTGGGTCATGAGAGCCAGAGCAAAGGTAAATTAAAGTGTTGTTTCGGGCTTTAAATCTTTGGACATTTTCTCTCTGGTCCTTAGAAGCACCTTAACAAGGTCCTGCGTGATCTGGACTCTGCTTACTTCTATGGTCTCATTTCTACCCTCCCTGCTCTCCCCAACCCTATGTCAGATTTCCCTCAGCTTCTCAATGGATTATTCTTTCTACCCCCTTTCCCATGTCTCTAACTCCCTCCCCCTTCAGGTTTCAGATGAAACACTTCTGCCCTCTCTCAGGCCAGGCTCAGCCTTTCTCTTCCTTGTCCCAGTAGTTTACTCTGCTTCCGAAGAACGTTTTCATGTGTTTGCCTTGAAGGCAGGACCATGCTCAGATGTTAGATTGCAGAGTAGGCAGGCACTCAGAGATATTTGTCCACTGCTGAGCTGTGGTTGTTGGGCAGTTTTATAGAGTCACCTTTGCTTAGTGCTGTATAGAAAATGATTTCCTGTAAATTTTCTCCCTGACAAGGTACCTGACGTGCAAAACTAATTCCCCTCGTATACCTCTGACCCTATCCCCCTCCCTGCAGCTACCCACCCCGAGTATAAGGAAGAGAGATGTTTTAATTTCTGCTAAAGTCATATGATTATAAGGAAACAAAAGAAAGAGGAGCTGTATCCTATTGAAAGAGCACTAGAATTAGAAGTCAGAAAATTTTCTTGCTGGGACAGCAGACCTATCAGTGAATCTTCTAGAGCCTCACTTTTCTCATCTGTAAATCACATGAGAGATAGTATGTCTTTCATAGTGCTGTTGTGAGGATTGTTTAGAATAAAAAAACTCCACACGCATATAAAATCTACACACACACACACAATCACTGCCTGCAACATAAATAAGCACCTTTTTGGTGAGGCTCAGCAAGGGACAGATCCCCTTTATTCAGAGAGGCTTGGCAAACCCAGGAGAGGTAGAGGTGTGGTCGGTCACTATAAGGGCAGAGCAGGTGGGGTGGGGAGAGAGCCAACCTGGTGTAGTTGAATCATTGCCGAGTGAAGAAAAATCAGAAGACTGAGGGTTGGATCCCAACCCTACCATTCATGAGCTGTGAGTCCCTGGGCAAGTTACCTTTCCCTGTGCTCTTTTCCTCACCTGTAGCACTTTATCAATCTGGCATGGCTGTTGTGAGGATCAAACACGATGACGTACATGGAGAATGGAAGGTCCCAGCTGCCCAGCTTGTGACAGGCAGTGAGCAAACAGGCGTGGAATGAAATGAACTGCCACCAACTGCATTGCCTGCCGCAATCTGAAACCTCAGCTTCCTCTCTAAGTCTCAGCTTCTCTACAGGTGAAGCTGGGACAGCGACAGTACCTGCCTTGAAGAATAATTTTAAGGAACAAATGAGAAGGCAAGTCGTAAAGGCCTTTTTAAATACTGTACTCAAGTTTCTCTGCACTGACCCTTCTCACACATACCCGTACACCAACGTTTTAGAAGTGGGGCCAGTTTAGAAGATATTTTAGTTTCGAATAATATAGATTTTTTTTAAACATAGAGGAGACTCTAAAAAGCTCCCTTTATTCTGAAAGCAAACAACAAAACAGAGCTTCTAAACAGACATTGCTATTTTTCCCCCATTTTCTGAACCTTGAGCAAAAAAATGTTCCCTTCTTGAGAGGGTCTGCTCTGAATGGGTCACCCAGGACAGCCCAACAGGGAGTTATTTTCTGGGACAAGAGTACTCAGGGCAGTATCACCATAAGAATTTGATAAATAATTTTATGATGGTTAAACTGGGCCCTTACAGTATCACCATAAGAATTTGATAAATAATTTTATGATGGTTAAACTGGGCCCTGGATGAGGTGTGTAAAAAAGAAGTGTACACAGGTTCGAATTTCTACATTCACTAATTCCTCTCTCGCATAAATATTTCTAGGTCTCTGGCGGTATTTAGATGACAAAGTCACAGATTTGCTTTAACATTTCTCAGTTTTACATTAATTAGGCACTGTTTTCTTCTCTTTGAATCAGTGGCAGAAGTGTGTTTTATATCCTCTGGTCATCTCTCTCCTTATCATTCCCCTAGTTGTGGGGAGAGTGTGATAAGTAAAAATGTCAAAAGCTCTATAGTCTTCTTTTGGCCACATTTAACCTTTGTCTTGTTATGGTCTAGCCTGCACCCTTTAAACAAAGTTTGCTTTATATTTCCAGCTTCCTGATACAACTTTTTAGTGAAATAGCACACTGTGCTCTAACACACACGAACACACTAAGGTGCATATACACATACACACACCCAATTCAAAAGCAACATTGCTTTGTGTACACTCATGGAAGAGAAAACAGGAAATAACCCTTTTAAATCCATCTTGTGAGATTTATTTTTTCCCCTGCCCTTGTTCGCTTTCTCAGGGAGGTCTCAGAGCTTTTCCAGTCAATTTTAGATAATGTTCTCCTATCACTATTAGTCACAAAAGCTATCTCATTTCACCAGTTAAAATACTAATCTTATGTAAAACTAAGGACACTGAACTTCATATAACAGTAAAGTTTCTCTTTTCTCTCAGCCTGATACACACATCTAGAAGCATGAAGTTTGGAAGGCTATGTGGTCAGTTTACTTTCAGTAATTCATTAGTTGTGGTTTTTGACCTCACTAGGATTGGGAGAGTAGGGGAGAGGTGGAAATTTAGGTTCTATAAAGGTTTTTCTTTCCCCTCAGTAAATTGGACTGGTTTGTGGCAAATGCACGGTGCTATCTTTTGCTTTTCATATGTGCCAAAAGAAAACTCTCTTTAGCTGTGTAGGAAGGAATCAAATCATTGGTTGACAGTCCCAGCTCTGGGCTAAGAGAATAGGCCCATTCTAGTTGCTTTATTGAGGGGCTTGCCAGAGTACTGTAGGAAAAGCAAAGCATTAAAATAAACAATTGGCTAACATCGTGATGACACAGCAGTGCTAGAAGCATGCTGTAATTCTTAACTGTCCTCTAAAAAACTAAATATTGGCAGCAAACATGTCTTTGAGTCATTTTTCTCTAAATGCAGATTCAGGAAGTGCACTCTTAAAATAAGTTCATTTTTGGAGTTACATCTTCACCCTAGCTGCAGGCCACAGGACAGACTTCTCTAAGTAGAATTGCTCTGCATTTCCAGTAGATAGGACCATGTTTTACCAAAGCCTGTGTGTATGTATTGATTATTGCTGGCTAAAACAAACTTCAATAATTAATAGTAAGCACTGCAAGGATTAGCTTTTTATAAAGAAAGGGTTAAATATAGAAATTTGAAATAACCGTCAAAACAGTATTTTATCTGAAGCATATTTTATAGGCAAAAATTCTAAGCAAAATGAAATTGTATTTTATTTACTGGCATAAAACATTCTCATAAATAAGATAAGGAGATTTTCAACCATTGAAAGTCAAAACATTAAAATGACAAACCAAACAACAACAAAAATATGAATTAATGAATGAACATGAATTAATGAATAGACAATAGTGTTAGAATAGGATGTATTTACCTTAAACGAGACACCAACATATTCCATATATTCAAAATGAAAAATTAGGAAGTCATTATTAATTTGTAAAATGACTTCTTGCAAGCCTAATTTGAATAGTTATCTATCATTTATTTTTTAAAAAATAGTATCAGTATTCAAAAATCATTTCAGAGAATCTTATCTTTAAAACCATATTGTGTAAACTTGTATCTTTTGAGTCCACAGCACTGTGCTCAGTGCTAAATGGATACAAAATAAAGTAAAAGACAGAGTTTCCTTCCTAAGCTTAGAATTTTACTGAGAAGTTGAAACAGATTCTCAAGGCCACGGTTAGTGACGGGCACACAGCAAGGAGTGTTCCAGTAACCAGGAGAGTGCATTAATGGTCATTGGAATTTAGAGGTCACAATCAAATCATGGTCTAGATGGAGGTAAGATACAATTAGATTTTGAGCAATGTCAGGTTAAGATGTTCTAGGAGAAATGGTGACGACTGTGAAAGGTGAGGATGGGGGGAAGCCGTGGGAAGGGACCAGTTAAGAAAAATATCAGTGGATGGTAACAAACGTGATGAGGAGAGAAAGATAATAAGACTAACTATCCTTATGCTGAAGGCCCACATTAGAGAGCATGTCACATGCAGCAAGAGATAGCCACACAGCAAGGGTCAGAAATCAGGGTGGCACTGGAAAGGACAGTGAGAATAATGCTAATGGCAGAAAGGAGTTTTTGTGCTTTTGGAAAAGGCCAGGACTATATCTCAACATCTCAGAAATGGTTCTTTGGGACTCAGGAGAAAAGGAGAGAAGAGCAGTTTTGGAAAAGAGAGTCTGATTTTAGAACAAGAGCAAGTGAAGTTGTCCTGGGAATGCTGCTTCTCTCTCCTGCTTCTCAATGTCAACCTCATCCTAGCATATCGGTTAAATCATCATCCTTAAGAACTATTAACTACTTATTATCTTTACCGAGGGGACCTAAATTTAAACAAACATACTAGCAAATCTATGGTTTTTATCCTTGTTTTGGTTCAATGTATATTCAATAGCCAGTTATGATACGTCAGTTATACTGTGTTAATCAATCCATAACGTGGATTTGGGGGAAATGAAAGAAGCAGTAAGGGAGATATTTCCCAGAACTCTTAAAGTTTAAAGGTTCCAGTGGGTTGCTACCATAGCTAATTTTAAGGCCAGTCCTTCGGCATTCTAATAGATTCTTTCTCTCTCCATTTCTTTCTTTCTTTCTTTCTTTTTCTTTCTTTTTCTTTCTCTTTCTTTCTTTCTTTCTTTCTCTCTCTTTCGTTTACCCTCTCTCTCTCACATGCACGTGCACACACACACACACACACACACACACATTCTTATTATATTCTATAACAATTTCCCCCATGCTAACTTTTAAAATTTATTATCTCAAAAAATCTTATTGTGTGTTTTCTTACAAGCATCTCATATACCTTTTGAGCAAAGCTGAAAAAAATAAAATCAAAGTAAGAGAACTTTAAATCATGCCAACCTGATGAATCAAATGTTTTTCATTTGTATTTTCTTCCAAACTTTATCCGTATGAATACATAATTTGCACATACTTGTAGTCAGAGTGATTGGGTAAAAGAAAAGAAAAATAATTTATTCTCTTTCCTGTAAGAATGGCCCAAAAGGGGTTCTGTACACGGGATCCCTGCTGGCTTAAAACTGTCACCTCCATCCTGTTGGAAGAGTAGAGCATCAGGTAGGCACCTTGCCAAGAGCACCTATATTTAGCCAAGGTGGGTTGTGTGATAAGAGGGAGGGGCCTGGCCACATGCTGTCTGACTCATCCTCTCAAGCACACGTGTCACTCACTTTCTCCTACTGTCGGGACAGCCTCCTTCAGAAGACAAAGCCTGACTATGACTTCCCTGGGCAGCAACCCTTAATTTCCACAGACCAGATTTCAGAAACGAACAAGCACTGGGAGCTACTGAGCCTTCAATAAATCATATGGACGCTAACATCATTATTACTTGCTTTTGGCCCTCACACAATTGTCCTTTCTCTGGTTTGGAAGTGCAGCCTGGGCTTCTGTGCAGTGTCTGATTTTTCTCCAAGCTCCATAGCAGTCTGCCAGGCCACAGAAGGGATGTTAAAATAAAGCTACTCTCCTACTTCATTCTCTGGTGTTTTGTGTTCAAACTTGGCATGTATAGTATATGGCCATATAGTATATACTATATAGGATATGTATAGTAATATGCCATACATAGTATGGCATATATAGTATATGCCCTATACTGGCATATTTGGATGTGCCATACATAGTGTATATGTGTAGTAATATAGTGATATATCATAAATATATGTGATATATGATATACAGGATTTCAGATCAGAGCTGGTGCAGCATAATTTTGGTGGTAATTAGTAAGATATGGGCGATCAACGCACAACATAATTTTGAGCATGGATTTTAATAATTTCTCTATAATTGCTAGCTCTATGACCGCAGACAATATAACTTCCCAGGGCCTCAGTTTCTTCATCTTTGCTTTGGGTATATTTGTGTTCTCCTCAAGGTTGTGAGTTTCACCAGGGTGAAGAACATGAATGGCAGAGTGCTTGGCCTAAGCAGGTGATTAGCGCATGGCCAATAGCCATCTGTCAGTGGCTAAGAGCTGAAAATGGCTAACGTCCCAATGAAGAGGCCCCTCTCACCAATATGAATACAGGCACGTCTATATCTGCCTTCCTCTTAGTAACATTGAATACCTAGATCACAGAGAAGGGTTGTTTTCCTTTTTTTTTTTTTTTTATTGAAGCCAAACGAGGGCATTCTTTACAGACCACATGTGCTAAATCTGAATCTTGATATTCCCTAATTCCACCTTCTCGGCAAACATTGTTTGGCTCAGGAATTGCTTATCAAGGCATACGTGGAGTTGTATTATCAATTAATGGGTAGTGAACATATGGCTATGAGGTACCCTCACTTATGTGTGGGCCAAAAAGAGCCAGAAACCAAATATATTTGAATCAGATTAAATATTTGTGATCTACTTTCTGGTTAAAGGAATATAACTGTTTAGAAACTGGTTTATGAAGGCTCACTGGGCACCTTCAGGGCTGTGCTGTCTTGGAAGACTGAAGTAATTTCTGAGTGCCCTTACTTGTTGATTTGAACGCATAATATCTGCTGCCTCCTTTGCAGAACTCTTGTGAAATTCATGTGATTTGTGTGCAGTTGCTTCATAAATGGTGAAAGTCTAGAAATATAAAATATTATATTCTTGTATGTCCTGTGGGTGTTTGCTACTTATTGGCTGATTGACTTTTTCCAAAATTATTATTCCTGTATCACTGAACTCCTGAACTATCTACCATTCTCATGTAAAAGGATATTAAATTCTAAGGAGTAAGTCACTTCTTCACTTACGGTAATCATTACTCATGATTAGGCAGAATTCTGCTGGCTAAGACATGATTCCAGAGAGGCCTAGAAGGCTCCTTCTCTGTGCTCCTTTCCCAAATATACTCCTGACAAACTTGCTAATAATAAAAGATTCTGAAATTGAGAATTCACTTCATTGTCGCTGTTTTAACGGAATTACATTTTAAGCTCTACCATTCATATACACTTTATTAGGAACTGAGCTCCCCTAATCATTTTGATAGGTGTTCAGTACAGAAAAGGGAACAGAACATGAACTAATAGGGATGAGGGCCAAAGTCCCAGAGAAATAAATGTATAAAGAGAGTGCAATGGGTATGCTGATATCGGAATTTTTCTCTGTGTGGATGGTAGACTATTTGAACTGTGCCTAATGATTATTGTTGCTCTAATTCTCTAGGTGACCAAAAATCACACAGAACTATCTAGAAATAAGTCTTCTCTATGTAAGACCCAAAATACTTGGGGCTGAGGAAAGAGAAGAAAAATGGATCTTACCCAGAAGGTCTTGTGTCTTCAATGGCTCTGTCCACTGGGATCAAATCACTGAGGTAGACGTTGAAATTTCCTTCTTTCCATCTTCTTTCTACCTCCTTCTCCTTTCCATGGGGAACAACTACCGGACGTCCAAACTGACCTGGAGCTTTGGGGTCCCTTGGAGAAAGTGTCACATCAATTCTTAACACACGGTGCATTCCACCATCTTCAGGCGAACGAGCTTTTCTGTGACTTTGGTTGAGTTGTGCAGGCTGGGTTTTGGCAGTTAAGTTGATTCTTGCTGGCCCCAGCCCACCAGCTAAGGCTTGATTGGTTTGAGACACTGCTGCTCTCTGGAGAGCAAGAGAAGAGAAAGATGCCTCCCTGCTCTTCCTGGCAACGTGTTCCTCTTGGCTTTTGCGCAGTACCGTAGGAAATACAGTTTTGGTTTTGGAATTGGGGACCTCTTTGGTGTCTGTCTTTAGCCCCTCCTCCTTGGTTATAATCACAACATGGCTTTCAGACAAATTGAGTTTCTTCCCATCAGCCACTTTGGCTCCATCAACCTTTGGCAAGCCTCCCAACTGTGTCTCATTAATAGATTGCTTCTTTAAGCGACTTGAATTGGCAATGAACTTGGAAAAGGGAAGGTTCTTATTGGCTTTGTGTTTATTTGCATTTAGTTCTTTGCTCTGAGTCTCAGTTTTATTTAAGGCTATGGCTTCCCTGGGTTTTGGCACTGGTGGGCTGGCAGGGTAGGTCCTTTCATTTGCTACTGCCTGGAATTGCTGCTTTGATCTGTCAATATTAAGATGGATGGTCACATTTGGGTTCCTCTCAGCTGCTTGTTTTGATGTTTCACTGCTGAGACTAAGACTCTTCAGGCCCTCCTGGTTTATACCAACAGGTCCTGTGTGTACAGATATTTTGTCCAGTGGAGTTCCCCTTGCTGCTGTGAACGGGGTTTTCTCAGCCCCCTGGGCTGTCTTTTGCTTTGGCGTCACGTGCGAGGAAACTTCAGGTCTGATGTCTCGCCCCTCTGTCTTCCGCTTGGTAAAAGTCACTGGGGGGGGTCTGCAGATATGCAGGACGCCACAGAGGTGCAACCTTGCCCCTTCCGGGGGCATTCTGCACTTTTCTTTCCTTCTGGGCTTGGTCCAAATCATCCTCAACCTTGAGCTTACTCTTTTCCGTCTTTCTAAAGTTCTCTTTGCCCCATACGCCCTTCCCGTGTCCCTTCGAGGGGAGCTTCATCTCTTTCACGCTGCCGTCAAGGCTCTTCCCCAGGTATGGCTGAACCCTGAACCCTATCCTCTCCCTCCAGATGATGTCTTCCTTCAGGACTCGAGTGTTGATCTCACTGAATGAGAGGCGGAGAGCTGCCATGTCAAAGAGCAGCCAGATGACAGAAGCTACAAATATAAATGCCAGGACTCGCCCACTTCCTCGGAAAAACTTTCGGATCTTGTTCATGGTACAAAGGCTTCCCTCGCAGCCTGCCCTCCCTCTGAGCCTGCTTACCTTGAGGGGAGAGGGAGCTGACGTAGTAGCAATAGCAGCAGCAGCAGCAGCAGCAAAGTTGCCAGAAAGCAGCCCCCTCCCCTGAACAGAGCAGGAAACAGCAGTCCAAAGGGAGAGCTCAGCTCCTACCGCTTGTCAGTCTCTGCCTGCGTGGCATTTCACAGCAGAGCATCCGTGCCTGCTTGGCTGGCCCCTGGCTAAGCCCTGCTAAACATTGCCCTTTGGTCACCCTGGGAGCGGTCGATTCCAGCCACCAGACAGGTCAACAGATCACTCGCCTCGTCTCCATGAGCCCATGTCCACCTTCCTACAAACCCAAGAAAAGGTGGGGTCTGGGCTGTGCCTTCTCTCCTCGCAGTTCTCCGTCTGCACGCTGTAACTCAACACCACTTCTCAGAAGGAAAACATTTCAAGCCATTACCCAGAAAACTTCATTCAGCTCTCACCTTCCGTGTTATGTGAGAGTGTGTGTGTTTTCAGGGCAATTAAAGAAAACTGTCTAACTTGGAGGGCATGTGTTCCTGGTTTGTAACCCCACCTACCCCATTCCTGCTTATTAACCCTGTTGTACCCAGGTCTCCAAGTGATGTGCCCCAGCAATTCATCAGTGAACTTAATGTTTCAACTTGGAGAGGTAACAGCTTATAGAAGGGGCTGAGCATAACCTCAATACCAAAGGTGGGTGTTTGATTATTCAGAAGTCTTCTTGGGCGGGGGCGGTGGGTATCAAAATCTTTGTTTGTAAGTCAACTTTTTGTTTTAAATGAGTCCCTCTATTTTTATTATTAGATTCAGTGGACATAAACTTAATTTGTCGTATTGCTGTAAAAGTTTCTAAACCCTTACTCTTGGTTTGGATACTTGTCCCAGATGTAACAACAGCTTGCAGAGTGAACCAGAACTTGGACCAGACTCTGAGTGGCACTGGTAGACTGGTAGGACACTGGTTCCGACAGCTTTGTGATGGTAGAATCACACTGAAGAAATCCTCCCAAATTCTGATTAATTGATGGAGGGGGGAAGGGGAAAATATGACCATTGGTCTGCATTGTGTTTTTAGAAGCTTCCCAGGTCTTTCTAATGTACAGCCAAAGTTGAGAAACACCGTTCTAGAATAAAATGCCTCCCCATTATTTTTTGGGTTTTGGACCACTGCGCACAATTTTTGTGAAATTTTCCCCCAGACAGAGTAAAACCTAATAAAAACTATACATTCCCAGAACAACTGAATCAGAATCTGCATTTTTATAAATTTAATTTTATATTGGAGTACAGTTGATTTACAATGTTGTGTTAGTTTCAGGTGTTACAGCAAAGTGATTCAGTTATACACGCACATGTATCCATTCTTTTTCAAGAATCTGCATTTTAACCTCACCTGCTATAAGCATTGTCCCTAAAGTTTGAGAAGCACAGCCCAGGAGCACTGTTCTCCGAGGAGCTCTGAGTGATCTACAGACAGTGATGCCACTTATTTCTCCAGTGTTAGGAAGGGTATAGCATCCCCGCTTTGAGATAAACTTAGGCTCCCAAAGACTTGGGAAGGGAAGAAGGGAAGATTCTGAATAGTTTATACTTATGCATTGCCTTCCACAACATTTTAACTTTAAGTTTGTACTTTACCCCATGGGAGGGAACCCAGATAAGTGCAGCTATGGTAACATGTTTCTTAAATCTCTGATTCTCCTTTTTATTCTGTGCCTGCTCACTCCAGTTTGGAATATCCACATGGATGGCAGCACTGGTGGCTCAGCTGTTTCCTCCATGCACCCCTGCCCTCCATTTGTCCATCCTTCCAATATTTGCTGAGTCTGTCCCATTGCTCAGGCCCTGTGTTGGGTGTTGAAAGATATTGAGTAAAAAGGACATAGTTCTTGTCTTTGAGATCTCACAGTCTATTGGTGGACACAGACAGGTAGGCACATATACAATACACAGTAAGTAATATGAGAGAAACATATCCTGGATTCTTTGGGAATGAATTTTGGAGAAGCTATCCTTAGACTTGAGGGATGAACAAGAGCATAATTATCTCTGCTCATACTGTGGTCAGAGAAGGGAAGTATTAGTTGGATGGTGAAAGGCAGATAAATTACCAAGAACATAGAAGTGAAGAGAGAGTATAGTACTATGGGAAGCACACATTTCTGAGAACCAGTATGATTGGAAACTCAGGCATGTGTGTGTGTGTGTGTGTGTGTACCCCATATGCCCCAAACTGTTTGCTAAGCTCTTTCCATTGAGTATCTCATTCGATCTTGACAACAATCTAATGGTGACAAACGCATGGTGAAAAAGCACCTCTAAAGGCCTCTTCCCAGCCTTTTCCACATCTTTTTCCTGGTTAGTCTATGAGAATCTGTAAGGATGACAAAAGTTGGTTATAAGCAGCTCTACAGACTCAATACTATGGATCTTCAGAAAATCAGTAACAATCTCTACTGGTCGTCCCCACCAGCTATGTATTTCTCCTCTTTTTTTTCCTCTTAGCTGGGTTTCCATGATGTTCAGAGCAATGAAAAAGTATGGATAAAAAAGAATAGAAAACAAAGAAATTAAGAAATTTTACCTTTAATAGCAGTCAATACACACATTATTCAACAGATGACCTTTCGTATAGATACATGATGCTGCTTTTTGGTTTAGTTTCCATATTACTAGCAGAAAACTAAATATATAGGTGGGTTGGCTGTTTAAGGTACTTCTGGCTGTCATCCCAAATGGTAGACTTACCTGGTCAAATTCCTCAAGAATCTGCACATATTTAGTTGGAGTGGGTATCATTCTAAAAAACTAGGGCTATGAAGTGGTCCTTGGGAGGCTTTTGGAGGGGTTTTTCTAATTCATTTTGACTTCATTTTGACACTTGTGTAGTAAAAAATTTAAAATATATTTTTAGTTTCTTCTTCTGTAAAAGAGGTATATTAGTAGGAGGACCTGTCCTTAAACTCTACATGGTTGATGTCAGGATTATCATGTTAATAGCTACCATTTATTGAGAATTTACTGAGTGCCTGACACTGGATTCTCCTAGATTAAATCATGAACTGTTTAGCAGGACAGCTTTGTATATAGTTAGAGTGAAATCTGTGTTCCTTTGTTCTGCTTCCAAGGTGACTATCTCTGAATCATGCTCATTGATAATCAGTAGGAGTTCAATAAACATTTTTTAAAATTTCTATTCTCCAATTTCCCCAGCCAGAATGCAGAATATTAGAAGTACTGGTTCCAGTTCCCTGGCTTTGTGTCTAAAGTAACTCTCTCAGAATATTTGACTGTTTTTTTTTTTTTGACTATGTAAGTATATTCTGAGTAACTAATACCTATTTTCTTTTATAATATGTACTCAGTTGCTTACCCTTAATTATAAAAGATATAAAAGGAAAATATATTTAAACATATATTCTTTAGAGAATAATGAGAATCTACACATGCATCACTGAATTTGAATGTAGATTTAAATTTGGAGATTCCAATTAAAGACAATATGGGATGAGGATATTATTCATTTAGGAAATTTGAATGGGAAAATCAAGTAAATATGAAATATCATTTTGCTTTTGTATTTTAATATGATCATTTTTTCCTTCAAAATTCTTTTTTTGTTTATTTTTGAGAAAAAGAGAAATTGTATGCAAGAAGATAACACTGTCCTGTGAACAAAATTCACAAAAAAGGAGAGAAAGTTGAAAATCATAATTTAAAGGCTGGAGTTTTTATAAAGTCCATAGGTACCATAAATATAAAAATGATAATTTTACTCCAGTTTAACTGGTTCTTCCAGTGAAGATGGATGAATACAATTTCTGGCAGTCATTTAAGCTTTGGTGTATGTATCCTTTTTTATAAGATTTAGAAGCTGGTTAAGAAACAGCCTCACTATCTAACGCCCAGAGAATGAGGACTGCTGTGATCTTCCCTCCGACATTTGTCCTTGAAAATTTTTCCCATATTAGTGGTGGTAAATCATAATCCATTAAGCCTGAGTTTGAAGAAAGCAAGACCTCTACCGTTGAAAGATAATACACTGTGCTTAGACCTCAGGTTTCATTGATTTTTTAAAAATTAATTTTTACTGGAGTATAGTTGCTTTACAACATTGTCTTCATTTCTACTGTGCAGCAAAGTGAATCAGCTATATGTATAGATATATCCCCTCTTTTTTGGATTTCCTTCCCATTTAGGTCACCACAGAGCACTGAATAGATTTCCCTGAGCTATGCAGTAGGTTCTCATTAGTTATCTATCTTATACATAATATCAGTAGTGTGTATATGTGAATCCCAATCTCCCAATTTCACCCCACCCCCACTTCTCCCCCCTCGGTGTCCATACATTTGTTCTCTACATTTGTGTCTCTATTTCTGTTTTGTGAAGAGTGGAGCCAAGCCAGCATCTGTGCTTTTTCGGTCCCTGGACAATTTAATTGTTTTAATATTTTATTTTGATTAAGAAAAATTTAATAAATTTAAAATAAAACAGGGACTTCCCTGGTGGTCCAGTGGTTAAGCATCTGCCTTCCAATGCAGGGGATGTGGGTTCGATCTCTGGTTGGGGAACTAAGATCCCACATGCCGCAGGGCAACTAAGCCCATGTGCCACAACTACTGAGCCTGCACACTCTAGAGCCCATGCACCACAACTAGAGAGCCTTCATACTCAATGCACTGCAATGAAGATCCCACGTGCCACAACTAAGAACCGACACAGCCAAATAAATAAGTAAATAAATAAATATTTTAAAATTATTTAAAAATAAAATAAAACATTAACTGAGCATCCACCTTGGGAAAAGAACTGAGCTAGTTATCAGAAGGAAAAAAATGCCTTAAGGGACAGGTTGTCAATGAGCCCGAGACTTTTAACTCAAATACTAAATTAACAGAGCCATTGGTATTGGTTAATTATAAATTTGGAGGAAAAGGTAAAATAGCTCAGGGTGACTCTGATTAAGGCTTTACTAATCCAGAAAGAAAAGGTAGGAAGAACAATGACAGTTTGGAAGAAAAGAGAAATTCAGATTTAAACATGTTGTGTTTGAAATATATGTGGAATACATAAACATGTATATATTGAGCAAATATTTGAGTACCAACCATGTACTAGCCTCTGGGAAAACAAAGAAGCTGAAGCTCACAGTTTAATGTAGTTGTTTTCAACTTTTTGTGCATCAAAAATCTTAAGGGGAGGGACTGTTAAAATATAGATTCTCATGTTCTTCCCTCAGTAAATCTGAGGTTGGATACAGGATGTGGGAATCTAGATTTTTAACTAGAATATCAGATGATTCTGATATAGGTGGACCAAGACCCACACTTTGAGGTTCATTGGCTCAGTGGCAGAGGCAAAATATTAATATAAAAATGGGAAAAGTGAGTGAAACAAGCAACTAACCTAAGAAGGAAGAAAAATAAGTCCTGACAAGAAGACAAGTTTAGTGTTTCAGTTTCTTACCATTCCAGGTTGGAGAAGGATGGGAGTAGCCATTAGTATAGCCTGCAATTTTCTAAGAAATCAGGTCCCTAGCTCTCTGGTCCTAAGAAGGACCTGCAGTCCTGTCAGTGGGTCTCAGCAGGGCAATGTGGAATTTATGATTTGTGTTGTGTTGCTTCAGGCTGTCTGGGAGAGCAGACTTTTGTAATTTTGATTACCACTTATACATTAATTGCATGTTTTCTTGTTTAAATTCTGACTGTCACTAGATTTTAGGTTCCAGGAAAGCAAAGACTGCATTTCTTTTTTTTTTTTTTTTTTTTTTTGCAGTACGCAGGTTGTGGCCTCTCCCGTTGCGGAGCACAGGCTCCGGACGCGCAGGCTCAACAGCCATGGCTCACGGGCCCAGCTGCTCCGCGGCACGTGGGATCTTCCCGGACCGGGGCACGAACCCATGTCCCCTGCATCGGCAGGCGGACTCTCAACCACTGCGCCACCAGGGAAGCCCTGCATTTCTTTTATTCACCACTATATCCTTAGAGCCTAGTACTCAATCAATACTACTTTTCCCAATGTCCTGGGCACCAAGAATACAACAGTGACTAAACCAGAGAAGTTCCATCGTCTTGTAGTTCATACATAACGAAATAAAGAGACAAAAATGTGTAACTTTAGGTAGTCATGTGTGCTAGAAAGAGAATGAAAGGAAATAGGGAAAGAAAAGTGGGAATATAAATCAGGGAAACCTCTTTAAAGAGGTAACATCTGAGGAGAAACTTGAAGAGAGTAAGGGAGTAAGCCATGAGAAAATCTGGGGGAAGAGATTCCAGATGGTAAGAACAGAAAAATCAAGATGTGACATTGGAAACAAGCCTGGCATTTTGGAGATGGGTAAGAATGTGAGTGTAGCTGGAGTAGAATGAGTGAGAAGGAGAGTGGGAAGAGATGAAGAGGTAGGCAGGCTCCAGATTTCGTAGCTCATTTATTGTATATATGATTCAATTAGTTGAAAGAGTGGGCTAACGCTCATAGCATTACCTATATTAACTCAAGTAATCTTTACTTAAAATCAACTTCATGAAGTAGGTGCTAAGATCTCCATTCTACAGGTAAGAAAACTGAGGCACAGTGAAGTTAAGTAGCCTGTCAAAGGTCACACAGCCAGCCAAGCAGTGGTGGGTTCAGGACATAAACCCAGGCCGGCTGGATCCTATACATCAGTGTTTCTCAATCTCTTTCTCATTATCAGATCTTACTCCCTGAGAGAAAAATTAAATTAAAACTCTCCCTAAAGTGAGAGAATTTAAATACTGAGAAATAATACTTTGTCAAGTAGAGTTAAGCTTTGGAGGGCCAGAAACCATTGTAATATTTTAGAATGTTTTTGCCCCCTAAGAATCCATTTTTGCCCCCTTGAGGGTGACATCACTTCATTGAGAAAAATGCATATACTACACTATAATATCTCTCATAAAAACATAATTTTGTAATAAAATTTTCTTATAAATAAATGAATATTTTTATAAATAAATTATATCTCTCTTATAAATAAATGTTTTTATCGTATAAGTTTCTTACAAACAGGGAAATAAAAGGGATAATTTGGTAGCTTGATGAGACTGCCTTTTACTTGCAGATGGATTAGACCTGAATGCTTTAGAAGACTCAGGCATAGGGGAGGTAAGATTGAAGATAAAGAGTGGATAAAGCCTTATCAGATTAAAGTGACGTCCCAGAGGAGACAGGAAATAAGCTTAAGAACACAGGTGGATTATTTAATTCATTTTAGAAACAACTAGGGGCATGTTTCATTTTGAAATTGTACCTGTTCCAGGGCAGGTAAGGATGAGTGGAGATGGAAGGAAAGAAAGTTCAGGGAGTTTGTGCTCGATGGCTTCTGATTATTTTACATAAGCACGAGGCAGACAGTGAAGAGTTGGGAGTGGGTGGGTAGACGGTCGAGGCACGTGCTAAAGGTTGGAATCAGTTGCTATGAAGAGAAGGAAGAGCTGCCAACTCAGAACAGGAGCAAGGACTGTCAGAGAGCTTTGAGCCCTGAGCCCCCAGGAGCCCTACGTGCTCCGCTGAGGCCACCTCTGCCACATTCCAGGTGCCACACCAGTGATGCCCTCAGAACATGTCCTGCCTCTTTGTCTTCTTCTTATCTGTCCCACCCTGGAACCATTCTGCTTTCTCTATGACCTCCATTTTAACAAAGAGAAGAGAAGGGCAAGGAGAGAAGGGGTAGAGAAAGAAGAGTCGTGGGAGGGGCAGACGGTAGGCACAATGGAGGGCCCTTGAGGGCATTTTCATGTGCTGTGAAGAAGTAGGACGAAATGAAAGCCTTGAAGAAGGGCTAAATGCTGCTTCATATCTCCCCCCTCCACCACCACCTCCAACTCAATTACTGCCCCCAGGAGCAAGATCAAAATAACCTTCTGTGGGATGAAAGGATGACAATGACTTTGGATCCAATTACGTTACCATAACCTGGAAACAACCCTTGCATTTGAGGTCTGCTAAAGTACTGAACCGTGAAACTCAAATCACAATGTGAGATATGAAAGCGATTTGAACTCAGGGCCCTTTGGACATTTTCCTGGATATCAAAGAAGGATTTTTTTTCCTGCTTTCTGAAGATAAGGTAGAAAATGGACAAGTGATGAACTAACCAGAAACAGTGGAAGAAATACTTAATTGGAAATGAAATTAAGAGAGGAAAAGACAAATGGGTTTAGATTAATGTCATGCTTACAGTTATCACAGGATATGAATTTCGTTTACATGATCAAATATCTTCAGAGCTACTCAGCTCCTCTGATGTACAATTCTAAGTGGTTTCCTTACCCTTAGAAGCTGAGGGTTAACTAACTATTCAAGCCTGGGCACGTAGGAGACAGGAGCATGCAGGCATCCACTCATGATTGAACTAAGGAAAGTAAATATAACCCCAAAGTCCCCACCTTATTTCCAGAGGGATGAAATAAGCCGGGAAATAAGATGAACTCTCCTCATGAACTTGGACTGGATGGGAGCCATGCAAAAAGAAACACTTGAGAGAAAAGGAAAGATGAGCAATGTGTATATTTTACATGTGTGCACACATATGTGTCTACATATTTATATGCAAACACACAAACTCCATGTGTGATTTATGCTTGTGTGTACATATTCATATTTATACACATATGTATGTACAGAGTTCACAGAGCACTCCCAAACAAATACACACCAGATGTGCTGATTTTGAGCTCTCCAAGGAAAAGATTACTATGGAGAAGGAAACGAAACAGGGTTTTTGAGGACATTGGTCATCCTACCAGGTGTACTGATATTTGGAGGGCATATTCTATGTTTTGCGTATGTTTATTTTGGGTTAGAGGAGACTCAGGACAACATAATAACTGCTTCATAATTTTGGAGAGATGTCATGTGGAAAAAGGATTTAACCATTCCATATGGTTCCAGAGGGTAGAAATGAGGCCGAGGCGTAGCAGATTTCTGTTTTAAATGAGAACGACTTTCTAACAATTAGTACTACACAAAAGAGACATGTATTCCTTCTAAAAGTAGATAATGATCTGCCTACTCTTGGAAATGACATGTGGCAGAGGCTGCGTGGCCATCTGTCACAGAAGTTGTAGGGGGCATTCTTCCATTTGGTGAGGGTTTGCACTATCGTTATTTGCTGGGCCATCTCCATTCTGAAATTCAGTGGTTCTAAAATGCATAAAGACATTTTAAGGGAAGTCAAGTCATATATGGTTTTGGTTTTCTGACTGCTTTTATTTTATTCAGTGACTTATGAGCAGCTAACTCCTATCTCAATAAGTACTAGACATAACAATTTCTTCTGTCTTCTGTTTGATTTGTTTTCCCCTACTTTTCCTCACCTTTAATTTTTGCATTTTCTATTCTCTTTTCCTTGTCTTTTCTTCATCCTGCCTGTGCCCTCTAGATGTAAGAGATGGAGGGAAGGCAATGTTCATTGAGACAGCAATATGAAGAAGAAAGTGTTTAACTCGGTTAATATTTTTTTTTCTCTGAAGGGAAAATCCTGGCTGTGTGATTACGTGAATATGTGTATGTATACTAGAGTGTCTGTGTGTGTCTGTGTGTGTGTAGACCTTCAGTGAAATGTGGTATTGCCTGGAGAAAAGGCTTATAGTATTTTTAACATAGAGGATTCCTCTCCCAAGTGGATGTTTGGAAGAGCTAGGGATTGGGAACCACTTTTGATTGTCACAATACCTGGGGGCTGTTACTGACACTGAATGGGAGGAGGGAAAGAATGCAGAATATCCTACACTGTGTGGGACACTCCCATCCAATCAAGGATTATGCCATCCCAGATGACAATAGAGCCCCATTGAGGTATATGAAGTGAAGGCTTTGGAGATAGACTATCTAGGTTGCCCTCTTTAGCTCTGTGATCCTGGACAGGTACTTTAATCTCTCTGGATTTTTGTTCCCTCATCTGCAGTATGGAGGGTAATAAGAGTACCTCCTCACAGTGTTGTTGTGAAAATCAAATGAATTAACAAGTCAAGTGCTTAGAGGAGAACAGACGCTAAAACACACTCAACAAGTGTCAGCTCTGATTTTGATTTTTCTGAAATGGGTAGGAATCGGCTATTTGGATTCATCTTACATGTTGAGTGTATGAGAGTTTCTATATGCTTTCACCAGGCTTTAGGGAACTAAAACATAATGAACCAATACTTACAAAAGTGTGACCTATGGACCCTTTGAAGTTGTGAAGCTGCTGTGACATCACCATGGACATAATGTGAAGTGAGCCTTGACAACATAACATCAGTCTGCTTTTCTTTCTCCACCTTGCACATATGCAAATATGTCCCCAACCATTTCCCTAACACACACACACAGCGTTATATTTAATAAAATATAAAAATTCATTTAAAGTTCTAGGAGTCTTTGACAAAATTCAACACCCATTTATGATAAAAACTCTCCAGAAAGTAGGTATAGAGGGAACCTACTTCAACATAATAAAGGCCATGTATGACAAACCCACAGCCAACATCATTCTCAATGGTGAAAAACTGAAACCATTTCCTCTAAGATCAGGAACAAGACAAGGTTGCCCACTCTCACCGCTATTATTCAACATAGTTTTGGAAGTTTTAGCCACAGCAATCTGAGAAGAAAAAGAAATAAAAGGAATCCAAATCAGAAAAGAAGAAGTAAAACTGTCACTGTTTGCAGATGACATGATACTATACATAGAGAATCCTAAAGATGCTACCAGAAAACTACTAGAGCTAATCAATGAATTTGGTAAAGTAGCAGGGTACAAAATTAATGTACAGAAATCTCTTGCATTCCTATACACTGATGATGAAAAATCTGAAAGAGAAATTAAGGAAACACTCCCATTTACTACTGCAACAAAAAGAATAAAATACCTAGGAACAAATACCTAGGTCTTTTGTCTCCTCTACCTAAGGAGACAAAAGACCTGTATGCAGAAAACTATAAGACACTGATGAAAGAAATTAAAGATGATACAAACAGATGGAGAGATATACCATGTTCTTGGAATGGAAGAATCAGCATTGTGAAAATGACTATACTACCCAAAGCGATCTACAGATTGAATGCAATCCCTATCGAACTACCAATGGCATTTTTCACAGAACTAGAACAAAAAATTTCACAATTTGTATGGAAACGCAAAAGACTCCGAATAGCCAAAGCAATCTTGAGAAAGAAAAACGGAGCTGGAGGAATCAGGCTCCCTGACTTCAGCCTGTACTACACAGCTACAGTAATCAAGACAGTATGGTACTGGCACAAAAACAGGAATATAGATCAATTGTACAGGATAGAAAGCCCAGAGATAAACCCACGCACATATGGTCACCTTATCTTTGATAAAGGAGGCAAGAATATACAGTGGAGAAAAGACAGCCTCTTCAATAAGTAGTGCTGGGAAAACTGGACAGCTACATGTAAAAGAATGAAATTAGAACAATCTCTAACACTGTATACAAAAATAAACTAAAAATGGATTAAAGACCTAAATGTAAGGCCAGACACTATAAAGCTCTTAGAGGAAAACATAGGCAGAACACTCTCTGACATAAATCACAGATCCTTTTTGACCCACCTCCTAGAGAAGTGGAAATAAAAACAAAAATAAACAAATGGGACCTAATGAAACCTAAAAGCTTCTGCACAGCAAAGGAAAACACACACACACACAAAGAAAAGTTCTAGGGGTCTTGTCCCTATGTATTTGCTCAATAAGTGGATACAAAAAATACATTTACAGTATGCAGGGACTATGGAATTTTGGAAATTTTTTTCTTTAATTCCTATGCTTGAAAAGGTTGTGATTCATACAACAGACCATTCTTAATCTTGCACCAATACTGAAGGTTATTTATTTATTTTTTTTAATTTTTTTTTTTTTGCAGTACACGGGCCTCTCACTGCCTTGGCCTCTCCCGTTGCGAAGCACAGGCTCCGGACACGCAGGCTCAGCGGCCATGGCTCACGGGCCCAGCCACTCCGTGGCATGTAGGATCTTCCCGGAGCGGGGCACGAACCCGTGTCCCCTGCATTGGAAGGTGGACTCTCAACCACTACGCCACCAGGGAAGACCCTGAAAGTTATTTTATATTTTGAAAGACTGACTCAGAAGGTGTTTCAAGATTTGACTAATCTCAAGGTTATAATCATGGACTTTAATGATAATTCTGTGAAAAGCCAGTTTTAGAAGGTATATTTGATTAAGCAGAATCTGTTAAAACATTGTAATGCCATAAAAATTGTTTTTAGAAACAATTCCCAGAGGTTAATTTGATTATTTTTCATGTTTAATTTATATTATGAAGACAGAGTCTTTATAGTAGTGTGTCCTTTGGTACGATGAACAATATTTTCAATTTAGTTTGTCCCGTCTGTTTACAATGACTTTGTCCCATCCCTTTCCCACTTTGGCTCATTTGCAAGGAAACACAAGTATGTATGACAGTATATGGACTGAACAATATGATTCCCCCATGATATGAATAGTGTATTTTTCAATGAATATATATTGAGAAGTGTTCAACCTTTTCCTGCCTTTCATGGATGCATTTGTTGATCAACCTCTGACACATGGAAACTGCATGTGCTGGGTGCCACAAATTCCATGGAGAAGATGAAGACATTTTATAGTTTGCTAAAACATGTATACTCACCCATTTTTCACTATTTGTTAGGAGGATTAAATGACTTCATACAAGTCAAGTGCTCAGAAAAGCACAAATAAAACACGTTCAGCTAGTGTCAGCTACGATTTCGATTTTTCTGAAAAGGCTGGGAATGAGCTATTTGGATTCACCTTATATGTTGAGTATATGAGAATTTTGGTATGATTTAACCAGTTTTTAGGGAACTAGTACATGGTGAATCCATACTCAATAAATTCCATGGAGACGGAGATATAATTTATTAAAATTGGAGAACATCACATACCACTCTGGTGCAAGATCTTGATAGTGCAGGAGGCTGTGCACGTGTGCGGCAGAGAGTATATGGGAACTCTCTGTACTTCCCCTCATTTTTATTTATTTATTTTTTTTGTAGAAATGAAACTGCCCTAAAAAGTAAAGTCTAGGGCTTCCCTGGTGGCGCAGTGGTTGAGAGTCCGCCTGCCGATGCAGAGGACACGGGTTCGTGCCCCGGTCCGGGAAGATCCCACATGCCGTGGCGCGGCTGGGCCTGTGAGCCATGGCCGCTGAGCCTGCGCGTCCGGAGCCTGTGCTCCGCAACGGGAGAGGCCACAACAGTGAGGGCCCGCGTACCGCAAAAAAAAAAAAGTAAAGTCTATTAAGTGCTTAAGAAATACTATTGGGATTAAGATTGGGATCTAAAATAATAATGTTTGAGTAATTCAGGGTCCATAAAACCAAAATTTAAAATTATTTCTTTTCTCTCGTGTATACCTCAACCCCCAACTCTACTGGGGGTAGGGGCAGTTACTAGAATTTGATTTTATGAGCAATTTCATTCACTGAATTGTATCTTTCTGCCTCTGAGGAAGCACAGCCTGGAAAGAAAAGCCAACAAGCAGTCAAATTCACGGCTGTATGACTGGGATACTCAGGGTATTGCTGGTTTGTCTGAAGTGCTTCTGGTTCACTGGTTTATATGGCCATAATCTGGGTATCATTTGCACTACTTTCTTTTGTCTTTACTGTTCTGTTTGCTTGTGCTTTTGTGTATCAAAGGTTTAATTACATTAAAATATGCATACTCACCCATCATTCATTTTTTAGTAAAGAAAATCATTGAATAGAGAACCATGAGTACAAAAAGAAGTTCTTTATAGGGAGACGGGGTGGCATAGTAAAGAGCAGACAGAGTCTCAGCTCCACCATTCCTCGTGATGTGACTGAGGCACCCCAGTATCCTCAGTGAACTTCAGTTTCCTCATGTGCAAGCGGTGGGTTTTAATGCTCATTTGTTAGTGCTGTTGTGAGAACTGGATACGAGGAGGGTAAAAAATACCTAGCTCTGCGTCTGGCACATAGTAGATACTCATTAAATGCTAAGGTAGCAATTAATGGCAGTTAATATTTTTTGTTGAAATTTTTAATAAATAAGTTTTGCTAAAGTATTGTCATTTGTTTTCAATCATGACACTATAAAGTAGTGCCTGCAGCAGTAACAACAACAGCAACAAAATTGACTGGAGAGTAGGCCCAATAATTTGCTATATAGTAAGTAGGCAGTAGTCTATAGTCCCCAGACAATGTTGGCCACAGACATTAAGGACAAGATACAAGAATACTATCCCACATGACTGAAATGTACCCAAAACTCCTTAGTGTGCATGAAATTAGCATGTACTTTAAAGTTTCTAAGAGGTAATCCAGATTAGACTGTAATTTGGATATGGGCAACCAATGAGCTTTAGGTGTGTGCATATGTGTATATATACATGCATCTTAATGTATAATCAGTAGAAGCCAGATGAAACTGTAACAAAAATAAATGATAAAACAGGACATGATGAATTTATCAACTATTCATTCTACAAATGTTATGTTATAGGTAGTGTGTTATGTGCTAGGAGTGAGGATTGGGAAACTTCTAAGACACTGTCCTCAAAATCAAGTTTCTTAGGCCAAAACCCCAGCATTTTTAACACAGATAAATGATAAATGCTGCAGCTAATAGATATCCACAGAAGAATCTGGTTAGTTTGGAAATATCAGCAGAAATAACTTTAAGGATAAGTAATAAAGATTGAATAACAGCTATCAAGAATGTCAAGGGGATTAGGTAATTCCAGTCTGAAGGAACAGTGTGTACAAAGGCACAGAGACTTGAGAGCGTGTGGCATATGTAGTAGGTTAGGAAAAATTCAGGAAATAAGCCTAGAGAGGTAAGCAGGGACCAGATCATGACATTGTTTATGAATACCAAAAAGTGTAAGGAGAGACCCAACAATCAGCAGTAGCAGGGAGAAATTTCTCAGTTGCCCCTGTAGCTTAGTGAGCTGAACTCTTGAGGGCCCTGCATCACTTGGGTTTTTATCACAAGTTCTCTTTTGCAGGTTCTTTTTTCCCTGTCCTGGCTCTGCTTCCCCAGGGAACCACACACACGGTGGTCACACTGATGCTACAGAGCATTTTTGTGCCTTATGTGGAGCACAAACTTCTTAGAAGTGAAGTTTTTGGTAGAAGGAAAGAGGAGATTGTAATAAAATCGTGTAACGTGGTAAAAAAGAAAGGAATCTGTTACAAGAGCCAGAGCCTTTTCTGCAAAATCATTCTAGTGCCTCCCCACCTGCTAAACTGTGTCCCTGCTTTGCTAGCTAGCTTGCTTTTCCCATCTGCTTCATTCATTTCAGAATTAAGAGCGCTTAATGATGTCTTCCTATGTCTTAAGACTTTCCCCCTATGATTTCTCATTTAAAACAGTTCTTGAGGGATTGGGTCCCACATGCTGGATTTCTCCCATCTGTCAACCTTCTGACAACTCCCAAACAAAATTGTCCTGTATACCTTAGTGCCTAATTTGATCATCTGACCAATTAATGGTTTATCGTGGCTCAATAGTTTGGCCTTCCCCAAGAAGAGTGTTATCGTGTTTAATGACTTCACCTTTATGCTCCCACTGCCTCACCTCTCTTCCCTACAACCAATTTATGTACTTTGGCAATATTTTACGTATATTTGTAAATCATTTTTAATAAAACTTATTTTTAGCAGTTTTAGGTTCACAGCAAAATTGAGAGGAAGTTACAAAGATTTCCTATATAGGCTCACACATGCATGGCCTCCCCCATTATCAACACCTCCCATCCAAGTGGTATGTTTACTACAAATGATGAACCTACATTGACACACCATAACCGCTCAAAGCCCATGGCTTACATTACAGTTCACTCTTAGTGTTGTATATCTCATGAGTTTGGACAGATGTATAATGATATGTATCCACCACTGTGGTATCATATAGGGTATATTCACTGCCCTAAAGATCTTCTGTGCTCTGATTATTCATCCTTTTTCCCATCCAACCGCTGGCAACCGCTGATCTTTGTAGTGTCTCCATAGTTTTGCCTTTTCCAGACTGTCATATAACTGGAATAGTACACTACGTAGCCTTTCAGATTGGCTTCTTTCACTTAGTAATAAGCATTTAAAGTTCTTCCATCTCTTTTCATGGACGGATAGCTCTTTTTTTTTTTAGTGCCGAATAATATTCCATTGTCTGAATGTACAATAGTTGATTTTTCTACTCACCTACTGAAGTACATCTTGGTTGCTTCCAAGTTTTGGCAATTATAAATACAGCTGCTCTAATCACCGGTGTGAAGGTTTTTCTGTGGATGTATATCATTTTCAAATTTTTGCTTATTTTTTGGAAACAAGACCATTGAAATAAATAAAGAATGGGGGAAAAAACAATACCTTTACTTTCAAAGGATCCTTTAATGTTTAAACCTAACTTAGCCCTCCATGAGTGGAATGGCGTATAGCAGGCTGGCCTCAGTGACATTTCGAGCAGAAGGTCTTTGGCCTCTTCTTAAATCACTCAGCCCAAGGAGGTCACAGATTTTGCTACATCAAGGAATTTCCTTACTAAAATTTAATGGTTCTGATTCTTGAGTTTCAGAGCTTGCTATAAATTTTAGTGCTCTACTTAAAAGAATTCTGAGTCACGATTGCACTGGACAAATCAACAATCCCTGCTGCAGTCTGCCAATGTTCCAATATGTCTACAGCAGCAACTATAATTACTGAACTCTTGACTTTGTCACTGTTCAAACTCTTTTTCCTGTCGGATGTAGCATCTACTGTCTTGACCATGATTACATATATCCTCACCAGGCAAAGTTAGGGGCAACACATAGCATGACGCTGTCAGGCACCGCTAATTCATTCTTTGGGAAGCTGTGTGATACTCCAGCTTTGCACAGTATCTAAGTACAATATTTATCTGCCTTTGGCTTGACTCTTACTCTATCTTCCTTAACCTGTGCTTTTCACTATCTCCTTATACACCCTATTTAGCTCAATGTTCTCTCTGACAAACCACAATAACCTTCTCCATATTAAGTAGAATAAAACGAGATCTTCTTGTTCTTGACTTAAGGCCAGTCTCAGCACTGAGTTCCAGGGGTTGAATTGGGTGGGGGGAGAGTGCTGTGACTGTTTGTGCTTTGATAATTTTGTCTGGTTACATGCTTTCACTTTTAGCAAAAGTAAATTTTACATGTTGATTAAAAGTTACCTGCATTACTTTTAGTCTTTTGAAGACAGTGACCCTCCTTGCAGTCAGACAAGTTATACACAGACATTTCTACAGACAGTTTATCAGCATAACCACCAAAGACCATAAGCCCTCCAAACTGAGAAAATTGGTCTCCCCTTGTCCTCTTTGGGTTCCCTGAAATATTGGGTCACCATTTTGATTTCCTGTCAATCGTTAGCTGGAGGAGCTTCTTGGTCATACAGAATAATTTGTCATATTCTGCTGTCGTCAACACTTTGAAGAGCCTCTCAACACTTAAATTAAAAACTCCTTATCTTTGGGTGTTGAAAATATTCATGCTATTTTAAAGTTGGAGTAGTATGGGCTTGACTAATCAATTTATCCATATAGAGGTGACTATTTTCCCGAGGGAGGACATGCTGTTCAAATAGTCAGGAGTGTGTGTGTATTTGTAGAGGAGCGCAGCCTACACTGCTCACAGTGGGAACGTTTGGTCAGGCTAACAGAAATAATTTTCATGGTTCAGGCCGAGGACACAAAGTTTAAAAGTATAGAGTGTTGTCTTGGGGACTCCTTGTGAGAAAGTATGAATGACCAGCTATCCAATGAGCTGTGTTAAATAACAGACTTCATTTTTTTCCAAAAAAAACTCCCTCTACCTTCTTCCACCTCTTTCAAAAATGATAACTTTTTAAAGTAAAAAACAGTGACATAATAACTAGTTGCTATTGGAAATTTAATTTAGAGATCTGTTTATACCTGGCAGAAATATGCATTTTTCCCTCTCTTTTCTTTTTAAAAAGAGCTTCTTATTTCATTTTAATATAGAACTAGCTACTTTATTTACTATCAGAATATTCCAGATGTTGTACTGCACAGAGTTTTAAGCCTCTAGTCCTTGTGTATTGCACCACTCAAAAAGAGAAGAATTTTACAGCAGGAGAACGTTTTATGATCCTCAGGTATCTGGAGAAACTTCCTTCCTTTTCCTCTTTTTCCATTTATTCATCCATAATATCCATCTGCCTGGTATGGTGCTAAATGCTTGGGATATCAAAATTGAATAAGTTTTTGTCCCAGCTATCCAGAAGTTCTCTAATAGAGGGGTAATATCCACTAGTCTATCTTCCAGGTTACTTATGTGTTCTTCTGAATCATCTAATTTGCTGTTGATTTCCTCTAGTGTATTTTTCATTTCAGTTATTGTATTCTTCAGCTCGGATTCATTCTTTTTTATAGTTGAAGTTCTTGTGTTTCTCTGGTATTCTGCCGAGTTTGGTGAGCTTCCTTATGACTATTGTTTTAAACTCTTTTCTAGGTAAATTACTTATGTTCACTTCATTAGGGTTTTTCTCTGGAGTTTTATCTTGTTCTTTCATTTGGAATCAATTCCTTTGTCATCTCATTTTCTGTGTTAGTTTCTATGAACAAGGCAAAAGAGTTACCTCTGCCAGTCTTGGAGGCATGGCTTTGTGCAGGAGCATCTCTATGTGCCTGTATGTGCCTGGTGGGTTTGGTGGTATGGCTGGAACTGGTGTGGGCACAGACCAAGGCTTTTACTGCAGTGTTCCAGGGGCCACTGCCTTGGTGGGAGTGCTAGAGCCTGAGCCCATCATGGGCTGGGACCTTTTCGGGGGTGTTCTGAGGACTGCAGTCTTGCTGGGAGGGCTGAGGCTGGAGCTGGGTAAAGGCTGGGGTCATGCTGGGGTGGTCTCGGGAGGTCAGCTAGAGCGTCAGGTGCTTTTTCAATCTGCTACCTCTGTGCCACTACTCAGTCACTGATTTTTTGCGTGAGCCCTTTAGGTTGGGAGTCTTGGTTTCCTATAACCCTCTGACTCTCTGGGTTGTAAGCTCTGTTGGTTCTCAAAGCCAGTTATGGGGCCTCGTCTTCCTGGTGCCAGACCCCAGGGCTGGGGTGTCCAGTATGGGACTAGAACTCCTTGCTGCTTAAGAAGTGCTCTGAGTTTGTGATATTCTTTCTACCTGTGGGTCTCCTGTGTGGGGTGTGAATACTGACTAGGCTGTATCTCTGCCCCTCCTACCCATCTTAATGTGTTTTTCCCTTAACATTCTTAATTAGGAAATTAGTCAGAATGATAACCGTAAAACCCTCACAGATTTGGAATTTAAGGAGCATACTTCCAAGGAGCCTATGAGTCAAAGAAAAAATCAAAATGAAAAATAGAAAATGAATAAATAAATGCTTGCAAAAATACTATACCCCAAAACTTGTGAGACTTATATAGGTACATATACAAATAAGTATATATCAGAAAAGAAGAATGGCTGAAAATCAACAAGGCAAGCATTAATCTCAAAAACTTAGTTAAATAGAGCAAGTTAAATCCAATGAAAGTAGAAGGCAGTAAATAATAAAAGTATAAAATAATGTAATAAAACCCAGTCATAATATAGGGATCAACAAAGACAAAAGTTAGTTTTTTGCAAAGACCAAGATAGATAAATATTTGGTAAGAATGATGAAGAAAAAAGTAAAAAGACACAGATAATCAATATAAAAAATGGAAAAGATGACATTATAATATATTTTTCAGGATTTAAACTATTAAAAGAGGATATTATGAACTATATAGTAATAAATTTAAATTTTGATAAATTCCCCCAAATATAAAACTGACCAAAATTAATGCAAAAAGAGAACAATAATTTGACTATTAAAGACATTGAATCCTAAATTTAAAAGATAAACAAACTCAGACTAACAAACAAAATCCAATATGCCACAAAAAGTACTCCCAAGCCACTTGTCATTTTTGATGAATTTTATCAAACAGTTTAAAAAGAAATACACCAGTTTAGATCAATTCTGCCAGAGAATAAAGAAGGAATATTCCTCAACCTGTTTTATGTGGCAAGTATAACCTTGACATTGAAACCTCAGAAGGACATTATAAGAAGGAAAAGTTACAAGCCAATCTTACTCATGAGCATAGATATAAAAACCCTAAACAAAGTATCAGTAAACCCAATATAGCAATATCCAAAAAGGATACATCATGATTAAGTTATGTTTATTCTATGAATGTAAAATTGCTTTTGCATTAAAAAAAAATCAGTGCATTTCACAAGTTAACAAAGGAGAACAATCATGTAGCCATCTCAATAGATGGAGATAAAGCTTATGATAGAATTCGATTCTTATTTATGATCAAAAGTCTTAGCAAACTATGAATAGAAGGAGACTATTGATTTGATAAAGGGTATCTAGAAGAAAAAAAATCCAGAAATGTCATCCTTAACCAGGAATGCTGAATGATTTCCTTTTGATTTGAGGAATGGAAAAATGTAGCTGAATATTCACTTTTTTTCAATGTTTTCTTGAAAGGCCCTGCCAATGCAGTAAGTCAAGAAAATGGAGCTATGAGAACTGGGAAGAAAGAAATACAATTCTCGTTGTATTTCAGGTCATATGATTGCATACATACAAAATTCTGAGGCATCTATAACAAAATTATTAGAATTTCTAAGTTAATTTAGCAAGATTGCTGTGTAAGAGGTCAATTGAAAAAATAGTGATTGCATTCATATATACTACACACTATATATACTTTAGCAGCTAAAATAAACTTTAAAAATAAGTGTTCGCTAACTCTCCTAGCCAAATGCAAAATTTTAGACAGACCCAGGAGTGGAATTTGTTTTTTTTTTAATTGAAATATAGTTGATTTACAAAGTTGTGTTAGTTTCAGGGGTGCAACAAAGTGATTCAATTATATACATACATATATGTGTGTATATATATATATATTCTTTTTTAGATTCTTTTCCATTATAGGTTATTACAAGAGAAGTGGAATTAATTTTAATCCAACTGAATCTGTGGGAGGATTTTATCCAAATGTCTTTAAAACTTTCTGATATTTGGGTTTTATAGACTTTTTTTTTTCCAGAAAAATCCTACAGGTATTTGAAAAATAACTTCATATAAAAGAAATTATTTGAAGAATGAAACTTTTTTTTCTTTTTTTAATTTGGGTATATCAATATCTGTGTAACTTCTTCCAAGATAGCAGTGACCGGCAAACTCTCATGCTAGAGTCGCCATCATCAATAGTTCAATGGGATTTTGTTATGCTGCATTTCCTCCCTGCTTTCTTCCCCAGTGTCAGCATCTCCTCGTGAGCAGCCTCTCTCTTTCCAAGCCCTTCCTGTGGTGAACCCAAATGCTGTTTTTCAGATGGGTGTAATTCAACCCACTAAAATACATCCTTGCCAATGGGATTCATGCTATGAACTCCAACCCCCTCTGCTAGTGACATACGCACATTCCCAGTCTGCGTCATGAAGATATGTAGGCAGATGTAGGTGGTACCTAACAGATGCAAACTTTTTATTTTGTTGAATTTTGCCTTTGTCATTTGGACAAGATGTTAGAAAAGCAATCATTCCTTAGTTACAAGGGATTCCGGGAGAGAGTTCACTGTTGAAGCTATCCCCCAGCCCTGTCCTGCCTGGTGTGTCCTGCCTTGTCTCAAGAGTGGAAAGAAACCATAGGAGCCCAGCTCATGTTTGTCCACACACGCCCTGTTATGTTGCTACCACTGAGCCACACTTACCTACCACACATATTAACTAGCACAAAGGGCAGAAAGGCAAGAAATGCCCGACTGAAATCTGGACCTATTAACACAGCATTTGCTTCCCTTTTTATATTCATTTACAATGTGGTTGACATTATTTGCCTCTAACATTGAAATATTTTGAAACTGACTTCTAGGACTCAGAAAATATAAGGATGTCTTAATTACCTAGCAATCCTCTATAGGTTTAATATACATATGAGAAATATGAGAAAAGAAAATGAGAATATGATTATAATAAAAGATTTCTTTAAAAAAAAATCTCTTCTCTTACCAGGAAGAAGAGCAAGAAACTCCATACACTTGGGGTTTGGAAAGATGCTGGGTTCACTTAAATCCTGAGTTAAACCAAAACAAAAACTCCAAGTATGTGATCTATATTATTCCCTCTTAATTTTTCCAAATTGTTAAACCTAAGGTGAATTTCAAGATTAGAGATTTTTTTCTGTCGGATATTCCAGGTATTGTTTTCAAAAGGTCATTTCTAGTAGTTTAAATAAACTTAAAAGACTTTGAAAACAAGAAAATGTGACTTGGTATAACAAAACAAAATCATTTTAGAAATCAAAATTGTGACATTTAAGGAGGATCTAAACTTGGCAGAATTGTGTCTAGAAAGGAACAGTAGATTTTTAAAGTATTAGAGAGCATGTAGTTCATAATGAAAGTTTTCACCGCATGATTAAATCACTTGTTTAAATTCAAAATCTTCCCCTCTCTCCTAAACAATACACACTTTGATTTCTATCTTCCTGTTTTCAGATTTGGAACTGAATACAGCTTCAGAAGTATTGCCTTTAATTTTTGTTTGAAATTATCGGATTTTGATTGTCTTTTCATTCATTCATTAGGTTTGCTATATTCAAGTAGCAGGTCTATCTTTAGAAAGTAGAGAAAGATTCACATTTAGAATTGCGATTGACCCCGGCGTAAATCCAACACTTTTCACAGTCTGTCAGCGGATGAGTGAGATTAGCCACTTCGGCTGGGTCCTTGCCTTTTAGTTGCCATAGTCTACCAACTTGGGAGTATTACCATAATATTTTCTAGGAGCCCTCCTCAAAATCTGTTTACAAAATACCAAGTTATTACTTGAAATATCTCTACTTGTTAACATTAAATCAATATCCTATTTCATTAAGTTAAAAATGACTTAGGGCTTTTATTCTCACATTTCTTTCTTTTCACTACATAGCCTTTAGAGCCATATCAGGTGTAGAATATTGATAGTGCAAGATGTGTCAGAATGCTCTAACATGTGATTTTTGGTACTATTTTAAGCACAAACTATTGCTATTTTGGCAAATGATCACTAGCTCCTTGTCCAGAACACATGATGATTTTGCCAGAAGATTAGGGTCATAGTATAACAAACTCTATATAGAGGCAGGAAGTGCATCATTGTGATTGATAAAATCATTAGATTGTTTCTGCCATATTTAGTTATGTGTAGTATAGATATATTTAGTTGTTTTGTTTTTTTTTTTTTCAGAAGGTAAATGTACTCATTGCCTACTATTTTCATTTTTGGAGCTTCAGAAGAATTTCCAAGACAATAGGAAACATCCCCTCAAAATCCCATTGCATTATCTTATGTAGTCAGCAGGCTGTTGAAAACTGTAGCTGGCAATTTTCAAGGTTTTTAAAAGAGTTAAACATTCTTATTAAACAATCAAAACCTTCACATGCTTCTGTTTAAGTGTCTGTGCACTTACTTAATCCTGTGGAGTGGTTAAATGCATGTCAAAAAGAAAAAAAGTCATGAAATAATTTTCCCATTTCCCCATTCCATGTGTCTTTCACTTTGTCAGAAGATATAAGGTAACTTGCTTCCTATTGATACAAAATATCAGTTGGAGTTGAACTTGCTCTAATTCACAATCACCTTGAAATTGGAAGTCTAAATACTCTGTATAGAGTGTAAAGGGTGAATGTCTGAGCTCCTGTGACTAGATGTGTATTTGCTGCCCCTTCCTTCCTTCCTTCCTTCCACGTCCCTCCCTCCCTCCCTCCATCCCTCCCTCCCCCCCATCTCTCTTTCTCTCTCTCTCTCTCTCTCTTTCTTTCTTTCTTTCCTGGAGCTATAGCAAGGGATTTCTACCAAAGGGGTAATTCATGGAGTCAAAATCCAGAAAAACATCCAAGCCAGGTTCACTGGAAAAAGCTGAAGCTCAAATACAAGAAGCAGAAATAAAGTTGAGACAAAGATTCAGAAGACTGGGGTTCAATAAAGATGAAATGAAGGACTAGATTAGGAATGAGTAAGAGGAAGCTCATGAGAAAAGCTACAAACCTTGGTGCATATTTAAGGTTTGCTTTAAGGTCTGTGGTATAAGTATACATTTGAGTTGGCCTGATTTAAATAGCCAGAGCTAGCCATGAAGGAAGTAGATATATTTTTCTTATTTAAGTGTCTTTTTTGGTGGAAACCCAAAATGCCTATAAGAATGAAACTTCAAGGTGCCCTGCACTTCTCTAAAGCTATTAGCCTATATATTAAACCCTTGGCAAGTTCTTGTTTCTTATTTATGGTAACACAAGCCAATCTCTTTTAAACATATCATGTTCTCTGGGAAAACAACAATAACATACACAATATGGTGAACCTCAATGGGTCAGGAAGGCAGATTTTAGCCCATGATCTGAAACCAAACTGTGAACGAGGGAGTAAGTGAAACAGCCCTCTAACGATACATGACAGTCCAGAGCTTACTCCAGAGGAGAGGTGGGCACACTTTCCAAACCTTACCCAGACAACTGTACAGAGAGTAAGGGAACAGATGAAAAGTGGTAACATATTGGCAGCCATGAGAAATAACAGCAGATTTCAAAGGAAGGACAGAGGACTCTTCATGCAAAAGAGAGGTGACTAGGGACCATTTATGCAGCCCTACATCCTTGTGAGTTCCCAGGGCATTATTTCAATTTACCCAGTTCAATAACTAATAATCAAAATGATAACCCTGAAGCTGTCCTTACAGAAGGTTAAATGATTTTCTCAAAAAGATAGTTTTCAAAAGTGACATTGTTAAAAGGGTTTGCTTCAGTTACGTGGTTAAAACAATCCAGGCTAAACAGTTGATTTTCCTGATAACGCTAGACGTATTAGATTTTGCTGATTGTACTCCAGATGAATACAGCTTGGTTGGAAAATGATTAGCATATTACTAATGAGCAGAGCCATTAATTTGGAACTCCGCTGCCTCACCCTCACAATGGAATATGGCTGCTGAGTGGCTGTGTTTGGAGTGGCGGCCAAGGGAAGGGGCAGGGTCTGCAGTGCTTACTCATTGGAAGCCTGCAGAGTTAGATCCTTGATCTATGAAACTTTTAGGACCAGATTTCCCATTGCCAGCCAATGAGTGGTACTTGTCCAATTTTGTGGTGTGTGTCTCCATCTTCATCCACTGCACGGGTTCTGGAGGTCAAGATTAAGAGGTTATTTTAGGAAAGGGGAATGGAGCCAGAATGGTATTACCGCAGAGTCAGTTCTGCCTAGAAGACTAGCTATTTCGGGGGCCTTCTGCTATGGTTGCTGGTGTTGCTTGTATGCTGTTTCTTACCACAGGAGATCCCATTCTCAGGACTCTGAATAGCTAGAGCAGTAGACACCAACATTTTTATCTTCTTTTTGCCTTGGCTTCAAGAGAGTTTACAGATTAAATGTGGTGCTCAAATATTGCAGCTGCCTTTTGCCACATTTTGCAATTATAACTATTTCAGGTTGTGACAAATTGCTTATGTTTTTTTTTCTTTATTGTGGTCTTAATGAGTTACTTCTTTGTCTTCTAATACTTGTCTTTTATAGTAAAATCTGATGAAAAAGTAACTTGAAGCACTCCTTAGGTTTCTTGGAATAGAAAGGAAAAAGGTAAGAAAATTCTAAAATACAAAAGAAAGGAATATTTCAGACAATGAAAGAATAGTGATTGTGAACAATGTTAAAGATTGACAAACGAAACTTAGAAGTTCTCATACATGCTTAATAAATATCTAAATGCACTCAAGCTGTACCCATTTAAGCACAAATTTCTCTGGGTCATAACAGTCAGTCATGACTTATCTATGGTAACCTTGCCCTGAACTGGGCACACGTGTTTTCTCACTCATTCATCATTGACCTGGTCCTCAGTGAAATGCAGATTTATTGGATTTTATGAATTGGGGTGTTATATTTACATACTGTACAATCATGACACAGTCTTTTCTTTCCTCCCTCCCTCCCTTCCTTCCTTTCTATTTTTTCTTTTCACATAAGGAAGAGAAGTTTTCTTTTTTATGGCCCACGTACAAGGTTCTTCACTGG
Source organism: Monodon monoceros (assembly GCF_005190385.1). Lineage (NCBI taxonomy): Eukaryota > Metazoa > Chordata > Mammalia > Artiodactyla > Monodontidae > Monodon > Monodon monoceros. Next base: position 73,896,350 of record NW_021703772.1, read on the forward strand.
GGCCGAGTATAGAATTTTAGTTCTGTCACTGAGTTGTTGAGAAATTATAGAATTGTGATTAGTGTGCCTTGCTTTTGGAATTGTAGGCACTAGATTTAAGACTGGATGTTGCTTAGGATGAAATGCAAGATATAAATGGTGGCTTTAATCTTTTTATTTTAAGAGGTGAAACTGATATAGACACAACTGATGAAGTAATTTCTGTGAATCCTAGGCTGGGGTGGAATTATTCTCCCCACTGTTCTCACACTATTTGAAGACAGTGTTTCTCAGTTCTATTGTCTCTTTGGTTTAGGGGCTTTTCAACCTGATTATTTTAATTAAGCCATGGAGTATCCATTGTAAAATGAAAGCTATTTACATTATAAAAAGTGGCATATTTAAAGGAAGCCAGACTACTTTATATTAGCATTTTGAGCGTAATCTTTCTAGTGTGGCTCCCAATTCCTTTCCATCATTCTTCTAAGAATGTAGTTCTTACTTTTTGAATTATTTTTGTTATTCTTCTCTGAGTTATTTAAATTATCTCTATATACCAATGGTAAAATGGCAACAGTTTCAATAAGAATCGCTAAATTATACAAAATATCTAAAATACAGTAGAACCAAGACTGCTTAGCACCACACTGTATTTCTTCAACCCTCATTCTAAACTCAGCTATATCAATATACTGTATACTTGCTTATCTCTAGAAATGATAATGATCAAGCAAAATCTAAGAAGTAAGTTTCTCATGAGATGTATGTATAGGTGTTCCCAATAGTTTGGTTTTAATTTTTTCAGGCAGAGAAGGACAAACATAATCTGCAAATTGCCTGAGGAGCAGGGAAGGATTGATGAATAATCGGTGATCTGGGTACAGACAATACTAGTTATGTCTCTAGTCAAGTTGCTGTAAATTTAATGGTCATACTTTGACTTTTATGATGTTGACCAAAATTCTTTAAACTTCAGTCTCTTCAGGGGTTAAAGGAGATAAAACACACATTCATGGAATTGAGCTAAAGATACCCTGAGCAGTGGATTTTCCCATTTGCTTGACCTCACCAGTGCTGAGCTACTGTACTTGACCAAATTGGTGTTCTCTCCTCCTTTAGAATGAGTTGCTGTAATGTCCTTCTTATAAACAGATTTTGGTAAGTAAGTCTATTTAATAAGTCCTTCAGTCATGTCCAATCTTAATGTACCTGAGTCATGGGATGAACTTAGCTTAGTGTAGGTTGGGAATAATACTATGAATGTATCCATTTTATGATTCATTAAGACTCCAAATTGCATTTTTACTCAATTCATTTGGAAACTTGTTATATATTTTTACTAATATATTATGATTTCAGATATATTTACTTGTTCACATCATTCACTGTAAATTGGTAAAATCATTTAAAAAATTCCTGACTTAGGTCTATGTTATCCAAACAACTTATTGGAGGAGGAATGTGTAGGATCATCTATACATATCTATATACAAATATAAACAAAGTTTGCAGCTTTGTAAAGATGTCCTGGATATTTCAGAATATCCAGGTTTTTATTTTTTTTTCTCTATAACATTATTTTGATTGTAGATATGGAAACAGAAGGTGGTGGTCATCAGAGAGAAGGGAGCAGTTTTGAGTATTAGTGAGTGCATGCGCAGTTGACCTGTGAACAAACCAGGAGGTTAGTGGTATAACCTGCTGTGGTTGGATCCACATATAACTTATAGTTGGCCTTTCGTATTGGTGTTTCCTCCATATCCATTGTTCCTCTGCAACTGTGGATCCAACCAACAATGGATCGTGTAGTACTATAGTATTTACTACTGAAAAAAATCCGGGTGTAGGTGGACCCAAGTAGTTCAAACTCGTGTTGTGCAAGGATCAACTGTATATGGGTGTATATTTGGACAAGAGTAGTGTCTAAACAGAGGAATATTTAGTACTGGTGAGGTGAACTTTTAGCACTTACTGTGCTAATGAAACATGAAAACATATTAAAGAGGTGTCAATATATTTTATTTTTTTTAATTGCCATGAAAATAAACCCCAAATTCTTAGCAAAGTCTAATGATATATATATATTTTTTCTAATGATGTTTTATATTTTTCTTTTGTGTGAGTGTTACTGATCGCATTAAGCTATTTTAGAAGGCTAAAGTAGTTCAACAGGACTTATTTTTCAAGGCCACTTACTTTTTGTTTTCATTCAAGGTCTTTATAAATTAATCTCATTAAAAAAATTAAAGTCATGATATAAGTGTGTGTTTGTACATAGACCATTCTTTGAATATAGCACAAAAACTGGGTAATAGTATAGCTTGCCTCTTTATGCATTCCACAATCACTGAAAAGAGTTCTTATGGAAAAGCTCAGTGAACTTCAGAGTGTGATTGAAAATAAAATCAGGGCTCAGTAATTTGCACAGAGGTTGTGTTTCATTAATATGTGTCTCATATAAGCAGTCAGCATGTAAAAATAGATGGCAAATATGACCGAGAGTTAAAATTATGAATTATACATAAAATGTGTGTTAAATCAGAGAATTAATTGAGAAGCATGAGTTAAGAAGAAAACTAGTTGATGTTGTATAACATTTGATAATCAGGGTCATTTTTCTACAATTGTTAAATGTAATTTGTCTCATAATGTTATCCTTTGGTAAATTGTTACAACATTGTATGATATATGTAGCTTATTAACAGTTTCATTAATTGCTATTAGAGGAAAGAAGCTATGAAAGCTGGTACACATAGGAACAAATGTTGGGGCAGATGGTTGAAATTAGTGAAACGTGATCAGTTGCTAAACTAGTTTACTTAATTAGCTTCCTACATCAGAATAGTTGAAATAAATTTGTCATATTGTCGTCAGGAAACTGAAATTCAGGGGACAATTGTTATACATCATATTTTAAAACTAACGAGACAAACAGCAAAGAACTGTTGGCACTAACCCCTGACCCTCAGTTTGTTTTGTACTGAGCGGGCTGAGCTGTTAGAACGAGTGGGAAAATTTTCTATTAAGGAATACCAACTGCACTGACATCTTTCCCTGGCCTGTAACAGGGAAAACAGGGAGAAAAGCAAGTGGAAGTTGGCCACTGCCCACAAAATTTCCTTGATGCTGTTACTTCTTAGTGAATAATTCTGGAATAATTCTCAGAGGAGCTGAAACAGAGTTTTCAAATAACAATTTTATGAAACAGTTTCATCTTCAGTGAGATTCCAGAAAATTCAAAGGCAACAAATTATAATAATTTTCATGCTCAGGCCACTCTTGGCTATACTACTGGGAATGGAAGGGATGGAATCAATTTTTCAGGTACTCATTTTTGGTTATTTCATATAGATTTGAATTTGGTATCAGCACCCATAGTGAATAACAAATAGTCAAAGATGGTGGAGATTTTGGTGGAAATGTGGTTCATGTATTGGAGAAAATATGAAGGTATTCTGAATTGTTTAATGGAATTCTCCAAATTTGGGGTGAATATTACATGGTTTATATCTGCTGAGGTTTATATAGGTTTGAAATAATTTATTATCCCTTCCCACAGGAATTTTTTTAAAGACACATTTTTTTCTCTTTAAGACACATTTTGCTTTGCAGCAAAAGTGGAGAACTAGGCTATCAGTATACAGCAGGTTCCAATGATAGTCTTTATTTTATCTTTTTATTCAAACATATTATCAGTGACTTTCTTTTTTTTTTTTTTGCGGTACGCGGGCCTCTCACTGTTGTGGCCTCTTCCATTGCAGAGCACGGGCTCCGGACGCGCAGGCTCAGCGGCCATGGCTCACAGGCCCAGCCGCTCTGCGGCATGTGGGATCTTCCCGGACCGGGGCACGAACCCGTGTCCCCTGCATCGCCAGGCGGACTCCCAACCACTGCGCCACCAGGGAAGCCCTATCAGTGACTTTTTTTTTAAACATCTTTATTGGAGTATAATTGCTTTACAATGGTGTGTTAGTTTCTGCTGTATAACAAAGTGAATCAGCTATACATATACATATATCCCCATATCCCCTCCCTCTTGCATTTCCCTCCCACCCTCCCTATCCCACCCCTCTAGGTGGTCACAAAGCACCGAGGTGATCTCCCTGTGCTATGCGGCTGCTTCCCACTAGTTATCTATTTTACATTTGGTAGTGTATATAAGTCCATGTCACTCTCTCACTTCATGCCAGCTTACCCTTCCCCCTCCCCATGTCCTCAAGTCCATTCTCTATGTCTGTGTCTCTATTCCTATCAGTGGCTTTTGGATGATCATGTGTTAACTCATATGAATGACAACTATAAACATGTGTGATCCATTAATGACACAGCTATCTTTTCCCTATTAGATTGCATAGTGGGGTTCCTTCTGATAAAGTTAGTTTATAAATTGTTTGATTTAGGAACTATAAAACTGCTGCTGCTAGTGGTTTAGACTTTATCACCTTTCCTGACTTTACTATCACCCTTGGACTTAGGAAAGAAGGTAAGAGTAAGATCATTTTATTCACAATATATTTACAGGCACTGTGCCAAGAACGTTTGAACTTTTCAAGGTCCCAGAGAATGTTTGCATCTGAACTTCAAAAAAATTATTTTTATAGTATGAAACCAAAAAATGAAAAGTTAAGGTTAAGTTTTCACATATCTATAACATGTAATTAAAAAATAAATTGCTATTTTACTAAACTCTTAATAATATATAAGTAATATTTATTGTGAGAAGTGGGTCCATTTTTTGTATGTTGTTATGAGGAAAACTCTAATATAAAATGTAGTCAATCTCTGTTAAACTACCTTCCCATTTCCATGCTTTTACTCAGCAAAGAAAATAAGGTGTATCTTTACCACTTGTTCAAGGCTGTAGCTTTTCAGCTCTCAATTCTAATACACTTTACAAAAGACAAGAAGATATTAAGCATGATGCTAGCTTGTTAGAATTTAGGAATGAAATTTAGGTAGCCTGGAATGGTCATTCAAAATATAAAGAAGTTTAATTTTATTCTCACAAATAGTAACAGGTATAAGCTAAAGAATGCTGTTACAAATACCCTGCATGTGAAAAATCTAGGTAAAAGTATACCATAAACTGAGGAATCAAGCCAGTGGTACTATTATTTTTAATACTGAGCAATATAGAACTGACTCTAAGCAAAATTTGAGTCAGCATAGCTATTTTTGTACACTATAAAGTACCTTGGTGACCTAGGTTCTTAGCATAAATAATATTATTATTAAATGATTTTCACTGAACTATTAGCATTATTTGTTGTTACACACTCACCATTCCCATGCACTAGGTTAGTAACGCATTAAAAGTAGAGACATTCCATTATTGCTTATCTTTCCAGTCACTGTAAAAAACAAAACTGACAGGTGTTTGATAAACGTGTCGATTCAAAAGCTTTTTACTCTGACTGTTAGGAATACTCGGGAAAACTGCTTCTATTTTGGATATAGATTGTTTCTACTCTAACAACAAAAATGTGGGATAATCTATAAAATCATAACTTGTTTGTACTCATCAGAGTCGAGACAACCAGGATCACTGAATTCCAAAGGATGGCAAGCCCCTCCAAAGAGATAGGGGCCCCACAAAATTTGCCTTTGATAGAGTACAGTAAAAAGAAAAATCAGGTAAGAAGAAAACAAGTGTGATGGTTAATTTTATGTGTCAACTTGACTGGGCCATGTGATACCCAAATATTTGATTAAACATTGCTTATTATTATTGGATTTTATTATTATTAACATTATTATTCGATGTGTCTCTGAGGTGTTTCTGGATGAGATTAATATTTGAATTGGTAAACTGAGTAAAGCAGATCATCTTTCCTGATGTGGGTGGACCTCATCCAATCCATGAAGACCTAAATAGAATAAAGGCCTGACTTAAAGCTTGGACATTGGTCTTCTCCAGACTTCAGATTTGGAATAGAACTTACATCACTAGCTCTCCTGCTTCTCAGGTCTTCGGACTCACACTAGAAGTATACTGTCAGCTCCCCTGGGTCTGGACTTCTCAGCTTCTATAATTATATGAACCAATTCCTTATAATAAATTTCTTTACACACACACACATACACACACACACACATCCTGTTGGTTCTGTTTCTCTGGAGAATCCTGACTAATACAAACTAAAATTTTAACAAATTTTTAAAGGTCAAATATGGACAAGCATAAAAATTTAGAACCCTTGAAAGCCCCACACAAAGGAGACTCTGCAAGCACTCACCAATGCTTGTCCATGGGCCCTAACTGGGTGCTCACAAATAGGATTGGAGGCAAGGAAGGAGACCTGAGAGAAACTCTTGTGGTGCAGGCATGTCGATGGTGACTGGCTGCTACCGATGGAAAGGTGCAATGTCTGGCCCTTTTCTGAATCCTTTTCTTACAGAGAAAAAGGATTGGCCTCTCACCCCTGATACCAGGCAAAGTTTGGTTGCCATTGGGTTAGGAGTAGAAGAAAAAAGTTGTCTGCCACTAGTGAATGAAATAGGAGACTTACTTGAGCCCAAGATCTTGCACTGATGACAAGCAGAGTTCTGTTAGAGGACAGGGCCATGAAACTCAACTTTGCACAAGTTATTCCATTGATACAAGGTAGCTTGGGGCTGCCATGATGAGAGGAGAAGGAATACTGAGAAGTTTAAAACAAGAGACTGAAAATTCCCAGGCACCCACATAATCCTTGCACTTAGTAACAAGCTAAAGCAGGTAGTCTATTTCTGGAAGAGGGGGAAAATTCTGGAAAAAGATCCCCTTGTGATGAGCATGGAAACTCTGCTGAAAGGTGAGAATGGAACAGAAATACTGATAAAAATCCTCCCAACACTCTAGGTCTCATACTAAGCACAAGATAGAAGCAATCTACCACTGGAGGAATTTGAAGTCTATGGTAAACTAAAGGTAATTAGAGCAACAAAAAAAACTGAGTTCAACTACTGCATAGACTGACCCAACCTCCACACTAATGGACTGAAAGAAAAAGAAAGGTGTCCATTTTCAGTTTTAAATTTACCTCACATTTGTTTATACACAATATTTGCATTTGATCAAATATTATATAATAAACAAAAAAGTAGCAGCAACAACAGCAATAACCCATTAGCAAGAGATAAACAATCAACAGAATCAAATCAAGATGTGACCCTGATTATGGAACATTAGATGAAGTACTTTGAAATAACTATGTTAAATATGTTAAAGGGTGTAGTGGAAAAGAGAAAAACATGCACGAACAGATGGGAAATTTCAGCAGGCATATGGAGATAAAAAAAGAATCCAATGAGAATGCTAGAAATGGAAAACATGCTAACAGAGAAGAAAATTTCAGTTGATGGGCTTATCAGCAGTCTGGATATAGCAGTGGAAAGAACTGGTTAACTGTACATTAGATCAATAGAAAGCATTCAAACTGAAACAAAAGAGAAAAAGAAGAAGAAACAACAGAATAGGGTATCCAATAACTGTGGGATAATATAAAATGATTTAACATATATATGATTACATTTTCATGAGAAGATAGAGACAGACAGCACAGAATAAATATTCAAAGAGATAATAATGGCCAGTTTTTTTCTAAAATGAATGAAAGACCACAAACAACAGATCAAAGAAGGTAGAGACTCTCAAGCATGATACATTAAAAGAAAAACACACTTAGGCACATCATACCCAAATTTCTGAAAGTCAAATACGAGGAGAAAATCTTGAAGACATCCAGAGGAAAAGAAAACATTGCATACAGAAGACCACAGATAAAAATGACAGCAGGTTTCTCATCAGACACTAAACAAAGCAGAAAGTAATAGATATCTTTATTTATTTATAAATTTATTTATTTTATTTATTTATTTTTTGGCTGTGTTGGGTCTTTGTTGCTGCACACAGTGTTTCTCTAGTTGACACAAGTGGGGGCTATTCTTTGTTGAGGTGTGTGGGCTTCTTACTGCAGTGGCTTCTCTTGTTGTGGAGCACAGGCTCTAGGCACCCAGGCTCAGTTGTTGTGGCCCGGGGGCTCTAGAGTGCAGTCTCAGTAGTTGTAGCACACGGGGCTTGGTTGCTCTGCAGCATGTGGGATCTTCCTGGACCAGGGATTGAACCCGTGTCCCCTGCATTGGCAGGCAGACTCTCAACCACTGTGCCACCAAGGAAGCCCAGTAATGGATATCTTTAAAGTGCTGAAAGAAAAAAAAAAAAGCTGTTAACTCATAATTTTATACCAAGCAAGATAGCTTTGTTTAATAAAAGTAAAATAGAGGACTTGTTCAGCAAACAAAAGATGAGAAAATTTATTGGCAGTGAATTTTCACCATGAGAAATGTTAAAGGAAGTGTTTCAGTTAGAAGAAATATAATACAACATGAATATTTGGACCTACAACATTGAATAATGCTGTGAATGATAGAAAAAAGTGAGAATACAAAGCATTTTTTTAAAAACACTTTAAAAAGATAGTCAAATATCTAAAGCAAAAATAGTAACACTGTACTGTGGGATTTATAACATAATTAGGAGTAAAATATATGAAAACAATAGCAAGGAATTAGTAGAAGGAAATGATACTGTGTGGTTTTTACAACATAATGATGTGTATATTTTTGGAAGATAGGTTGTGAGAAGTTAAAGATGTATATTGTAAATCCTAGAGAAGACACTAAAAAGTAAAACAAAATACTATAATAGGCCAGTAGTGGAGACAAAATTGAATCAGAAAATTACTCATTTAAACCATGAAAAAGACAAAAAAAAGGGGGTAAATGAAGAATATATGGCACATTTAGAAAATAAATAGTAAAAAGGTAGATGTAAGTCCAATCATATTGGTATTATATTAAGTGTAAATGGTGTAAACATGTCAGTTAAAAGCTAGGTATTGTCAAATGGTATTAACAAAAGTAATATCCAACTATATTTGTCTACAAGAAACTCACTTTAAATATAAAGATATAGATAGATTTAAAAGATATACCATGTAAACACTAATCAACTGAAGTTGGGTTAGGTATAATGTAAATTAGATTTACATTATATCTAATGTAAATGTAAAGTAAATTAGACAAAGTAGTTCAGAACAAGAAACATAAGAGATATAAAGGGACATTACATAATGATAAAGGGGTCATCTAATCCAGGAAGTTTTACAGTCCTAAGTATGAATTCTTCAAATGATAGAGCTCAAAATATGTGAAGAAAAGATAGAACTGAAATGGTAAAGAGGCAAATTCACAATTATAGTTGGAGAATTCAACATTCCTGTCTTTATAAATGGCTCATGTAGACAAAATCTTCAGTAAGAAGACTTGGACAATACTATTAACCATTTTTACCACACTGATATTTATAAACTATTTCAACAAATAATAGCAAAATACACATCTTTTTAAGTGCACATGAAACATTAATGAAGATAGAACATTTTCTGGACCATTCAAAATGCTGCAAATGATAAAGAGTTGAAATAATACAAATTATGATGCTCAGACAAAAATAAAATCAAATTAGAGTTTAATATCAGAAAGATACTTGGAAAATCCCTAAAGATTTGTAAATTAAATAGTACACATCTAAATATCCCATAGGTCAAAAAATAAATCACAGAGAAAATAGAAAATACTTTGAACTGAATAAAAATGAAAATATGACATATTAAATTTGGGCAGATGCAGTCAAAGAGTGGCTAAGTTGCAAATGTCAAATGCTTATATTAGAAAAGAAAAAAAAGACAATGATTGTTTTGCATATGACACCAAAAGTATAAGCAACAAATGGGACTACATCAAATGAATAAAGCTTCTGCACAGTACAAGAAACAATCAACAAAATAAAAAGGCAAACTATGGAATGGGAGAAAATATTTGCAAACTACATATTTGATAAGAAGTTAATACTGAAAATATATAAAGAATTCATATAAATAAATAGAAAAAAATCCATAAAATTTAATTTAAAAATGGGCAGAGGACCTGAATAAACATTTTCCAAAGAATACATCCAAATGACCAACTAGTACATGAAAAGGTGCTCAACATCACTGACCATCAGGAAAATGCAAATCAAAACCACAATGAGATATCTCTCACATCTGTTAGAATGGTTATTATAAAAAAGCCAAGATAGGGCTTCCCTGGTGGCGCAGTGGTTGGGAATCTGCCTGCTAATGCAGGGAACACGGGTTCGAGCCCTGGTCTGGGAGGATCCCACATGCCACAGAGCAACTAGGCCCATGAGCCACAACTACTGAGCCTGCGCGTCTGGAGCCCATGCTCTGCAACAAGAGAGGCCGCGATAGTGAGAGACCCGCACACCGCTATGAAGAGTGGCCCCCTCTTGCCACAACTAGAGAAAGCCCTCGCACAGAAACGAAGACCCAACACAGCAAAAATAAATAAGTTAATTAATAAACTCCTACCCCCAACATCTTCTTTAAAAAAAAAAAGCCAAGACATAATGAATGCTGGTAAGGATGTAGAGAAAGGGAACTCTTGTGCACTGCTGGTAGGAATGTAAATTGGTACAGCTAGTGTGGAAAATAGTGTAGTTTCCTCAAAAAACTAAAAAAAAAAAAAAAAAAACTACCATGTGATCCAGCAATCTCACTTCTGGGTATACAGCTGAAGAAGATGAAATCACTATCTTGAAGAGATATTTCCATAGCTATGTTTGTTGCAGCATTATTCACAATAGCCAAGACATAGCCTGTGTCCTTTGGCAAATGTATAGATAAAAGTGATTTTATATATATATATATATATATACACATATATATATTTGATAATGAGCTTATATATATAACTGTATATATATATATGTATGTATATATATAGTTGACCCTTAAACAACACAGGGGTTGGGGGTGCCAACCTCCTGTACAGTGAAAAATCCAAGTATAATGTTACGTTCAAATTCATAGAAGCAGAGAGTATAATGTTAAACAGAGACTAAGAGGTGGGGGAAATGGGGAAATGTTAGTCAAAGGATACAAACTTTCAGTTATAAGATGAATAATTTCTGGGAATGTAATATACAGAATGCTGACTGTAGTTAATGATACTGTTGTATATATCAAAGTTGTTATAACTGTAGAACTTTAATGTTCTTTCTCATCATAAGAACAATAACAAAATGTTAATTGTGTGAGATAATAGATGTGTTAACAAACCTTATTGAAATTTTTTGTAATATATACATGTATCAAGTTATCACATTGTATACCTTAAACTTACACAATGTTATATTCTATTAAATCTCAGTAAAGTTGGATTAAGAAAGGGCTAAATCCAATGATCTAAGCTTCTACTTGACTCCATAAAAACAAAAGTAAATTTAACATAAACTAAAAGAAATAATAAAGATAGGAGCAAAAATCAATAAAATAGAAAAAAAGGTAATAGAGAAAATTAATGAAACTAAAAGCTGGTTCTTTGAAAAGGTTAATAAAATGAATAGGTGTTTAGCCAGACTAAGGAAAAAGGAGAAGGGGTGGAAATTACCAATATCAGGAATGAAAAAGCTTACATTACTACAGACCCTGTAGACGTAAAAAGATAATAAGAAAAGATTATGAAAAATTTTATGGTCATAAATTTGACAACTTCAATAAAAGGAAAAATTACTAAAAGCTAGAAACTGCCAAATTTCACTCATGAAGAAATATATAACATGAACAGTCCTATATTCTATAAAGATATTGCATTTGTAGTATTTGTAGTTAAAAATCTTTCAACAAAGAAAGTTCCAATCCCACTTGACTTCACTGGTAAATTCTATTGAACATTTAAGGAAGAAATAATATCAACCTTTTACAAATTCTTCCAGGAAAACAAGAGAGGACAGACTTCCAAACCCATCTTATCAAGTCAATATTAAGCTGATACCTGATAGAAAAACTACACAAAGATATTACAAGATAAGAAATAACAGACTGGGCTTCCCTGGTGGTGCAGTGGTTGAGAGTCTGCCTGCCGATGCAGGGGACACGGGTTCGTGCCCCGGTCCGGGAAGATCTCACATGCCGCGGAGCGGCTGGGCCCGTGAGCCATGGCGGCTGAGCCTGCGCGTCCGGAGCCTGTGCTCCTCAACGGGAGAGGCCACAACAGTGAGAGGACCGCGTAACGCAAAAAAAAAAAAAAAAAAAAGAAATGACAGGCCAACATTTCTCATAAGTAGAGACAAAAATGATTAACAAAATGTTAATAAATTATATCTAGCAATATAGAAAAATAATAGTACATAATTACCAACCTGGATTTATCCCAGGAATGCAAGTTTGGTTGACTAGTTAAAGAGTAATTTATATACTTTTCTGTATTAAAAAATTAAATAAAGAAATGATCATAACATTATATTAATGGATACGGAAAAGCATACAAAAATCAACACATAAGAATCAATTATATTTCCATATATAAGCAACAAACTTGAAACTGGAGTAAAAACTGCCATTTATAATAGCATAAAATTCCATCAAATACTTTAAATATATATATATGCAAGACCATTATACTGGAAACAATGAAATATTATTGACAGAAATTAAAGAAGACAGAAATAACTGAAGAGCCATACTGTTTTTATGGGTCAGAAGACTCAATATTTGTAAAATGTTAATTCTCATTAAAATTCCAGTGGTGTTTTTTTAATAGAAATTGGGAAATCCAAGGAACCTATATTACACAAAATAATTTAAAATATTCAAAAATGGAGAGAACTCACACTACCTGATTTCAAAACTTATTATAAAGTTATCCTAAACAAAATAGTGTAGTATTGATTTAAGGATAGATGCATTGAACAATGGAACAGAGCTAACTCTAGAAACAGACCCACACATATAGAGTCAATTCGTTTTTGATAGATGTGCCAAGGTAATTTAATGGAGAATGAATAGCTTTTTTAAACATATGAGCTTGAAAATTTTGGATCTAGGTGCAAAATAATGAAATTCAACACCCATCTCAGACTCAAAACAGATTATAGACCTAAATGTAAGATCTAAAACTAAATAATTTCCATAATAAAACATGGGAAAAATCTTTCTACTACATGTTTGGCAGAGATGTCTCGGAAGGACACATACACATAAAAATGTGAGTTATGAAAGGAAAACATACTGATAATACTGGCTATATGACTTTGAAAAAGTTTCTTGCTTAATATAGCACTCATTTTTCTTATCTATAAACAGATATAATAATCCCGCCTTCACGAGTCTGTAGTGAAGATTAAATATGTAAAGCATATAGTAGTTGCTTAAATTAGTGGTATCTATTTGTACTGATTACTTTTTTTTTTTTCTTTTTTTTTTGCGGTACACGGGCCTCTCACTGCTGTGGCCTCTCCCGTTGTGGAGCACAGCCTTCAGACACGCAGGCTCAGCGGCCATGGCTCACGGGCCCAGCCGCTCCGCGGCATGTGGGATCCTCCTGGACCGGGGCACAAACCCACGTTCCCTGCATCGGCAGGCGGACTCTCAACCACTGCGCCACCAGGGAAGCCCTGTACTGATTACTTTTATTAGCAGTAATATTAACAGTGACATCTAAAACAAGATGATTCTCTTCAAGGATTTTCTCACTTGTAAAGTCTTATCTTTTCAATAGGGAATACTTACAAGTTTCTAAACTTTTCCCACAAAAATTAGAAAGAAAACTTATCCTAGAACTTAGTATTAAACTTTTTATTCCTTTTTACTTATAATCATTTTGGGGGGCATTCCACTGGAAAATGAGTCAAAGTAAATTTTAAATTCATTTCTTTCCATGTTTTTTCTTTCCTCTCACTGTTTTTCCCAAATATGTCAAATGGATGGATTTATATTACTTTGATGCCTTGTAGTTGGTTAACAAGGACCGATTTTTATTGAGTGGATACTAATAGTAAGTTTCATAAACAGAGTTATGGGAATACTAATTTAAATATGTTTTTTCTTTTTCTTACTAGAAGTCATTCTCTTGTTATGACAAAGCCTTGAACAACTGCTTATAGGTTTATCTTTGACACGGACATTGAAATATATAACCACATAGCATGAAATTAAAAATTGACTTTTAAAGAAGAAATATTTTTGGGTTTTGTTATGTGCCCCATCTTTTTTTTTTTTTTTGCTTTTTAACATCTTTATTGGATTATAATTGCTTTACAATGGTGTGTTAGTTTCTGCTTTATAACAAAGTGAATCAATTATACATATGCTCCCATATCTCTTCCCTCTAATGTCTCCCTCCCTCTCACCCTCCCTATCCCACCCCTCTAGGTGGTCACAAACCACTGAGCTGATCTCCCTGTGCTATGTGGCTGCTTCCTACTAGCTATCTATTTTATGTTTGGTGGTGTATATATGTCCATGCCACTCTCTCACTTTGTCACAGCCTACCCTTCCCCCTCCCCATATCCTCAAGTCCGTTCTCTAGTAGGTCTGTGTCTTTATTCCCGTCTTGCCCCTAGGTTCTTCATGACCTATTTTTTTTTTTCTTAGATTCCATATATATGTGTTAGCATACAGTATTTGTTTTTCTCTTTTTGACTTACTTCAATCTGTATAACAGACTCTAGGTCCATCCACCTCACTACAAATAACTCAATTTCATTTCTTTTTATGGCTGAGTAATATTCCATTGTATATATGTGCCACATCTTCTTTATCCATTCATCTGTTGATGGACACTTAGGTTGCTCCCATGTCCGGGCTATTGTAAATAGAGCTGCAATAACAAATTGAAGGAGAAAAACCATATGATCATCTCAATAGATGCAGAGAAAGCTTTTGACAAAATTCAACACCCATTTATGATAAAAACCCTGCAGAAAGTAGGCATAGAGGGAACTTTCCTCAACATAATAAAGGCCACATATGACAAACCCACAGCCAACATCATCCTCAATGGTGAAAAGCTGAAACCATTTCCACTAAGATCAGGAACAAGACAAGCTTGCCCCCTCTCACCACTCTTATTCAACATAGTTTTGGAAGTTTTAGCCACAACAATCAGAGAACAAAAAGAAATAAAAGGAATCCAAAACAGAAAAGAAGGAGTAAAGCTGTCACTGTTTGAAGATGACATGATACTATACATAGAGAATCCTAAAGATGCTACCAGAAAACTACTAGAGCTAATCAATGAATTTGCTAAAGTAGCAGGATACAAAATTAATGCACAGAAATCTCTGGCATTCCTACACACTAATGATGAAAAATCTGAAAGTGAAATTAAGAAAACATTCCCATTTACCATTGCAACAAAAAGAATAAAATACCTAGGTATAAACCTACCTAAGGAGACAAAAGACCTGTATGCAGAAAATTATAAGACACTGATGAAAGAAATTAAAGATGATACAAACAGATGGAGAGATATACCATGTTCTTGGATTGGAAGAATCAACATTGTGAAAATGACTATATTACCCAAAGCAAACTACAGATTCAATACAATCCCTATCAAACTACCACTGGCTTTTTTCACAGAACTAGAACAAAAAATTTCACAATTTGTATGGAAGCACAAAAGACCTCGAATAGCCAAAGCAATCTTGAGAAAAGAAAACAGCTGGAGGAATCAGGCTCCTGGACTTCAGACTATACTACAAAGCTACAGTAATCAGGACAGTATGATACTGGCACAAACACAGAAATATAGATCAATGGAACAGGATAGAAAGCCCAGAGATAAACCCACGCACATATGGTCACCTTATCTTTGATAAAGGAGGCAAGAATATACAGTGGAGAAAAGACAGCCTCTTCAATAAGTGGAGCTGGGAAAACTGGACAGCTACATGTAAGAGAATGAAATTAGAACACTCCCTAACACCATACACAAAAATAAACTCAAAATGGATTAAAGACCTAAATGTAAGGCCAGACACTATAAAGCTCTTAGAGGAAAACATAGGCAGAACACTCTCTGACATAAATCACAGCAAGATCCTTTTTGACCCACCTCCTAGAGAAGTGGAAATAAAAACAAAAATAAACAAATGGGACATAATGAAACTCAAAAGCTTTTGCACAGCAAAGGAAACCGTAAACAAGACCAAAAGACAACCCTCAGAATGGGAGAAAATATTAGCAAATGAAGCCACTGACAAAGGATTAATCTCCAAAATTTACAAGCAGCTCATGCAGCTCAATAACAAAAAAACAAACAACCCAATCCAAAAATGGGCAGAAGACCTAAACAGACATTTCTCCAAAGAAGATATACAGATTGCCAACAAACACATGAAAGAATGCTCAACATCATTAATCATTAGAGAAATGCAAATCAAAACTACAATGAGATTATCATCTCACACAGGTCAGAATGGCCATCATCAAAATATCTAGAAACAATAAATGCTGGAGAGGGTGTGGAGAAAAGGGAACACTTTTGCACTGTTGGTGGGAATGTAAATTGATACAGCCACTATGGAGAACAGTATGGAGGTTCCTTAAAAAACTAAAAATAGAACTACCATATGACCCTGCAATCCCACTACTGGGCATATATCCTGTGCCCCCTCTTAAACCAGTGATAAACTCTTTGTTGGATCAGTGACTCAATCTTTCTTTTCTTCAGTGATTAAAGAACCTAATGGACGAACAGCACTTTTATTTTGGCTTCTTGTTGTTTATGACTCTAACAAGTGAACAGAAGGGCTTATTTGTTAGAAATTCTGGTGAACAGCTTGCTGTAAGTTTAATCAAAACAAGTTTTTATTCTGACTAAGCTTGTCATTCTTGGTACATAAGATGGCAAAAGATAGAGGTCTTCATGGGATCTTGAGGCGAGGCTAGACTGAAAGAAGAGGATATTTACTTTTAGGGCTCCTAGCAGGTCCTTGTTTGAAGACTGCATGTTTGTTGATGTCTAATGTAAAACTGATCAATTTTTGTGATGTTCAAACTATCCATTGAAAACATGTCAAAACATAGAATGAAAATTTTATGATTTGCTATTTAAACTGATGATTTGTAAGATTTTGCATCGTAATCTTACTTTTAATTATTATATTCAATGTGTGGAAAGAGAATCAGGTTTGAACATATTTACTCTGCATAGTTAGTATCACTACTACTATAACAAATTGCTAATAGTGGAACAATGGTGAAACTAAATGTGAATATAAAGGTCCTAAAGAATTTAATACCTAGCCTTTTATCACTTGTCTTTCCATATAATTGAAAACTAGAATAAGTTTCAGAGAAAGACCACAAAGACAGTTCTGGTCAAAAAAGCCTGTCAGGAAAAGTTTAAAGTATGAGGGCAGTTTTTCTAGAAAAAGGTCAAGATGATTTTATCTTTTACATTTTTTAAGGTCACTATTACTCTATAGCGAGAGCGATTTAGCTCTTCTCCCCTCACCTTGGGACATTTGGCAATGTCCAGAGGACTTTTTTGGTTGTCACAAATGTGTAAGGAGGTTTGCTACTGGCATCCAGTAGGTAGAGAACAGGGATGCTGCTAAACATCCTACAATGCACTGGAGAGGCCCCCTTCCCAGACAAAGAACTATCAGGCTCAAAATACCAATAATGTCAAGTTTAAAAACCCTTTATCTATGGTCTGTGATAATTTTCTTGTCTTTAAAGCATAAGTATGTAAGATATGGTCTATTTAATAATAGAATATTCCCTACCAACTAAGAGCTATCTAACTTGACCAGGGTTATCAAAAAAATGTTATTTAAACCTCCTGACTATCTGTAAAATCTGTAAAGGTTAGATAGATACTCTTCTCTTTAGGTTGTTCCAAAAGTCGTATTTCAAGGAGGGAGGGAGGGGAATAAAGTAGATTGTACTGTGATTTTTTTTATCATAAGAGGAAGTATTATTTGATAATAATTTTTTTTTGGTCAAGCACCAACATTTTAGATATATTATGTCTACTCTTCATAATAAATAAGTATTATTATGTCCATTTACATGTGGGGTAAGTGAAGTGAAGAGAGGTTGAGATATAATCTCAAGGTTACCTGACCAGGTAGCGGCATTAAGCATTTTGAATATAGGTGTTACAACTCCTAATGTGTTCTCTCCACTACATCCTGTGTTAGCTGCTTTGTATACCCATAATAATTGTTCTACAGATATAATAATGGAAGATAATTATGACTTTTAAAACATTTTATGTGCCTGGTTACAAAGTAAAGAGATGGAGTATATCTGTTACATATTCTTGCTCTTATCTTTCAAGTTGTTTAAAATATTTAAAAATCAGTGTCCCTTTGGAAAATGCAAGGGAACATCTCATTATTCTAACTGATAAAATAACAGGAACGAACATGTTTATCTTTAATTTTGTATGAATTCTATCTCAGGGTAACTGAATAGCTGATGAAGGGAGGCTTTTCCTTTTCTGTATATGTCTTTTTTTTTAAATAATAAGGTTATTTTCAGAGCAGTTTTAGGTTCACAGCAAAATTGAGCAGAAAGTACAGGGAGTTCCCATTACAACCTACTCATGTCTGTCCCCCAAAGCTCCCCCACTATCAGCATCCTGCACCACAGGGTACATTTATTTCAATCGATGAACCTACATTGACACATCATCATCCAAAGTTCACAGTTGGCATTTGAGTTCACTCTTGGTATGGTACTGTCTATGGGTTTTGACAAATGCATAATGACATATAACCAGCACTGTAGTATTATACAGAATAATTTTGCCGCCCTAAAAAATCCTCTGTTCTTTGCCTATTTATCCCTGTTTCTCCTCTAGCCCCTGACAACCACTGATCTTTTACTGTCTCCATAGGTTTGCGTTTTCCAGAATGTCATATAGCTGAAATCATACAGTAAGTAGTCTTTTCAGATTGGCTTCTTTCATTTAGTAATATGCATTTAAGTTTCCTCCATGTCTTTTCATTGCTTAAGAGTTTATTTTCTTATAGTGCTGAATAATATTTCATTGTCTGGATGTACCATAGTTTATTTATCCATTCACCTACTGAAGGCCATCTTGGCTGCTTCCAATTTTGGGTAACTATGAATAAAGCTGCTGTAAAAACTTTTGTGTGGACACAAGTTTTTAACTACTCTGAGTAAATATCAAGAAGTAAAATTGATGGATTATATGGTAAGAGTATGTTTAGTTTTGTAATAAACCACCAAACTGTTTTCAAAGTGACTGTATCATTTTATATCCCCAACAGCGGTAAATGAGAGTTCCTGTTGCTCCATATTCTCTCCAGCATTTGCTGTTGTCACTGTTTTGGATTTTGGCCATTCTAATAGATGTGTTATGGTATCTCACTGTCATTTTAATTCGCTAATAAAATATATGACCTAATATATGATATTGAATATATTTCCATACACTTACTTATATCTCTGGTGAAGTATCTCTCAGGTCTCTTGCCCATTTTTAATTGGGTTGTTCATTTTCTTATCACTGAATTCTAAGAGTTCTTTGTATAACAGTCCTTCATCAGATATGTGTTTTGTAAATATTTCCTCCCAGTCTGTAGTTTGTTTAATCATTCTCTTGACGTTGTCTTTTATAGAGCAGCAGTGTTTAATTTTAATGAAGTCCAGTTTACCAACTCTTTCTTTCTTTAATTGTGCCTTTGGTGTTGTATCTAAAACCTCATTGTCATACCCAAGGTCATCTAGGTTTTCTCTCATGTTATCTAACAGGAGTTTTATAGTTTTGCATTTAGGGACAGAGGTTTGCCCTGTGACCTCACTTCTCTAATAGATCTAAGAAGAGTTGTTGACTTTTTCAGTCTGTTTTGCTTTTTTTTTACTTGTTGATAGGATGCAGTGGTGACTTCTAAGCTCCTTGGAAGCTGGATCAGAAAACAAAATTTGGAAGGTTTTTCTTTAAGGGAGGATTCTAATTAATAAATAGAAAAATAATAAAATCAGAATATCATCATTTTCCTATCCCTAATAAAACAATTGACTGGGGGAATGATTATTGAAGTTTGCTAGATCAGGTGAAAGCTGATGGGAATATTTAAATGGATGAATCAGGTTGACACCCTTATCAATCTTAACAGAGAAAACAGTATGTGCAGTAGGAAGTACACATCAACACCTGTGAGGTAGTCTTGCCAAAATATTGAACATTATTCTTATCAAGTCTCAAGCTCTTGCTACCAGCTCATACAAGAAGAGATAGAGAAATGTGCTAGATGACACCAAGGGGATGCCATTAACAAAAGCCAGAGTATGGAAAATTATACTGACAAAAACTCTTCTTCTTTATTAAGTACATGGGGGAAAAAAGCAATAGAGAAAAGATAGAGGGGAAAATAGATTTTAAAAAACTTAATAGTTATTGCAATCAGTGGTCCTTGATTGAATTTCAATTCAGAAAAAAATCGACTATAAGCAAATTATCTGACAATAGGGGAAATTTATATGTTAACTGGCTATTTGACAATGTTGGGAACTTTTTTGTGGCAATCACATTGTGATTAGGTGTAAAAAAAAAAGCCTTTGTTTTTTAGAAGCATATG
This sequence comes from Monodon monoceros, assembly GCF_005190385.1. Classification (NCBI taxonomy): domain Eukaryota; kingdom Metazoa; phylum Chordata; class Mammalia; order Artiodactyla; family Monodontidae; genus Monodon; species Monodon monoceros. The sequence continues at coordinate 73,916,778 of NW_021703772.1, forward strand.
ATGAAGTATTTGCGAAGGAAATGAAATTATGCCTGGGATTTGCTTATGATAACCCAGAAGCGTAGGAGAGAAGAACAAGGATGTATCTTGGAGTTCATTTAGTCTAAAATCTTTATTTTATTGGGACAAACTCAGAGGGGCTAAGGAACTTATCTCTTGCGATCAGGTGTAGCTAATGGCTAAGCTGAAACTAAAATTAATTTCTGATTCCCATTCCACTGCTTTAAAAAACAGATGGAATGTTTTACCTACTTCTTTATAATTACAATTGCTTTGATTTGTTTAACAAAACAAAAATTAAGAAAAATAAAAAGTAGCCTCTAGCTGAACAATAAAATTTTAAGCAATTGGGTTATGAATGAATGGAATTTTACTTATTTGAATAAATTAAAAACTATAAAAGACCGAAAATTTTATTCCCTTTTATTCTCTTTCTTCCCAAGGAAACAAAATTTCTACAAACTTATGTATCTTGGCAATTTAACACTGTTTCAGTGTTGCCTTTTTTCTATTTGGACCCCTTATCATTCTTCTAGGCCACCATCTCCCCTCACTGTGGCCTTTCATAGGTGATGGAAATTTTCCATATGTCTAACTTTATAGACTTTCATTTTCTTTACTCCAATTACTTCACAACTTGATTTTCCTCAGTAGTTTCTTCAACGTGACTAGCTAATGTGACAATGTAATTTCTGTTGAGATGTTAATGAGTGATAACAACTTGGTTTGAATGTGTTGTCTTTTTGAAATACCTGAAAGAGAAATATAGGAATTTAGGGAGCCATAGTAGATGTGATAACTGGGGATATTTTTAAACAGTGCGTGGGAAAACTTTAAGTGTTCCTCACCTAATATTATATACAACCTAATCTTCTAATATTTAGGATCATTCTTCACTTCAATATTTAGCCATTATTTATTATTTCTAATCTTAAGGGGAAGACATAATCAAATTACAGTTCAAATAATCCATCTGGTTATACTGGTGTGCAATTATTTATTTCCTTTTGTTATCCATCAAACAATGATAAGAATAACTTTGGGTTGGTTTCCTTCAAAGTAGCTGCTAACATTAATTTTTAAATTCAAATTTACAATATATTTACTAAGATAACTTTCCACAATGAGTTAAAAGTGCAGACAACATTTTATATTTACCATTCAGAAAGTTTATATTTTCCATTTCATATAAGTGAGAAAGGAAGAAGCAAAGTTATATGAGCAAGGCTTAATTAAATGCTCTTTACTGAAAATTTTACTAAATTTAAAATTTATATGGATTTTAGGAAAATTTGACTTAAATTAAATTCCCTTCAATTGAGAAAAAATTGAATTCTCTTTTACATCACTGTTTTTAAAAAGTTCTCTTTCTTACTATTTATGTCTCTCATTGTTGGGATGAATTTTGTGATGATAGGACATTTTTTTTTTTTGATAAGTGACTTCTGTTCTAGATTCCTTAAGCTTCTTGCTCTTTAAGAAAAACAGTTAATACATAACTCAAAAAAAGAATTCTAGAATCAGAGTGCTTCTCAAAAGAAAACGGTATTCTGTATTAGACCGAAAGCTAACTTTAAGTTAATTTCTAAAGGCTGGCTTGAAATACGACAACAGCTAGCTTTAAGTTAATTTACTTTTGTTTTGTCAGGTAACAAAATTTTGAGAATGTACTTATGCCAAAAAGTATATCAGATTTTATGGGAGATTTTGGAAGAAAATACACAAAATTCAAATTACAAGAATAAAACTTCACACATAAAAATGTTTGAAAAATATTTTAAAGCAATATATCAATATAAGCAAGAGCTGATAATTATTGTACAGATGGGCAGGGTAGATAGGTAGTTAGTTCAGAGACTGGGCAAGAATGCAACCTGGAATTGAAGAGATCTGAGTTTGAATCATGACCTGTGTCTTATTTAATTTAAGACATAGGATAAATCACACTTGGATTACTTAGTTTCCTCATCTATAAAATGTGAATAATTAGAGGTGTGCTGGAGCTTACTCACATTGGCTTGCAAGATCCAATTGCTAAATTTTCAGGAATTTGGAAATCTGATTATTAAACATTGTCATTATTAAAAATTAAATTGTATAAATTTTCAATTAAATAAATTATGTTAAAATCAAAGGTAATATATATACAAAACTCAAGACCTCCTAATTATTTTGTTACATCTTAGTATTACATATGCTTTTGAAGTTATTCTTGTCAATGATATTTATAGGGTAGAAATAATATTATATATAATAGTACATACTGTGCACAAACTGCTGACCATATAAATCAGGGATTAATTTATTGTTTTGTTGATTTCTAGATTTAAGAAAGTGATGGTGAATTTTATATTATGGATTAAATCTAAAAGTGTGTCATGTTTGTAACTGTTACATTGTGAATAGCACAAAAAACCGAGGAAATAGTCTCCTAGTATTTGAAAACAGTTATCCAATTCGGCGAAATAGTCACTCACTCATTGCCGAATGAATGAAGTCTTCTTTTGTTTTCACTTTTATCTTACTCAGTAATCTAAACAAAATTATCAGCTTACATTCATGAACTACACTTGTTTCTCGCTTGCAGCCATAGGTTGGCTATAGATAAAGAGATGGAGAAAAATCAACGAAAGCATTCTATGAGAATCAGTTGGCTATATGGGATTTACAGTAAAGATTATTGCATATTTCATTATTATTTAAAGGTGATAAAATACCCAGAATATCCAGCATAATATCTTCTACATAGATGGTAGTTGTTGATGTTACTTTAAGGCATGTCTATGTAGTAAAGGAGTAATTGACAAGAATAGTTGAAATTATCCAGAAAAGTTTTTAAAATAGGTGTGTTTTTTGGTAGATTTTGAAGTGGCATTATGAATTGAGATAGTCTAAGACTTATAGCTAAAATGAAGAGAACTCACTGATGTTCAATTTTGTCCTTCTTTGCTTCATTACCTTGCCTGTTATTTTTAGCTTAAATAAGCTATTTTTTCTCACTAGAATCACAGGGAATTTTTTAGACTTGGACTTCAGAGCCAATCTATTAAATCAGAATTTCCAGGGATTGGAAACACATTCCTGGTGATTCTGGTGCATCCAGTCCAGCTATACCTGAGGACAGGGGTTTGGGAACCACTAGAAAAATAAGGAGGGGGATCCTGAGGTCTTGTTTCAAATTCTGTTCCTGATTTTTCCTGGTGCTGTGAACTTGGACAGTTTACTTGACCTCTCTGTACTTTGGTTATTCCAGTTCTAAAGTGGGAGCAATGATAAAATAGTAATGAAATTGCAATATATAAGAAGACATGATATTCAGTATTGCTAAAAGAGAAAACTATCCTCTGGTTTTGTACCTCATATCCTGTCAAATTCAGTCAGCATATCTATTGCCACTTGAATCAGTCTTGCCTCATCACTCTTCTTCTCCCTGTGAATGAAATTTGCCATATACAAATGCTAACATTTTAAAAAATTAATTTTATTTATAGTAATTCTGTGAGAACAATTGCTACTTCCTACTGGACAAACAACTGACTATACTTCTAAGTTAAAATGATCAATAGGAAAAGTTTCATTAATAAAACACAAAGACTAGATTTTCTGTTTATTAAAACTAAATTCTATTTTTGTTTCAAATTTGACTAAGGAATTTCAATCTCATATGGTTATCACATACTGAGGATTTGTAATCTTGAATCATATCTGTATACAAATGTATTAAAGATACATTCAATTCTAAATTGTATTCAGTTAGCCATCTGCTTTAGAGAAAGTTACCAAGTGATTAAAATTAAACTTGACAAATATTTCATAAAAAGTATGTGTGAAAAAAAAGTTTGTGACTCAAATTGGCTTGTGTTGAAGTATTTTTTGCTTTTAGCCACAAGATGGTGCTTTTGTACTCTGTATTTCCATTGAGAACACAAAAACATCTTTAAAATGGTTGACAAAAGACTTTAATTTTATAAGAATCATTAGAGTTCAAAGCACTTGTTATTATTTCCAAAAAACACTCCTCACTACACCCTTGGGTAAGAAATGTTAATATGAGGGTGAAAATGAAAAAAAATTTTTTTAATCCATAGGGACAATCCATTTTATCTGTTTTTAAGCAGGGTTGTACTCAGAGTGTGTTTGTCACTTCTGTTCACAGATGAGAAAAGTCCTCCATGTAACCAACATCTGTGTATTATCATATAATCCCCAACATACCATAGACCTATTTATTAAGATGCCGAAACAGGAGTCTATGCTAGTCTTATTATGTGGTTCTCTTAACGTGTTTGGGTTCTAAAGCCAGAAGGTAAAAAGAGAGAGTCCTCTAAATATAAACTTATTGTGCTTCATATCCAAGGTGCCTTACTTTTTTGTGTGTGTGTATGGATGCCACAGTTCCATTGTTCCATTCTTCTTTGGCTTTTTTATTCTAAAAGGACTTCTTGGCTTGTACCAAACTGAGTTTATTTCTTACCCATGACAGTCATGGGCATCTTAAGATCTGGGAGTTGAAGAGCCCATAAATATCCTTTATTCAACCTCTTAGCAGAAAAAAGACATTATTTGTATACCATCTCTTGATTATCTAACCGTTGTCCCGTCAACAAAAACCTTCCTGTGATGACTTATTTTTCTTTTTGTCAAACACTCTGCTCGCTTGTTTTTTTAATCTGCTAACCCTCTTTTAGACTTTCCTGCCTTAAGAGATTTTCATAAAGATCAAACAGCTCATAGTTTTACTATATCTTGCCATTTAAAATGTAAGCCACTATAGCAAGTTATTTTGGAGAAAAGAATCATCATCTACCTGCCTGGCAAGATTTTTGGAGATATTACATCCCAATTTTTTCATGAATCTTTCAGGAAACAAGTTATCATTGTAAAAACAATTCAGAGTCTTTACCCAGAACCATGCTTGCAACTTAACTTCAAACTTCAACTTCAAAAGATTTAAAAGGTTCTGGTTCCACCTGACCAGATTTTTGCCTGGTCCCAGTGGCAGTGCAGAAAAATGAACGCCAACTCTGTGAAGCATAGTCTTTTTTTTCCATTCGAGAAGTATTATTTTATATTTTGAAATAAAAATTTCACTAAATTGATAGCCTCTTACCTACCTTAATTTCTTTCAAGGCTTTGTGTGTGAGTGGGGTTTGGGTTGAAGGAGAGGGAAGCAGAGGGCAGGCAAGTGAGGAGCACAGGCCCCGGACGCGCAGGCTCAGCGGCCATGGCTCACGGGCCCAGCCGCTCCGCGGCATGTGGGATCTTCCTGGACCGGGGCACGAACCCGCGTCTCCTGCATCGGCAGGCTGACTCTCAACCACTGCGCCACCAGGGAAGCCCGGCTCCTTGTGTTAAGCAGCTACTTAAAATCTCCCAAAGTCTCCAGGACAATTTTGTTTGACCTGTGGTTAAAGACAGCCTCTACTAAGCAACCGATTTACCTGTTCCCCAGGGTGGAGGGTTGAGATGGGTTTTTAATTAGATACAATTAAAATTGTATCGAAGCATGTAGCTCCTGTGTAGTAGCAAAGAGTCCTTAGTAACGTAAAAGTGAAGGAGGAGAAGACACAGTTTCAATTCCCGACTCAGGGATTACCTTACCTCCCGGTGATTATCACCATCTTGAGTGACATTATTTCCTGAATACCTTACTCCTAAGAGAAGATTGAACCATCAGAACACTCCTGTCAGTGAAAAAGGGGTGTTTTGGGCAGATGTTAGTGAAGGAAACTTGACTTGTGATCTGCCTCCGTCTCAGGTTAGTAATGCCTGAAGTGCATGAATTACTTAGGTCAACATGTCAATGAGATAGGTGCTTCCATGCCTAGCTCCTTGAGCGGACAAAAGAATTATTTGGCACACATTGCTGAGGGAAAAATAATTCAGATGACTTTTTTCTTCCAAGTCTTCTACACCCATTGTCCTGTCAAAATTGAGAAGGGAAGATCTGCATGCTGTCAAATATATTTACATTATATTTGTATGGGAAGGTACAAACATACCTTCTCCTCAAGACCATATGAGGTGTTTTGATCTGAGGGTGAGAGAGTGATCCTAAGCATGGGACCACCCAGAGCCTCAACTGCTACAGGTCTAAAATCCATCATGTTCCAGTGTGAGCTAAAAAAGCAACCAACCTTACTGCATTTTTAATGTTTTTTTTTTCTTGAATCAAAATCTGTCATAACTGTAGTTGCCTTTTTTTTTTCTCCCTTAAGTTACTTCAAGTGGCCCAGTTCCTGGTTTGTATGACTTAAGGATGCCTACTATCTCAGAAGGTATTAAATTGCGTTTCTTGTTCCAATTTAAAGCATGGAGGAGGGAACATGTCCAGATAGTCCTTCCCATACAGCTCTAACTTAGGTAGTCACCCAGTTCTCAAGCATCATCACCTGAACAACGTTAATAGTGCCAAAGGAAAAGGACAGTCAACATCTGTGAAATCTCTTCCTGTGTCAGGGATGGGGAGAGATGATAAGAAGTTGTCCTTGCATTTGAAGCTGCAGACAGGATTAAAATCATGCTGAAGAGACAGGTCAGTATCTTGAATCAATCCAACACTTGGGCACATAAGTGTGGTACCAGGATTCAGGTTGAAATAAAGAAAAAGCTGGCCCAAGAGTTTGGGGGTAAGATGGGGAAGTCAGGATGGCTGGGGTTGCCTACAGGCAGGAGAGCAGGACATTGATGGTTAACCACCCACTGGGGCATCCTTCAAGTCTTATGTAAAAATATAGCCTCTGGTAGCTTTTATATAATGAATTGGGACCACTGACATCAATTCAAACTGCAATGTCTTCTAAAATCTGACGAAGTTTGTCAGAGGATAATTATTTACCAATCTGATGAGTCCGGGAGGTCCGCTAATTAATTCTTCAATGGGATGCTTGCCATCCTTGCTGTTCCTTAATACTGCATACTGAGGGTTGTGCATTACTGGGATTGGCTCGGGGACCACCATAATGATTATACTCGTTGAATGCTCAGTGCCAAGTGCTGTTTAATTCAGTTTCCCTGAGGTCATGGAGGGAGGGCTTCCACTGTGCCATGTATTTACAATTTTCAGAAACAGAGTAGGTGGCAATGTGGTTTTACCTTAGGCGATTTAAAAAATTCCTAGCCCAGTGAATTTTGGAAAATAATTAAGACTAGGTACAAATATATTGCAAATCTGTAAGTTGGCATTAAATACATTGATTGGACTGAGAATTTGGTAACAGATTAACATTTTTATCAGTCAATATAATCACAAGACTTGAAAATTATCTGTGATTCTTTCTAGGCAAGGACATAGGGAACAAGTAAATGAAGTACAAGGTCATAACACCTTACTGATAATGGAAATAAATGAGAAATCAAGTTAACATATTTTAAACAAGTCTTCCCTAAAAGACGGGGCTGGAAATGATATGAAGCAGATTTGCCTACTAGCACAGGACTAATTAAAATATGTTTAATTGATAGAGATTGTTGATTAGTTATGTTTTCTTGTAATCTCTGCTAGAAAACTCAGATTTGGAGGTGTATAATTCAGCTTCATTTTCCATACACTGCCTTTTTAAAATTTGCAGCTTATTTTATGTTAAACTGCATTGGGGGATGCAAGTTATGAGCAATATTTCACTTAGGACAGACACCCATTAAGTTGACCTTGTCATTAAGAGAATCATGTGTTTCATTGCTGAATTTAAAGCTTTGATAATCATTTTAATGGTGCTTCAAAATGACCAGAAATCTCTAGCAGTAGGGATTACAAATTCTCACATTTCCCCAGGCAAATAAAGGACAAGACAGGCCACCTAGTCATGTTCCAAAAGGCTTTTTCCCTTCTTTATCAGATAAGTATTTATGGCAGGCAAGCTACCTCTAGGCTTTATCGATGATAATGATAAACTGAGAAGGAATGACAGCTGAAAGAGAGAGAAAAAACATGAAGGGAAGCAGGAAACATCTACTGGGGTGTCACCGTGCATCAGAGAGAGCCGCAAAGCATCCTAGGGAGCATGGGGGTGGGTAGACGAGGAGGAGTGTGTGGACTGACTCACCAACAAACATTCAGAGTTTTAAAAATTCCAGGAAGTTGAAGAAAGCTAAAGAACTCTTAATTTCTACATCTGATATTTTCTAAAAATTGAGCCATATTTATGTTTCAGATCGTTCTTGGGCATTATTATTTCTGTCCCCTTTTGGAATGCCGTAGTTTTGGAACATTACTACAATAACACAAACATGGGTCAGGTAGTACCGGGATTCAAGCGGTGCCTATCTGCCGTGGAACGCCAAGTTCTTTGCAGATGTTTTCTTCCTCTGCTATGTTCTGTTAGAATCTAGGGTAACTCTAAAAGTATTTGGCTGTTAAGTTGTTTCTCAGATGTGTTCACAAGATGATTTACCTTCTGCAGCTAAAACTTGTCACTTCCTAGTCATCTAAGGCAGAACTTAGAATTTTCATTCTATTTCATCTCAAAAATAACTTACATATCATATTGTAGTTTCATCAACATAATATTTTGTTTGTTTTTTAGTCATTTCTCTGATTTATTTTTTGAAAAAAACCTGAGATGGGAACAAGGTGCAATGGCTTTCAAGTCTCCATTTTCAAGGTCAGCATGCAGCAAATAAGTGTCATGGAGATCTCACTGGTGTGTCACAGTGGGTTTTTTGTTGCCTTTTTATTCTGGAACTATAGGCACTGCATTGAATATGTATAGTGTCTTCATGCTTGCTTCCCAATCCCAGTTCCAATCCATTTTACCTTGTTCACTGGAAACTTGTGGCTCTTAATCATAGACTTCCCAGAGAGGCAGGCCAACAAGGTACTGGGAGATGTGCACACAGCCCTGCTATTTTGCTTCTCAGCCAGACACAATCAAGTGTTCCACGCTCTTTTCAAAGAAATGTCTCCCCCAACCCCCATATGCTAACCAGCATAATCCTCTCTGTTAATCATCCTTCAATATGCTTTGTTAAAATTCCGCTTCACAGGTGTCAACAGTGATGGCAATAACCATTATCCTCACCCAATGTGGTTCTCTACATGTAGACTTTTACTTCTGTGTTGAATGAGTCCTTAGGCATCACATTACAGCACCAGTGGTCTCCAAATTGATTTCAGTCATTTACCCCATCAGTAACAGACCTTTTGAGCATGCATTTACAAACTATGCATATATATATATATATATATTTAATAGATATGAATATAGAACTATACTATAAATTTGATATTATAGTATAAATATAATGTATATTATATTACCAATTTAGTAATTATGTAGTAGTAGTGATATTAACATAGTATATTAAAAACTAGTACTAGTACAAATTAGTATCTAGTACATTATAAAACAGTGTAATTCTCCTTATATTCTATCATATACACAAAATATAGGCAACAAAGAGCATGATAAGAAAGAAAATGTAAAAATAAATACAAGGCTAGTTGTTTTCTTTCCAAACTTAATTGACTGTCTTGAACACCACCCTGGGGTTCGTGCATCACTTTTGCCAAATGTTACCTTATTCTAACAGAGAACATTAATGGGTTTGTTACTACAACAAAAATATAATTTAAAATTATTTTATATCTTCCTATAAGACATATATTGTGTGACTTGCTGATTTATTCTTTGACTTAACTTAGCAGTCCTTAAGATAATATTGAAAGTAATTTGCATTTCCTGATGGGGTACTTGTGAGGTGGTAAATAGAATATCTTGAGTAGTAATAGAGATTAAAATTTTTCTCTGAATAGATTTAACAGTAAATAATTTACAAGAGGTTGATTGTGACTTTATGGGAAAAAATGGAGCTAAAATGACTAAAACATTTTCCTAAGATTCATGAGTGAGCCTAAGACAAAAGTAGAAAAAGAAAATAGTTCCCCAAGCCTCACTGTTCTGAAACAACTACCTTGGAACTTTTAATTTTTATAATTCCTACAACTAAAGGATACACTTACATCCTTGTTCATGTATGCAGGAATTTTAAAAATAATATAATAAGATGGTCAGCCAAAGCCATTAGTTGTAGCTTCTATGTAAATCACATATGTCCAAAATTCTTCTCCTTTAGATAACTTTTCAAAAAGAAATATACAATCAAGAATGGGAATGTGGGCTTCCCTGGTGGCACAGTGGTTGAGAGTCTGCCTGCCGATGCAGAGGACACGGGTTCGTGCCCCGGTCTGGGAAGATCCCACATGCCACGGAGTGGCTGGACCCGTGAGCCATGGCCGCTGAGCCTGCGCGTCCGGAGCCTGTGCTCCGCAACGGGAGAGGCCACAACAGTGCGAGGCCCACGTACAGCAAAAAAAAAAAAAAAAAAAAAAAAAAA
>NW_021703772.1:73927212-73952885 GCF_005190385.1 Monodon monoceros
AAAAAAAAAAAAAAAAAAAAAAAAAAAAAAAAAGAATGGGAGTGTATTCATTGCTATATTTAAAATAGATAACCAACAAGGACCTATTGTATAGCACAGGGAACTCTGCTCAATATTCTGTAATAACCAAAATGGGAAAAGAATTTGAAAAAGAATAGATACATACCTATGTATAACTGAATCACTTTGCTGTACACCTGAAACTAACACAACATTGTTAATCAACTATACTCCAATATAAGATTTAAAAATTAAAAAAAAATTAGGTTAGTTGAGAACGACTTAACCCCTAGTGAGGGATAAATATTGTATAATTTACTAACAAATATTTATAAATATATATAAATCAAGTAATGCATAAATTGGTCATAAACTAATAAATACTTTCTCTAAAAAAAAGAAGAAAAAACGAGAATGGAAATGTATGCTTGTTTCTCCAATTGGCATTTTTAGGTATTTTAACTGAGACAGATCACTGACTAAAATATAAGTTAGTGCTGAATGACGATCTCTCTTTTTTTAATTGAAGTATAGTTGCTCTACAATATTATGTAAGTTACAGGTGTACAATATAGTGACTAACAATTTTTAAAGGCTATACCCCATTTATAGTTATTATAAAATATTGGCTATATTCCCCATGTTGTACATGATCTCTTTTTAAACATTACCTATAACTTCGGCCCATATACATTGCCTTCCACGTCCAAATATCATTTCATAGGTCTTTTCTTTTTGGCATGTGGAAATGTTTTTTTTTAATTATTAATTCTTAACATTAAAAAAATATATGATGGATACTCTTTAGAATTTTATGAAAACTATAGGCTCTCTTCCCTGGACAATGTACCTGTTTGCCTTTGGTCTTACGAAAGGTTAAGATCTTTGTTCTAGTATGACTATAGTACAAAATCTTCTTTCACACCCCCCGTTTCATAGGAAAATTATTTTTAATAAAGTTATATATAAAGTGAAATTTACTTCTTTTCCATGAACTTGAAATTGTAGATGTGCCTCCAAGGTAGCAGCTTAAAAAACAGGATTAAGGAAACAGTAAGGAGGGAAGAAAAACATGGTGCAGTCTTCTACTACAATTGACTGTTTCAACTTTTGAAGGTGGCTGAGTCAGTGTGAGTGGCAAGAGAATTCTGCAAACCATGGGGTTGATTTCAGAATCTGATCATTGGAACCTGGGCTGTAAGGCTTACGCATTTCTGGTGGTCTGTCAACAGCATTTGCCATAGTGGTAAAGAGATAGGTGGGCTGTGAGATTTGAGGGGATTGAAGTCAGAAGTGGAAAGAGAAAGGAAAGTCCTGTATAGATTTGGAACTAGGAAAAAGCCCATGACCTGGAAAGAGTCCTATCGGCCTAACCATGCTGAAGACTGGTTCAGAGGTAGGTCTGTTTGAGAAGAAAAACTAGAACTTCCCTATTTGGTCTAACTGAGGTTAAAGGAATTCTCCCCACTATGAATAAATAAAACAGCCATGACAGAGATTGCAGCATTTACCAGGGCAATACAGAATTTAGATTTTACTAAATTGGTAAATAGAAAATGCTTGGGAATTACATTACCTTAAATATCATCACAGAACTCCTTGAGTCTTTGTTAGAAATTATGCCAATGTTTTTCTTGTTTAATTAAGTCTCTTAGATCAAATCATCGTATATTATTTTTCTATATCATGGGAACGATTTGTAGACATTAAGTGCTTGTAAACAGTTTCCTGCCCCAGGGCCTTTGTACATGTGCTTTTCTCTACACTTTGCTTTTCTCTGATATTTTTATGAACACCCTCCCTCATCTCCTTGGATTTCCACCAAAATGACATACTCTTTGTGAGCCACCTCTGATCATCCTATTTAAATTGCAACCTTTCTCTAAATTCCTTATCCCTTTGCCTTGTTTTATTTTTCTCATTATTTATCATGATGCAACATCAACAATATCTTTCTTATTTTCATATTTATTTTCCATCTCCTCCCAGTATAATATAATCTCTATGGTGGAAGAATGTGTGTTTCTTGTTCACTGCTGTATTTAGTATCTGGAGCCATGCACAGAGGAAGCGCTTGATAAATATTTATTGAATGAATAAATGGCTAATGGAAAAATAGGTAATTTCTTTTATTCATCTATCAATATTTACACAGTATTTTCTACATGCAGGTCACCATAGTGGTCACCTGGGATAGGATAGTAAAAAATGACATGATCTCTGCTCTGAAGGAGCGTACAATATATCCAAGAAGACAGGCCCATAAATAAATAAATATAATATAATGATATAAATGACATAAAATACTAAGAGACTGCAGAAGAGGGAGCTGTTGACTCTTCCTGGGGCAGACAGGAATTGCTAAGGGGTTGACCTCTGAGCTGCATTCTTAAGGATGAGTAGGAACTCACTAGGGAAAAAAAGGGCTGCAAAAGGAGAACAAGTTTCATTTAGTTGCAGGGATATATGGGTATAATCAAAGAGGCTGCTGTTGGGGCAGTATTTTCAGGCATGTGAATGTAAATGGAAAGAAAGAATGACCATCAGCACTTTGGCATTGAGTACCTCCAAAGATCACCCTTGGCTAGCAGCATGGGCTGCTCAGTACAATATTTCTCTCTGTGTGGTCTTCTTTGCCTCTTAGCCAGCATTATGCTTTTGCTCAAAAAGAGCCACCTCATTCTCTGATTGTTTTTTGCCAAGTTGGTGTGTTGCCTGTGATTGTTTCCCAGCATTCCACAGCTTGAAGTTTGCTTTAGTGTATCCTTATGGTGTTTCTTATGCCTGCCCTGCTTGCAGGCTACATATGTTGTACCATTTTACACTTGGAGACCTTCCAAAATGTGTGAGAGAAAATGAGACCAAAGTGGTTGCCTTTAACCAGAAGTGGGTAGACAGGCAAAGAATCCTAGATTCCCAGAATCAATTGAAACAGACTTGAGAAGTCAACTAGTCAATTTTCTGGACTCTTGGCAGGATTGCAAAAAAGCCAGTCCAGGAATACAACTAACTGAACTTTTACTTTAATTCTAAGTAGCAATTGGCTATTAAAAATTGAACATTGAGTGTACAACCTTAAATGCGTAGAATAATGCAAGTTTCCATTTCTGGTAATGTATTTATTCATCCAAGTGACAGGCACTATGATGTTAAAAAATGAAATAAGTTTAATAATGGTCTTCCATTTCCTGGAATAAGTTACCAAACTGTTAAGAAATTAAAACAACTTTTGCTCTTTTGTAAAACATGATGCTTGGCAGGAATTCATTTTTGAGAGGTCTATTATTGAGATGGAATTCTTTAATCTTCACTTTGATACTGACCTTTCAGAGTGATGCAAATGCTACTGGTTAGAAGGCAACCTTTTGTAAGGTAATCACATCCAAGTCTGTAATCAGGGCCTTATACAGTCTACAGTCTTACGAAGAGTCTGTCTTTGTAATGGCACAAAAAGGAATTATTGGAGACTGAGTAAGCCGGGGATTGCTTAAGAGATATGGCAGGTATTGTAACATACCATCAAGATACAAGACATGAGCCATCTCCTCAAAAAGTTCTTACACTAATTGGGGAGATTGCACATATACACCTGAAAATACTACATGGTACACGATGAATATTTGGAACAAGCCTTGTGATGACATTGTGGCTAAGCATTCTGGACAAGTGGTCCATTGACCAGTACTGCAGACAATTAGTGGTTGGAGAAATCACTATGTGTTGAAGGGACAGAGGAGGTACTCAGGGTGGAAGTGAACTTGAATGGGTTTGAAGGGTAGGTTTTGCATGGATCAAGAGAAATGGCCGGGATATCTTGGATTAGGAAATGAAACATAACAAAGCACATGAGTAAATGTGTAAAATGGTCAAGAATAGAGCATACATGGCCAAATTGGAAAATTCCACTCGGAGGGTTTGACAGAAGCCAGAGTATATTTGGAGTCCAGTGAATGCCAAGATGACAATCTGGATTTTATTCTTTTGGAAATACAGAGCCGGAGGAGACTCTGATCAGAGGAGAAGCAAGACGAAAACAGTGCTTTAAAGAAAGGAAACATGAGTCTTACACCTTAAAATATTAACAAGGCACAAGACTAAAGAATGGTCAGGAATGTATATTAGTATCACCCAATACAGTTAGAGCAGTGGTTAAGAATGATAATTCCAGAGTAATACTAGCCGAATTCTGGCATCACCATTTATTAGCTGTGACCTTGGATAAATCAGTTAACTCCTTAGTGCTTTATTTTCCTCATTTATAAATTATGGATATTGATAGGGATTACCTCATAACTTTGTAGATGAGCTGATTTGCATAAGGTTTTTAGAACGGTGCACAGTAAGACTTTAATGAATGTTAGCTAGTTTTATTAGAGAACAGTGCCAAACGGCGTCCATGCAGAGAGTATCGATCAGATTTCTACACATCTCTAAAATGGAAATAATGGTGACTCCTACATTGCAGGGATGGGGGCATGATCAAATGAAATAATTCCTGTAAAGGTGTCTGGTACAGAGTAGTCATTAAAGATTATTAATTGGCTAATCCATGGCCATCAATTTAAATCAGATATCTTTAAGTTCAGATGGACTTGTTTTGTAAAATTGTTTGGTAAAAGTTCCTGTGGTCTCTGGCCTCAGAAGTCTGACTTAGATCAGATACCTTATTTGGGTTTCCTGTAGAATGACAAAGGCACATGAAGGAAAAGGCTTTGTTTGGGGAAACTTGATACTTTTCTGTTACTGCCAAGACAAACTCATTTTGGACAAATAAAAATTGATTTGGAAATTTTAAAATAAAAATTGCAAACCAAACAGGATGTAGTCTCGTTAAGGAGGAAATGATTCATTGGATTAGCGTAATTAGATAGGCTCTATTTGTGCAAGACTTAAACAATCACTAAGTTCTTTCTTTAATAACTTAGTGCTGCTGTCGCTGCCCAGCTCTGGTCTATTCTAGGTGGAAAATGAAAAGCAGCGGGAGGAAAGCACACAGATTTCCTGTGTGTGTGTGTGCGTGCGTGCGTGTGTGTGTGTGTGTGTGTGTACGTGTGGGTGAGTTTGCATGCATGCACACACATCTACTTAGTGCCTTTGCTGCTATCAACTTTTCTTACAACTTTGTGCTTCCAAATGATTTTGAAATTTTAGTGTGTTTTTGGCAGAGGATAGATTCCTCACTTTGAATAAAAGGTAGTGAGATCAATGGCAGTAAGCCGAAACTGTCTGAATGTAAAAGGGGATACTGCTCCAGCTCTCTCTCCTTTTCTTTTCCCCGTGAAAGAGAGGTTAGAGAGTGGCATGTGGCTAGAGCAGTTGCAGCTACATGATGGAGGACGGGAGAGCTGTCACCTGCTTTGCTGCGCGGGGTGCCCAGCTTAACCCATCTTTCTTTGGCAACTGTGCCCCAGTGAGAAAAGCTAGCAGTCCATATGTTGAGTAGGCACCATGCCATTTTGACAGGCGTGAGTGTCGGCAAGAAAGGGACCATGTATGAGCATCAAATGTGTTTGTTGTGAGAAGGATTCTAGGCCAGGAATATTAAAATAACTGTCTGTCCTTAGCTCTAGCACATATGGTTGAGGAGATATGCTATGATGACTCACATTAACGTTGGAAAAAATATATATAGAATACACAACCATGCTAAGTAAGTTTCTGCTGTTGATAAATCGAGACTGGAATCTTCACAAAGGAAGGTTGTAGAGAGACATATATAGTGATAATAGACTCTTTTCTATGTACAAAATAGAATCGACTTAACGACTAAATTCCCATACAATTACAGTTCCACTGAACGGATGAACAGACCAAAGGATACTGTTAGAATTTTGCTGGGAGGTCCTCAGGTATTTTCCAACACTATCTGAAAAGTAAATGGGATAGAATGGGTTCATTTAATATTTCAATTCCAAAGAAATTAAATTAATTTTAGCAATGTTAGTTTAACTATTTTCCTGCTACGGGGACCATTTGTTTTAAAATCATTAAAGGGTTTTAAATGACATTGTCCTGACATTTGGTCTGATTAAATTAAGGGAATTAGTATAAAGTCGTTTTATTTCTCCTTAGCTTTCTAAATGAATTGTACATTTTCCCATGTAGGAAAAGGAATTATCGACCTGTTTTATACTTATATCAATTTGTGTGTTCGTTAACTGCATAAATATTTAGGCATGGAACTGCTTCAATTCGCAGTTCAAAGGTTCCACAAGGCTTGCTTAACTCCTTGGAAAGCCAGCACTGTATGGGGCAAAGGGGATAAGATATATAGTCTAAAGAGCTATAGGTAAGATTTGATAGTTGTCCACAAGGTGTTTAAATTTATACCTGTATGCATACATACACATGCCCCCTCCAGAACCACACAAGCTTAGCATTTGTCATTTTGAAGCCTAGGGAGGTGCATCTAGTTTGCCTCTAGTTCTAGTAACTTGGCCTCCTAGGGAAATGCTCTAGTAACGATCTAAATATATATATATTGGGGTGTATCTCACTAAGGAATGTGTTGCTTCCTAAGACCATGTTTCTCAAAGATGAGAAACATCTTTTAACATACTGTACGATTCTCTGATATTCTATGTTTATTGTTTATTGCCTACTTTCCCTGACTAAAATGTAATCCATAAGGAAGTACTTTTTGTAGTTTTTATTATTATTATTATTATTAATTAATTTTATCACTATATCCCAATAACTTACCTAGAACAATGCCTGGCACATATGGGTAACTCAGTAAATATTTTGTTGAATGAATAAATTAATAAACAAGGTTATTCTATGGCGATACCTGGAAAGGCAGATGCCTGGGCTCCATTCATTGTTAGTGCCAAGGGCTGTAGCCACTGTGATCTCCATCAGCTCCCTCTATTCTCAAATAAAAATATTTTTTTAATATGGCCAATTTAATCACTCTTATGTAAAGTGTGAATAGAAGTGTATTTAGGAAACTTTAATATCGATATTGCTCTGTAACATACACACTAAGTTAAAAAGAGTGCGCTTGCTTTGCAAACATAGCCTCGTGGCAAAACTCCCAGCTTCCTCTTCCAACCAGATGGCCTCCCCTAAGCCCTACCCTTCGTAGAATCATGGAGATGGAGCTGGCCCTACCCCAGATCCAAATCAGGACAGCTGGAGTGGAACTGGGAATCAGAATTTTCACAAGTTGCCCAGGTGAGTCTTATGCAACACTAAGGTCTGAGGACACTGAAACCTGGAACTTCCTATTATTACATAGCTATTTTTTTTTTTATTCCTGTTTTCATCCATGGCTCTTATGACATTCACCAACTTTGCAGTGGTAGCTGCAAATCCCAGTTTTATGGCTGCCTGAAGTTGGGTAAAGGCTGATTTCATTATCTTTAATATGAAATTTAGTGAATGAAGGAGCAATTCCATCAGGAGTTTGGACTGGGCAATAAATGAGGAACTGAATGTTTCTTTGATTGCAGATTTCAGTTCTCCACAAACGATAGAACTGTCCCTAGAAAACAAAAGAAAATGAAATTTAACCTTATAAAGCACCAGCCTTCTCCCATCCCACACCCTGGGATGCACATAGGCTGGGTCTTCACAGTGTTCTAACGCAACTCAGGAGAAGGTGCTTCCCCCTGGCGGACAAATTTTGAAAAGATGCCCCTCTCTGGGTGTACCAATTACAAAACGATGTTTGTGTCTTAGTTTGACTCAAGGCTGGCTGAGAGGAGCCTGGGCTAGGTTTCCCACTGCTGTGGTGCCCTCTTGGCTAATGATGTCTTATGTAGGGTGCAACAGCCCAACTGTGCAATTGTATGGTAAGGAGTTCCTGATAATTGGGGTCAAAAGTTGGTCTTTGGTGATGAGGTAGTGACAGAAAAGAGCGAATGCTTAGGGAGGTCACCAATGATCTACTGGGTCCAGAGATGAACCCTTATATCTTTGCTATACAGGAAGCATCCTTTTGTAATAAGTGTCCTTTGATGAAAAGTTGTAAATCTCTTCTTGTTCAAATGATAGGGAGGTGTGATTATTGCTTTTGAGAAATCCATAAAGAGAAAAATTCATTTACATGGTACTGCAGACAGGGCAAGCTCTCAGAGCGGGAACAGAATGAATCCCTTGGCAGCTGGGCAAAAGATTAGAGAAAATACTTTTGAGATGGTAGCCATTAGGAAACACGAACTTGTAGGTCTCCACCTCTGCTACACACTGGCTACATGGCTTGAGACAAGTCATGTCACCAATCGAAAACTAGCATCTACTTCTTGGGTGTTGTGGAATGACTTATACGGTGCTTTATAAGTTGAAAAGTCTCTATTCCTGCCCTGCAAATAGGTCCATCTGTACCATTTTTCTAGATTCCACATATATGTGTTAATATATGATATTTGTTTTTCTCTTTCTGACTTACTTCACTTTGTATGACAGACTCTAGGTCCATCCACATCTCTACAAATGACCCAATTTTGTTGCTTTTTATGGCTGAGTATAGCAGCACAGGGAGCTCAGTTGGGTGCTCTGTGATGACCCAGATGGGTGGGATGGTGGGGGTGGGTGGCAGGGAGGTCCAAGAGGGAGGGGATATATGTATACATACAACTGATTCACTTTGTTGTACAGCAGAAACTAACATAACATTGTAAAGCAATTATACTCCAATAAAAAAAATAAGTTGAAAAGTGTCAGTGTTAATGCTTATTTTGGAAGAGTTTATTTTATCATGGTAAGGACTTTGATAAGTTTTTAATGCTTTTTTAAAGCCTATGTGTATATTATACATTTTGAAGAGACAAATGTAAACCTTTAGGATCTGAACATTTGTGTGTCTTCTCTTTCTGAAGTGACTGCCTTCCTGGGGTACTAATCTAAAAATATTTGTGTAGTGCTCTTATATTGTAGTAAATGTGGTTAAATATAGAGGATATCACCAAGAGTAGGTAATCTGAATTCCTGCCAAGCTAGCATCAAAGGTTATGGGGAGATTAAGGGATTTTTTCCCCCTAATCAAATGTAAGAGTCTCAATGGGTCAAAAGGGGTTCTGTTTAAAAAAAAAGAAAGATTTCAAGAATTTCTTGAACAGTGAATCTGACTGGATGGCATTATTTATGATTCTCAAAGTTTATAGTTCATCAGTGTACATTAGAATCATATGTGGTCTCATTTGAACTGTCGTTCTTAGGCTCCAGTCCTGGAGACTCTGATGCAGTAGATCAGGGATGGGGCCCCAGAATCTGTATTTTAATAAGCACCTGATACAGGTGGGCTGAAGACCACACTTTGAGAAATACTGGAAGACGTGATCTCAAAGGTTAATCTGCACTTCAGCTTCCTTGAGTCATTTATTTACATTGAAAGTGTTTTTCTGAATTTTTTTCAGGAATGTGAGCAAAGCATTTCTTTTACGACTCACATAGCTGTAGACAAGAAAATCTTCATGAAATTTCCTCTGGATTTCTTCTACACTTTCAAAACTGAAAAAAGAAAACCTTTGATGTTTAAATAATCATTCAGTATCTCAGATGCTATAACTAATTGTTTGAAAATGATGTGTTTATGCCAGGAATTATTTGAGACTTTTGAAAAATACAGAGAGTAGAAATGCATTATACTTACATGGAGATACTGCTGAAGTTTCATCTGAAAAAGCAAGAGCAATATAGCTTTGACACTTCTACTTAGGTAATTTAAACTACTACCTTACAACCTGGGCTGCAATTAAAATCACCTGGAAACTTTAACCAATTTCTTATATTTAAGTCCCAACTCAGACCAACCAAAAATAAATTTCTGGGGATGGGGGAAGGCATAGATATTCTTTAAAAGCTCCAGAGATAATTTTGCTGTCTACTAAAGCTGAGAATGACAGATTAAGCTAAAAGATAATTATTAATAAAATTTTTGGTTTGATATCTCTTTATTTTGCATGAAACTAAGAAAATGTATTTGATTTCTAATCTCATTTGAATGCAAAAGAGAAAGCATTAATTACATTTGACAAATATTCACAAATGTGATTTCTGACCTCATGGAACTTACTAATTAACAGAAATAAATATTTTTGCTTCCAAGGAAATCAGGTATCAGCTACAATTCTGGGTACATCACTTTGAATGGAGAGAAAATTCCTGGCACTGGCTAAGGCTAAAAGTTAGTAACCTAACTTTGCAGAGGCTGTTTAAGCTCCCTTTAGATTCTGTGACTACATATGACTACAAGAAAGATGGTGGTTACTGAGCCGTAGCCACAGAATCTGAATTCTTCAGTTTCCCATACGCAGAGTTAATATATTGAATCAAATATATTGAATGATTTAAAATATTTATTAATCATATAGTATATGAAAACTGTGGTTTATCAGGTAGAATGATTTTCACTGTAAGTAACAAAAACCTCTGATAACAATAAGGTGATTTATTATCACACAAAATTAAAAAGTAAGGCTATTGGTGGACTCTAAGTGAATCAATAATTTCATGAAAAACTTCAGTTCTTCCTGACCTGTTCTGCTGTCTTAAGCAGTGGACTTACCTTGAGTCTGGTTCTCCTTGTGGTTGCAAAGGGGAAATTGGTTCCCTGTGTCAACTGACCCTCCAAAGCCTTGCTCCCAGCAAGCTGGAGCCAGAGAGACAAATCTTTCACATGAAGCACAGAATGCAAGTCTTTCCCTTTAGTCTGATTGGGCCCACTCAGGTCATGTGCCTATGTCTAAATCAGTAGGAAACTGTAGGAGAAATCCATTTATGGATTAACCAGACTCCATCTCTGGAGCTGGGAATAAACTCATCTTCCCTTTCATGACAGGAAGTGGTGGGAAGCTGAACAAAATTGAGTTCCTGACGGAAAGAAAAAACAGAGGAAGTGGAAGCTGGTTAGGTTTTGAAAACCTGAAGTTTTCAAAATGATAAATGTTGTGGATTTAAGTGGAAGAGACATGTTTTCTGCCTTTAATAAATATATAATGTATACTTTTTGCAGGCTCCTGTGCTTTTTCTAAGTAAAACTAATTATGCATAACTATTATCAAAGAATTCTATTAACTGATTACAAATTACTCATATAAAGAATGATTCAATTTACATGAAGGCAAGAGATTTAGAGTCATCTAAATGCATAAAAAGGGGAGATATTTATCTTACTTCCAGGGGTTATCATGCACTGTTCAGAGTAAATCTGGATTTTTCTTCCAAGTTTAAAAAAGAAACATTTACACTGAATTGCTTGGGGTGGTCTTCTGCAGTCAGAAAGGAGTGTGTCTCCTCTTTCTTCAAATACCTTTCCCAATTCCAAGACCTTGATAGCTTGGAACAATTTCAAAGATTAATTTGAGCGTAGCATACTTTTAAATTTAGTGTAATGGAAAAGACTTCAGATGCTGGTGGCAGGCACCTTTGTTTAAATCCTGCCCTGCCTTCACCCATCACTTTATTATTTGTGAAATCTTGAGTATGTTAATGTCATATTGGGCCTGTTTCCTTATGTATGAAGTGGAGTTAAAAATAGAACCTGGGCTTCCCTGGTGGCGCAGTGGTTGGGAGTCCGCCTGCCGATGCAGGGGACATGGGTTCCTGCCCCGGTTCCGGAAGATCCCACGTGCCGCGGAGCGGCTGGGCCCGTGAGCCATGGCCGCTGAGCCTGCGCATCCGGAGCCTGTGCTCCGCAACGGGAGAGGCCACAGCAGTGAGAGTCCCGCGTACCGCAAAAAAAAAAAAAAAAAAATCCTACTTTATAGGATTGCTTTAATGATTAAAAGTATTAGAATTAGAACTGTGCCTGCTATTTGGTAAGGGCTCAATACATATAAGCTAATATAATTAGTTTTCTAAATAACCTGTATAGGTTTATCATCAAAATGATTATGAAAATTGTACAAATAAGAATAGGTAGCACTTACTAAGTTCTTACTATGTTCTAGGCACTGTACAACTGTGAAATTCATGTAAACGGCACATTTTCTTCTTACAGCAATGGCATGAAGTGAATATTATTATCAACATTTCACAAACTGAAGGTTAGAGAGTGTAGGTCACATCCTCTCATTCCCACAGCTAGCAGATGGAACCAAGGTATTAACTCACAACCATCTATATTCTTTCCCTGTTCTACGAAGTAAAATATTTTCTCACCATTTTATAGTCTTGCAACAGAGTTTTACTGAGTATTTAAAGAATCTGAGCTGCATTTTATTTTTCTCCAAAATATTTAAAACACCTTTAAGTGAAATAATAGGAAGTAAGCTGTAGGTCAAAGGCCGCAAACTTAGCAGCACAGGCTAAATCTGCCCTACACATGTGTATGGTTGGCTTCTACAGCCTTCACATTTGTTTCAATTAATAGCCAACATTTAAAATTGGGAGATTTCAAGTAAGAATAAAGAGGACTGCCTTCTATTCAGGTTCTGGAAGTTCTGACAACTCTGGTTCCATGTGTTCAGTGAAAACCATTGACCTGCTGCTAAATATGGCAGCCTCCTTTTGACTGGACATACACTCTCGCTGGATCATTCTTACTTGTCCACTCATTTCAGTTACCAACCTCTCCCCGGATGCATTTTAATTTTTAATCTTGCTGTAAAACGTTGTGAAAGTGACTTTTCAGTACGACTTATTTTTCTTGGAGGAAAATAATTAACTTTCCACTTAGTTTTCCTAGTATAAACTTAAATACATTGTTGTCAGCAAAAGCCCACTCCCCCACTTTGATATCAGAGTTGACGTGCTCATCAGAAATGTGTCTCAAGAAAAAATTTCATGCCCTCTGCTTGCCTAATACAGGGCTTTCTGATCCTGCGTTGAGCAGGGATCAACAACCAGCCTTAGAAGCATGTCCCTAAAACAGCGCATTTCCTTGACGTCAGATCAGGTTTTCAAGTCATTAGGTCCTTGGTTCAGCTAGTATTTAAGATCTTAACACATGAATCATTCATAGAGTGAAGGAAAGAGCCTGCAGAATGTCTTCCTCTGGGGCAGGCATATGGATGAGATGTGGTATTGGAGGGTGTCCAGAACTCAGATTTCCAGAGAGCTTGGCAAGAATATGGAGAGAGGGACTAAAAAGTAGGAGGTTCTTTTAAAGCTTAAAGCATCTGTGCCAGTGGGACAAAAACATTGTCACTTTCATATTTTCAGCCCTGAAACTAAAGAAGTTCTGTGGTTGTTTATTCTAGAAATATAGGTGTGCCTCCTTTCAGGGAAAATCAAAATGCAAAAATCCACATTTACGGAGAGAGACTGGGAATTTGTGTCACAAAATACTGTCCTTTACTGGATGATTTTCTAGACTTTCTTTCCTCCTTTTTGCTTTCTTTTTTCCCTTTCTCTTTCTTTCTTTCTTTCTTTCTTTCTTTCTTTCTTTCTTTCTTTCTTTCTTTCTCTTTCTTTCTTTCTCTCTTTCTTTCTTTCTTTCCCTCCCACCCTCCCTTCCTTCCTTCCTTCTTTCCTTTTTTAGTAAGTAAGCTTCCTTGGGACATTTATGTCATAGTTATGGTTATAAAAATTATAAGCAGATAAGAAAACTAGGGCTTAGAGAAGTTGCTAAGTTTTCATAGCAATCTTTGTGAGACCCAGGTTGAACTGATCCTAGCTTCCTGGGTTTAACTGATCTGAGAGTACAAACTAAACCCTGCTTTGTATCTCTCCTACGCTTCAAGTCCCCTAACTGCCAGTGCACCATATTTCCACAAAATATGTTCACCAAAACTAAGGATTTGTAGTTAAAAATCCAAATCCAGGTCCACATGAAGCTGAGTACTTTTCTATGTATTGAAGGTCTTTTATTTAAAAGCAAAGGAAGAAGATTCTTGAGAACTATTAGTAGCAACATTTTGGCACCTTTATTCACTGAATTGTTGGGAAGTCCTTCAAATGAACAGAGACGCGGAAAGGAAAATAACAATAAGGCTTCTGTAAATGGAAAAATCCACAATATCTTTCAAACATTTTCCAGAAGACTGAACTTTTGTACACTCTTTGTTGTTTTAAAATGTGCTCATTTGTTTGAATACTTATTTGTAATGAGACAAGTGATAGTCATGCCAATGTATGAGTATTCTTTTGAATGCAGGGAAATAAAGCAAAAGGGAAATTTCACATGAAATAGTTTTTTGGTTTCTATTTACTACTGTAGCATCTTCTCTAAAGAGCCATTTTGAAGGTGGAAAAAAAAAGTCTTTTAATAGTATTTGCCTATTTTTTGTAATATAACCTATTCAATTGCTTCAGAAGTTTGAGGAGGTACTGGTTTATGGGAATCCTTAATAAAATTATGATTTAACAGAAAACAGAAGTTACTTGGATTGATTATTCTTAAATTATTAAAAAATTATTTTTAAAAACTTATTTGGTAAAGGGGGAGGGGCTTATGACTACTAATTCAGAGATGGCTACTTAATGGTCATCAGTCTTATTCCTGAGAGGCAGGAGGTAGAGAAAGAACAGAAATTTCGCATAAGCTGATGTTGAATAATTCTCTATGTAACATCAGTAACCATTTCCATAGCCATATTTAAATTGTTGCCTTATGTTTGCCAAAAATCCAATCATGAACAGTGGACAACTTGATCTGTCTAAATTTTTCTTTTTGACTCATGGAAATAAACAGTCAGCACCTTGATTCAAGGATAGAAGCTCTCCAGCAAAACCAATAGCACACCAGTAAGGGGTTTGCATTTTTATTCATTGAGCTGAAAGTGAAAAGACTTTTACAATAAAGAAATCAAGTTGAGTAAATGTAAATAACGAAGCTCATCGGCAAATGGTAGGTATGAAATATTTTAAGGTTTCTGTCAAGGAAAATATTGTAAATAAATGGCATCTAAGTTTTTAATATATTGCTAAATAAAAACATTTAGCACAAGAGGATACATCTATGCCTTTATTACATTGGTTATTACACATGTATAATTGCATAAACTGTGCACTTAGGAACATTTTCTTTATTTGTTTTATGTGGAATTATGGCCCTAATTTAAGCAAGTACGAATTGCTTGTACCCTCAACAGTGACTCTGAGGTTGGCCATGTGACTTCCTTGATCAATGGGCTGGTGGCAGCCTTCAGGCAAGATAGTCTTGGAAAAACACTTGCAGATTTCTATTTTCTCTCTTCTTCTCAGCTTTCACCATTAGAATACTCTCAGGCTAGGTTGCTGAATGATGAAAGACAAATAGCCTAGTCACTACTGTGACTATAGCCAGATAACCATCAGAAGTGTGAGTAAAGCCCAGACGAGACCAGCCCCGAAGTTTAGCTTGATGCTGACATGAAGGCTTGTAAGCTAAGTAAAGGCTTATTATCCTAAGCCACCAAATTCTGAGGGGTTTTTATCATGCAGCGTTATTATGTTATATATAGAAATACTTTATTTTTATTTTTGGGTTGGCCCAAAGAAGAAAGACATTTATAATAAAGGTATCAAGAAAAATAGATATAAATAGCTATGTTTATTGCAATTGATACGTAAGAATTTTTTTTGTTGTTTCAACATGGGAAATATAGCAATTAGATGACAATTAAATTCTCGTTATTGTTAAAAGCAAATATGTAAGGGAATTCCCTGGTGGTTCAGTGGTTAGGACTCTGTGCTTCCACTGCAGGGGGCACGGGTTCGATCCCTGGTCAGGGAACTAAGATCCCACATGCCACGCGGTATGGCCAAAAAAAAAAAAAAAAAGCAAATATGTAATTAGTTGACCAGCATAGATAAATGAAATATTTATTTCTTTATCAGATAGAATGTCACACATGTTAGACTGTATATCTTAGGTATGTAAGCATGTTTTCCCTGACTGCCTTGTAAATGTAGCATGAATGTATTCTATATGGTTAATGCTAAGCTTTTCATGTGTCTTTCTTCATTTTATGCTAGAGTTCTCTGCAATTGGATTGATCTCAAAATTGGAACATTTTCAAAATACTTGAGATAAAAATCAAGGAAAAAGCGAGGTGAAAAAAATCTTTAGAGGTAAAACAAGATTTAGGTTTTATATCAAAATATGTCTATCAGCGAATTGTTGTGATATGGATCTTCCCAGATGGGCAAGTATCAATCCTATTGAAATAGCAGTCTTCTTGATAATTTCCACTCAAATAACACACCACAAATCAACAGAGCTTATTTTGAGAGGAACATGATGTAAAATGAGCCATATCTGAGTCTTCTTGCAAATGTAAATTGCTAACTGTGAGAAGCTTCAGAAATGTGTGGACTTGAATTTTATTGGCTTAGCTAGGTGTCTTTAAAATGAGGAAATTTTAGACCTTCCTGATTCAGAGGTACTGTGTTCTCATTCTGCTACTATAGTTGATCTGGTTGCAGAGACCTGGTTAAACCATATGCTCCCAATCCCTGGCAACCATTGATCTTTTTACTGTCTCCATAATTTTGCCTTTTCCAGAATGTCATATAGTTGAAATTATACAGTATGTAGCCTTTTCAGATTGGCTTTTTTCACTTTGTAATATGCATTTAATTTTCCTCCATGTCTTTTCATGGCTATATAGCTCATTTCTTTTCAGTGCTGAATAATATTCCATCGTCTGGATGTACCACAGTTTATTTATCCATTAACCTACTGAAGGACATCTTTGCCGCTTTCAAGTTTTGGCCATTCTGAATAAGCTGCTATAAATATCTATGTGTAGGTATTTTGTGAATATATGTTTTTAACTCCTTTGGGTAGATACCAAGAAGTATGATTGATATGGTAAGAGTATGTTTAGTTTTCTAAGAAATTACCAAACTGTCTTCCAAAGTGGTTGTGCCATTTTCCATTCCTACCAGCAATGAGAAAGAGTTCCTGTTGCTCCACATCCTCATTAGCATTTGATGTTGTCAGTGTTTGGGATCTTGGTCATTGTAATAGGTATGTAATAATATCTCATTTTTGGTCTAATTTGCATTCTCCTGATGACATATGATGTGGAGCACTTTTTCATATGTTTATCTGTGATCTGTATATCTTTTGGTGAGGTGTCTGATAAGGTCTTTGGCCCATTTTAAATCAGGCCATTCATTTTCTTATTGTTAAGTTTTGAGAGTTCCTTGTTTATTTTGGATAAAGTCCTTTATCAGATATGTCTTTGGCAAATATTTTCTTCCAATCTGTGACTTCTCATTCTCTTGATATTGTCTTTCTCACAGAAGTTTTTAATTGTTTAACAATTATTTCTTTCATGGATTGTGCCTTTGGTGTTGTATGCTATGTATTTTCACTTTGGAAAAGATTTTATGTATCATCCAGTACAGCCCTGCACTAGTACAGGACTCTCTTGAAAATGGCCTTACAGTCTTTGCTTGGCCATTTTCAATGACTAACAACACAAACTTCATGAGGCAGGCCATTCATTTTTATTTATTGGAAAATTCTTCATAATCTGATCCTCCTCATTTCTCACCGTAAAACAGCATAAAATGTATCTGTTTTTTCTTCAGTGTGACCAAGCATTCAATAGTCAAGATGATTCTTATATCTACACCCCTAAGTCTTTTTATTTTGTCTCATGTAGAGAGGTTTCTATATCTCTCATTATCAGAGTCAATCCCATAATTGTCTCTGGACACACTGTTTAGAGATATATTTCTTCAAATGAGCTAAAGCAAAGAATCTAAGTGTGGTCTGTTCACTGTAGAACACTGGACTGCTATTTCTCAATCCAGCCTGTCTATTTCCATCAGTCCATCAGTACACCTTAAATTGATTTAGCCTTTTTGTCAGTTAGAATATAATGAGAAAAATCAGGAAATACCCTAGATATTATAAACAGAGAAAATTCAACACAAATAATTGGTTCTACAAGTAACGAACAATCAAAGGAAATGGGGAGAGGCAACCTAGAGATCAGCCATGCCAGAAAGTGTCTGTATCTACAGGGCTGGGGAGTCAAAAATAGGAGGTAGTGTAAGAGAGCCCAAGATCTGAGTCTACCTGGTAGAATGTGTGGACACCATGGGAGGGACTCTCCAGCAGACCTCTAGCCATAGAAGAAAAGCGTCGGTTGCTGGGGATGTCACCTATGGCAGATAGGAATCGGGGGAGGGAGAGAGAAAGAAGATGAAGACAGCAAGGAAGCAGCAGCACCCTGACTTGTCTCTCTGCCTTCCGATCTTCCACCAGTGCTTCCCATGAGTTGAACATAATATAAACCAGTTATTGGGAGAGCCTGAAATATTGTTCCCTATGATATAAAGATGAGCAGGGGAAGGATGAGGAGTGGATCTGACAGCAAACAGGTGACCAGTGGGACACCTTCTTTATTCGAATTTTACATGCATCACAAAACAGAAAAACGAGTTCACATTTCTACTTCTAATAGTTATCAAAATTGCCCTTTCCCATTTACAAATAAATATACAGAATTTTTCTGAATATGTATCTCCTCTGTCTATCTTCATTGATGAAGACAATGTCTATCACTGTAATTTCTCCATCTTTATTGATGGAGAAATTACTTATCAGAATGAGGAGATCATTAGCAGACCCCACTGCCCAGGGGCAGGATGACTGCACATCAGTGAGGGCAACATGGCTCTTCCTGTAATATCTGAATCTATTGGACCATCTTTGCTCAAGTAAGGTGGGCTCTTCTTGTATATCCAGTCTCCTTTGGGTAAAAGAAAAAAAAAGAAACAGGATATATAACTCTCATTATTTCCTATGCCTCTGGATTTCTCACTTAATTACTTCTTCTACACTTTTTATTGACCCTTTTAGGATTTCTAATATTTGGTCTTTGACCTCAGTTCCTAACACAGGGCTCCTAAAACTCTTGTCATTTCCTAAGTGATAGGATTGCCTTTTATTCTAATGACATGAATCTTGGTGGAATCCAGTACAGCTTCAGGATGGGGGCTAGTTACCAGAAAGACAAAGCTATGATTAGAAGGTTGGAAATTTCTACCACAGACCTCATCCTCCGGGAAGGGGAGAGGAGCTAGAAACTGAGTTAATGATGAAGCCTCCATAAAAATTCCCACAGTACAGGGTTTGGAGAGCTGCCAGATGGGTGGACATACATCTACGTGTTAGAAGGATGGCCCACCCCAACTCCACAAGGACAGATGCTCCTGCATTTGGGACATTTCCAGACCTTGCCCTCTTCATCTGGTTGTCAACTGTACCCTTCATCATACTGATTATTATATAATAAACCAGTAAACCTGTTTTCCTGAGTTCTCTGCACTGTTCTAGAAAATGGTAGAATCAAAGAGTGCATTATGGGAAACTCTGATTTGTAGCCAACTTAGAGACAAGCTGTAGGTAACCTGGGGACCTACTGCTTGAGGTTGACATCTGAAGTGGTGGGTAGTCTTGTGAGACTGAGTCCTTAACCTGGTCCACACTAACTGCAGGCAGTTAGCTTGGTGTAGGAAACCCATACATCTGGTGTCAGAAGTATTGTGAGCGTGAGAGTAGGGGAGGAAATCAGCGTGTTTTTCCAATACAAGTAATCTCTTCCATTAAGAAGAGTAAACCTTTTATAAGCCCACATTGTTTGCTAAAGCTTTTCACCTTTCTTCCTTTTACTTATTGGATTTTTGTGAGATTTTCTACATTTTTGTTGTCTTTACCTCAATTCTATGCTCATTTTGTGTTATTAGGATCTCATACCATCACTCTGTTCTCAGTAAGGAGATAGCTTTCTGTTCTCTTTTGTCTGACCTCTGGGGAGCATTTATATGGACAAACACTTCCTTTGTAGTTTTCTCTTCCTCCGTTTTCCTATGACCGCTGTCTTCTGGCTTTTACAACTCTAGTTGCTCCTCAATTTTTTTGGAAATCTTTCCCACCACTGCCCACTCCTTAGTGTTTTTATCCCTTACTGTTTGCTCCTCCTCACAGATTCCCAGAATGATTATGTCCTCTCCCAGGGCTCTGGTACTTCGTTATGGCTCTCAAATCCTGCAGCTTCCATTTGTGAGGTGTGATGCTTTCCAGGGCCAACAGGCTCCTTCAGCACTGGCCCATGTTTCCCCTTCAGTCTCACATTTCCTTCTGCTCAACACTTTAACTGCTTATTAAATATTTGTTGCATAACGAATGAAACTTTCAACATTACTTGTGAAGTTTAAGTAAAGTTGTGATTGACTAAGATCACTCAGGTAATAAGTGTCAAAGTACAGTTTCAAAGCCATTTCTCTACTCTAAGCAGACTTCACTTTAAGCACAAAATAGCAATGTTTAAAAAATGTTAAAAAATTTAAAAATGTATTGTTCTATAAGATAGTATTTTTTAAGGCAGGACCTCAAGTTTTATCCTCATTATATTCTTCTGTGTGTCTAGCACCATGTTTTTTAAAAAAACTATTTTGTGTCCAATAAGTTGATTTTAAAGGAATTCAAATGTAAAGAAGATGGAAAATCACTTGAGCCTTTACCAGCCTTTACTGGTATTCATATGTCTTCAGTGGCCACACAAACAAATTCAGTGATTAGAGCAATTCCATGATTGCAGCTAAGCGATAGGGAATGGTGAGGACTATGGTAAAATAGAAAGCTTATGTTTTGTTTAAATATATTCATATAAAAATTAAAATATATATATTTATGCCAAACAAAATATCAGTGGACCAATATTGATTCTCATTGTTTTCAATCTTTGCTTCAATATTAGCCTGAATTAGAAGCAGCTTTGACTAGAGACAGCCAAAACTGCAGCAGAATTTTTATTTTATAGCCAATCTTATACTTCTTGATTCAAGCTGAAAATTAATGAGTTGTCCATTCCACAGATGCTTGATGATAGAAAAAATAGTTTATTTGAACAAGAGACCAAAGGAAAAGAAAAAATACAAAAGCATGTTGTCTTGGTGTTTTCTTAGAATAATAAAGAGAGAAAATGTAGAGAGAAAAGAAGAGAAGAGAAATTTTCTGCCCCACGGTCTTCATGAATCCTTATTTTGTTCAGCATAAAATCAAGACTTCTCTGGAGGACTTTCAAAACCCTTTGTAAAGGAAAGCAGCTGAGATTCAGAAACTAAAGACTTACCAAGAGAAATCAGTTCATAAAGGGGATATCAGAGAGACCTTCAAGATGGTGGAGGAGTAAGACTTGAAGATCACCTTCCTCCCCACAAATACATCAGAAATACATCTACATGTGGAACAGTTCCTACAGAACACATACTGAATGCTGGTAGAAGATCTCAGACTTCCCAAAAGGCAAGAAACTCCCCACGTACCTGGGTAGGGAAAAAGAAAAAAGAAAAACAGAGACAAAAGAATAGGGACAGAAAAAAAAAAAAAGAATAGGGACAGGACCCGGACCTCTGGGAGGGAGCTGTGAAGGAGGAAAAGTTTCCACACACCAGGAAGCCCTTCACTGGTGGAGACAGTGGGTGGTGGGCGAGGGGGAAGCTTTGGAGCCACAGAGGAGAGCACAACAACAGGGGTACAGGGGGCAAAGCGGAGAGATTCTCGCACAGAGGATCACTGCCAACCAGCACTCGCCAGCCTGAGAGGCTTGTCTGTTCACCTGCCGTGGTGGGTGGGGGCTGGGAGCTGAGGCTTGGGCTTCGGAGGTCAGATCCCAGGGGGAGGACTGGGGTTGGCTACATGAACACAACCTGAAGGGGGCTAGTGTGCCACAGCTAGCAGGGAGGGACTCCGGGAAAAAGTCTGGACCTGCCTAAGGGGCAAGAGACCATTGTTTCGGGTGTGCAAGGAGAGGGGATTCAGAGCACCATCTAAATGAGCTCCAGAGACGGGCGGCTATCAGCGAGGACACCAGAGACGGGCATGAACACAGGCATGAGCAGCTAAGGCTGCAGCTGCAGCCACCAAGAAGCCTGTGTGCGAGCACAGGTCACTATCCACACCTCGCCTCCCGGGAGCCTGTGCAGCCCGCCACTGCCAGCGTCCCGTGATCCAGGGACAACTTCCCCGGGAGAACACACGGTGCGCCTCAGGCTGGTGCAACATCACACTGGCCTCTGCCGCCCCAGGCTCGCCCCGCATTCCATACCCCTCCCCACCTGGCCTGAGTGAGCCAGAGCCCCTGAATCAGCTGCTACTTTAACCCCGTCCTGTCTGAGCAAAGAACAGTTGCCCTAAGGCAACCTACACGCAGAGGTGGGGCCAAATGCAAAGCTGAACCCCGGGAGCTGTGAGAACAAAGAAGAGAAAGGGAAATCTCTCCCAGCAGCCTCAGGAGCAGCAGATTAAATCTCCACAATAAACTTGAGGTACCCTGAATCTGTGGAATACCCGAATAGACAATAAATCATACCAAAATTGAGGCAGTGGAATTTGGGAGCAACTGTAGAATTAGGATTTGCTTTCCGCATCTAATTTGTTTCTGGTTTTGTGTTTATCTTAGTTTAGTATTTAGAGTTTATCATCATTAGCAGATTTGTTTATTGATTTGGTTGCTCTCTTCCTTTTTTTTATATATATATAGATTTTTTTTCCTTCTTCTCTTTTTGTGAGTGTGTATGTGTATGCCTCTTTGTGTGATTCTGTCTGTATAGCTTTGCTTTTACCATTTGTCCTAGGGTTCTGTCTGTCCATTGTTTTTTTTTTTTTCATTTTATTACTTTCTAATTTTTTTAATTTTTAATAATTTATTTTTATTTTAATAACTTTATTTTATTTATTTATTTTAATTTTTTCTTCTTTTCTCCCTTTTCTTCCAAGCCGTGTGGCTGATAAGGTCTTGGTGCTCTGGCCAGGGGTCAGGCCTGTGCCTCTGAGGAGGGAGAGCCTAGTTCAGGACATTGGTCCAACAGAAACCTACCAGCTCCACATAATATCAAATGGTGAAAGCTCTCCCAGAGATCTCCATCTTGGTGATAAGACCCAGGTCCACTCAACAACCAGCAAGCAACAGTGCTGGACACCCTATAACAAACAATGAGCAAGACAGGAACACAACACCACCCATTAGCAGAGAGGCTGCCTAAAGTCATTATAAGGTCAAAGAAACCCTAAAACATACCGCTGGACTCGGTCCTTCCCAACAGAAAGACAAGATCCAGTCCCCTCCACCAGGAAGCCTACACAAGCCACTGAACCAACCTTAGCCACTGGAGACAGACACCAAAAACAATGGGAACTACGAACCTGCAGGCTGAGAAAAGGAGACCCCAAACACAGTAAGTTAAGCAAAATGAGAAGACAGAGAAATACGCAGCAGATGAAGGATCAAGGTAAAAACCCACCAGACCAAACAAATGAAGAGGAAATAGGCAGTCTTCCTGAAAAAGAGTTCAGAGTAATGATAGTAAAGGTGATGCAAAATCTTTGAAATAGAATGGAGAAAATACAAGAAATGTTTAACAAGGATCTAGAAGAACTAAAGAGCAAACAAAAAATGATGAACAACACAATAAATGAAATTAAAAATTCTCTACAAGGAATCAATAGCAGAATAACTGAGGCAGAAGAATGGGTAAGTGACTTGGAAGATAAAATAGTGAAAAAAACTACTGCAGAGCAGAATAAAGAAAAAAGAATGAAAAGAATTGAGGACAGTCTCAGAGACATCTGGAACAACATTAAATGCACCAGCATTCAAATTATAGGGGTCCCCAGAGGAAGAATAGAAAAAGAAAGAGAGTAAGAAAATATTTGAAGAGATTATAGTTGAAAACTTCCCTAATATGGGAAAGGAAATAGTTAATCAAGTCCAGTAAGCACAGAGAGTCCCATACAGGATAAATCCAAGGAGAAACACGCCAAGGCACATATTAATCAAACTATCAAAAATTAAATACAAAGAAAAACTATTAAAAGAAGCAAGGGAAAAACAACAAATAACGCACAAGTGAATCCCCATAAGGTTAACAGTTGAACTTTCAGCAGAAACTCTGCAAGCCAGAAGGGAGTGGCAGGACATATTTGAAGTGATGAAATGGAAAAACCTACAACCAAGATTACTCTACCAGCAAGGATCTCATTCAGATTCAACGGAGAAATTAAAACCTTTACAGACAAGCTAAACTTAAAAGAATTCAGCACCACCAATCCAGCTTTACAACAAATGCTAAAGGAACTTCTCTAGGCAGGAAACACAAGAGATGGAAAAGACCTACAATAACAAACCCAAAACAATTAAGAAAATGGGGATATGAACATATATATTAATAAGTACCTTAAATGTAAATGGATTAAATGCTCCAACCAAAAGACATAGACTGGCTGAATGGATACAAAAACAAGACCTGTATATATGCTGTCTACAAGAGACTCACTTCATACCTAGGGACACATACAGACTGAAAGTGAGGGGATGGAAGAAGTTATTCCATGCAAATGGAAATCAAAAGAAGCTGGAGTAGCAATTCACATATCAGACAAAATAGTCTTTAAATAAAAGACTATTACAAGAGACAAAGAAGGACACTATATAATGATCAAGGGATCAATCCAAGAAGAAGATATAACAATTGTAATTATTTATGCACCTAACATAGGAGCACCTCAATACATAAGGCAGATGCTAACAGCCATAAAAGGGGAAATTGACAGTAACACAATCATAGTTGGGGACTTTAACACCCCACTTTCACCAATGGACAGATCATCCAAAATGAAAATAAATAAGGAAACACAAGCTTTAAATGATACATTAAATAAGATGGACTTAGTTGATATTTATATGACATTCCCAAAGATGCTATCAGAAAACTACTAGAACTAATAAATGAATTTGGTAAAGTAGCAGGGTACAAAATTAATTCACAGAAATCTCTTGCATTCCTATACACTAATGATGAAAAATCTGAAAGAGAAATTAAGGAAACAGTCCCATTGCAACAAAAAGAATAAAATACCTAGGAATAAACCTACCTAAGGGCATAGAAGACCTGTATGCAGAAAACTATAAGACACTGATGAAAGAAATTAAAGATGATACAAACAGATGGAGAGATATACCATGTTCTTGGATTGGAAGAATCAACATTGTGAAAATGACTATACTACCCAAAGCAATCTACAGATTGAATGCAATCCCTATGAAACTACCAATGGCATTTTTCACAAAACTAGAACAAAAATTTTCACAATTTGTATGGAAACACAAAAGACTCCGATAGCCAAAGTAATCTTGAGAAAAAAAAAAAAACGGAGCTGGAGGAATCAGACTCCCGGACTTCAGAATACACTACATAGCTACAGTAATCAAGACAGTATTGTACTGGCACAAAACCAGAAATATAGATCAATGGAACAACATAGAAAGCCCAGAGATTAACCCACACACATATGGTCACCTTATTTTTGATAAAGGAGGCAAGATTACACAATGGAGAAAAGACAGCCTCTTCAATAAGTGGTGCTGGGAAAACTGGACAGCTACATGTAAAAGAATGAAATTAGAACACTCCCTAACAACATACAAAAAAATAAAGTCAAAATGGGTTAAAGACCTAAATGTAAGGCCAGACACTATAAAACTCTTAGAGGAAAACATAGGCAGAACACTCTATGACATAAATCACAGAAAGATCCTTTTTGACTCACCTCCTAGAGAAATGGAAATAAAAATAAACAAATGGGACCTAATGAAACTTCAAAGCTTTTGCACAGCAAAGGAAACCATAAACAAGATGAAAAGACAACCCTCAGAATGGGAGAAAGTATTTCCAAATGAAGCAAATGACAAAGGATTAATCTCCAAAATATATAAACAGCTCATGCAGCTCAATATCAAAAAAACAAACAAATCAAAAAATGGGTGGAAGACCTAAAGAGACAT
>NW_021703772.1:73952985-73957203 GCF_005190385.1 Monodon monoceros
TGCAAATCAAAACTACAATAAGGTATCACCTCACACCCATCAGAATGACCATCATCAAAAAATCTACAAACAGTAAACGCTGGAGAGGGTGTGGGGAAAAGGGAACCCTCTTGCACTGTTGGTGGGAATGTGAATTGATACAGCCATTATGGAGAACAATATGGAGGTTCCTTAAAAAACTAAAAATAGAATTGTCATATGATCCAGCAATCCCACTACTGGGCAGATACCCTGAGAAAACCATAATTCAAAAAGACACATGTGGGCTTCCCTGGTGGCGCAGTGGTTGAGAATCTGCCTGCCAATGCAGGGGACATGGATTCAAGCCTTGGTTTGGGAAGATCCCACATGCCACGGAGCAACTAGGCCCGTGAGCCACAATTACTGAGCCTGCACGTCTGGAG
The DNA here is from genome assembly GCF_005190385.1 of Monodon monoceros. Classification (NCBI taxonomy): domain Eukaryota; kingdom Metazoa; phylum Chordata; class Mammalia; order Artiodactyla; family Monodontidae; genus Monodon; species Monodon monoceros. Next base: position 73,953,390 of record NW_021703772.1, read on the forward strand.
CCTGTGCTCCGCAACAAGAGAGGCCACAATAGTGAGAGGCCCATGTACTGCGATGAAGAGTGACCCCCACTTGCCACAACTAGAGAAGCTCTCGCACAGAAACGAAGACCCAACACAGCCAAACATAAATAAACAAATTTAAAAAACAAAAAGACACATGCACCTCAGTGTTCATTGCAGCACTATTTACAATAGCCAGGACATGGAAGCAACCTAAGTGTCCATCAACCGAGGAGTGGATAAAGAGGATGTGGTACCTATATACAATGGAATATTACTCAGCCACAAAAAGGAGCGGAATTGGGTCATTTGCAGAGACGTGGATGGACCTAGAGACTGTCATACAGAGTGAAGTAGGTCAGAAAGAGAAAAACAAATATCGTATATTAACACATATATGTGGAATCTAGAAAAATATTATAGATGATCTTATCTGCAAAGCAGAAATGGAGACACAGACATAGAGAACAAACATATGGATACCAAGGGGGAAGGGGGGTAGGTGGGATGAATTGGGAGATTGAGATTGACATATATACACTATTGATACTATGTATAATAGATAACTAATGAGAACCTATTGTATAGCTCAGGGAACTCTACTCAGTGCTCTATGGTGACCTAAATGGGAAGGAAATCTAAAAAAGAGGAGATATATGTATACATATAGCTGATTCACTTTGCTGTACAGTAGAAACTAACACAACATTGTAAAGCAACTATACTCCAATAAAAATTAATTAAAAAAATAAAAAATAGGGGAGAATGTAAGCTGCATCTGCTTCTAGGGTTTCAGGAACCTAGCCTCTGGCTGTATAAATCCTTGTATAGTTTATTCGCATTGTCTCCTTTAAATGTGCTTTCCTCATGTTATTTGTTACTTGGTGCATTAGTTTTCTATTGTTGCAGCAACAGATTACCACAAGCAGTAGCTTAAAACAGCACAAATGTATTCTCTTACAATGTTGTAGGTTTGAAGGGTCTCACCAGGTATCAGCAGGCTGTATTCCTTTCTGGAGTCTCCAAGGGAGGTTCCATTTCCTACTCACTGGGGCTCTAGACAAAATTCAGTTTCTTGTCATTGGGGGACTGAGGTCCATGTTTTCTTGCTGTCGGTAAAGTAAGGATCATTCCCAGGTTCTAGAAGCTTGACTCATGGACAATTTCCCTCATCTTCAAAGCTCTTCTTTCTCCCTCTTCCATTTTTAAGGACTCATGTGCTTAGATCGAGTCCACTTACATAATCCAGGATAATCTCATTTTAAGCCCCTTAACTTTAATCACATCTGCAAAGTCTCTGTCTCCATGTAAGTTGACACATTCACTGGTTCTGGGGATTAGAACGTAGATGTCTTTGGGAGACATGATCCTGCATATCAGACTTGAGCACCAAGGATTCTTGGTACCAAAGGCCATTCTCTATGTCCATGGTATCACGCTGCATCGCCTTCACATCTCCAATGCTTTCCATGTTTCCCTATGTTAGAAAAATGCACTTGTGTTCATATATTTTTTTTTACTTAAAGGCCAAAATTATGTGATGCCCTACTTGGCATACTCTGCAGTTTGGCATTTGCAGGTTTACTTTGGCTGCTTAGGCACAAAGAAGACATTTTTATTCATCAATGTGTTTGAGATTGTGATCTTTAAGTGGAACTGTGCAAACAACCACGAAGTCCTAATATCACCCTGGAAATGCAAAAAGTTGATCTTTATTTTCAGACTTTAAATTGCTTATCAGACCCTATAAAAGACAAAGTAAAGACAATAAAAACAAATGTAGGGCATTGTTATCTAAGGATGGAAAACTAGGAGGAAAGAAAATCACAACACAATTTTGTCAGCAAACATTACTCTGAAATTCATTTATGGACTCATTTTTGAGTGATTATTTTTCCTTTCACTGCTATGTCCTATTCCCCTACACAAACCATTAATTTAGAAATATAAATAAAACTTTGGAAGCCATTCTTAAATCATCAGAGAAAAATAGGAAAAAATAAAGAAAATCAAAACTAAATCTGCTTAGATAATTACAATAGGAAACTCATGAATTAAGAACAGAGTACTGCAAACAAAAATATGGATCCTAAAGAACAGCATCATTCCAGTCTTTATTCTAGGTTGTATTTTTGATATCAGCCTGAGCAATTCTATTTCTTATCAGGTTGGCTGTGATCAGGAGATGCTCCGTAAAATGAATATTTGTCTATGCCTGCATTATGTCAAGATTTCCCAGGCTGATTTTGTATAAAATACTATTGCTCCATGCATGTACATAGGGATTACTTCTCTAAGAAATACAACTATAGGGAAACTCAATGTTTCCCCAATTTACTGAACTAAAGCACTTTTCATTTTAATAAGTAAAATGAATAGACAAGAGTTCTTGGATATATTAGAAGATAAAAATTTATTGTTTGAACAAGGGAGTGATATGATGAAAATAGAGTTTATGGTAGATTAATCTAGTAAAATGTGTGAGATAGATAGGAAGCAAGAGAGTTGATTCAAAGAAACCAGATAGGAGAATGTTGCAGTTAATATATAAGGGCTTGATTTAGGAGAGAAGACATAAAAATTAAGCATGTAGTCATGAATCTAAAAGACCCATATCCATGGTGCTCTGTTTCTGTCATTACTCAGGTTTCACTTATTTTACTCTATTAGCTATGTCAGTACTTACTAGACTCTATGATATCATTTAGAAAACTTCATCTCTTTCTCTCTCTCTCTCTCACTCTCTCCCCCCTCCCCTTCCAGGTAGAATTTGATTTTACTCATGTAAATCTCACTCAAATATGAGTACTCCCTGTATGGAGAAGAATACTGAAACCTTAAAGGGGGCTCAATTTAGAAAAAATGCTTTGACCAACTTTCCAAGTCTGCTATGATATAGAGGATAGCATGAACTGTGGTGCAGCCATACCATGTATCTGATATCCCTTTTTTTTTTTTTAACATCCTTATTGGAGTATAATTGATTTACAATGGTGTGTTAGTTTCTGCTTTATAACAAAGTGAATCAGCTATACATATACATATATCCCCATATCCCCTCCTTCTTGCGGCTCCCTCCCACCCTCCCTAACCCACCCTCCCTAACCCACCCCTCTAGGTGGTCACAAAGCACCGAGCTGATCTTGTGCTATGCGGCTGCTTCCCACTAGCTATCTATTTTACGTTTGGTAGTGTATATATGTCCATGCCACTCTCTCACTTTGTCCCAGCTTACCCTTCCCCCTCCCTGTGTCCTCAAGTCCATTCTCTATGTCTCTGTCTTTATTCCTGTCCTGCCCCTAGGTTCTTCAGATCTATCTTATTTTTTAAGCTTCCATATATATGTGTTAGCATACGGTATTTGTTTTTCCCTTTCTGACTTACTTCACTCTGTATGACAGAGTCTAGGTCCATCCACCTCATTACAAATAACTCAAATTCGTTCCGTTTTGTGGCTGAGTAATATTCTTTAACCATTCATCTGTCGATGGACACTTAGGTTGCTTCCACATCCTGGCTATTGTAAATAGTGCTGCAATGAGCATTGTGATACATGACTCTTTTTGAATAATGGTTTTCTCAGGGTATATGCCCAGTAGTGGGATTGCTGGGTTGTATGGTACTTCTAATTTTAGTATTTTAAAGAACCTCCATACTATTCTCCATAGTGGCTGTATCAATTTACATTCCCACCAACAGTGCAAGAGGGTTCCCTTTTCCCCACACCCTCTCCAGCATTTACTGTTTGTAGATTTTTTGATGATGGTCATTCTGATGGGTGTGAGGTGATACCTTATTGTAGTTTTGATTTGCA